>NC_139351.1:89022873-89337873 GCF_055883805.1 Amblyomma maculatum | reverse complement strand
TCATTGGGGCGTGACGTAGTAGCTGCTGCTTCGCTACCTGGGGGCTGCGAGGCGGCGGCCGTTGCGGGCCGGGCGGCGGCTTTTGAACAATTCGTTCTTCGGGCAAGAAGCTCGGGAGGCGGCGGCCCGGGTCTGCGCCTTCCTGGGCCCGCTGCTGCCCGTCCCGGCGGAGACGGAGTTCGCGCCGCTTTCCGTTCAATAACGGCCGCGCTTTTCGCCATGCTGCAACCCTGGAGATCGGCTCCGGCGGCCTCCGCCCGAAAGCATTTGCGGACGTATTTTGATATGCGCGACGGAATTCGTCTGCTAGGGCTGAAGCGCCGGTGCCATTTGCGAGCGCAGCGCGCTGCAAACAGGGGGGTCGCTACATGTGGCACATGCCTGTGCGCGTCGGGCGAGCGGTTTTTGGCGGGGCAGCTTCGTCTGATCCGCGGCGGCGAGCTAGGGGAGCGCGCTGGCTACATCCTGGCTGTTGTTTCGCCATGCTGAGTGGACTGCTTGCATGTAAACCGAGCGCTCTCGACATTTGATTGTGGGTGCGTTGTAAGAATGGATGATAGGTTGTTGTTCCTAAACTTCACAAGTATTGCGTTCCACTTCATCCCGAGCTCCTCATAGTTTGGACCAATTCAATTTAACTTTTGGAACATTAATCCTTTTTCTTGTTGTTTGATTTATAGCGGTGCGTCTCATCTGAATGAGAATCAAGTCGTTTTGTTCTCGAGTTCGAATTACGGGACGATCTTTTGATTTGCAATGGCTCCGAGGCAGCTTGGTTAAACACGTGGACACCGAATTTCTGCCGCGGATAAGCTGTGCTGCACCGCCACTTAGTCCAGAACGGCGGCGAGCAATCATTTTCGCCACGAGTTCAAATTTAATGGCGGACATTTTTTAAAGTTGATTTATTCTACCATGAGTGCGTATTTTGCTCCTTTACAAAGACTAGCATATCCATAAAGAGCCAGGAATTATTTTTACTGAATGGAATAACTGGACAGAGGTGTCCGCAATGTCAGTTGAATGTAACCCAAGAAACGAAGCTACAGGGTATCATCCTCACGGCTGGAGTGCGAGGCTATGGAGCTTTCGCGGAAACGTAAAAATGAAAAAAAAAAAAAAAATCCTGCTCCAGAGCCGTGTATCGGAATCCCACGATAACCTTCTGTTGGGGCATGCAGGCACTCTATGAACTAAGCTAATCAGAAAGACTTGGCAGGCGCGAGGTGGAATCGGGAACTTGGAGCTTCCCTTTGCAGCCGTTGTGGCTGCCTTTGGGTCAGTGTTGATGACTCATTACTTTTTTCTTACAATTCGAAGTTATTACTGCCTTTCTGTATAAGGTGGCCCCGGCAACTATTTTTCACTGGTCCGCAGACTTCGCAAAGAGGAGTGGAACGGGAAGATGTGAGCCTCCATTGTGAGAACTGAATCGCCCCATCTGACCGAGGAATCCTTCGAAACAATATCTGCCTAAATTACGGCTCGTATCTTTTGGAAAGTACTCACTTTTATATTTAGTAAACGTGGGAGAAAAATGATTGCCTTAACGTAATTCCTCTCATCACTGCATCTTTCCCCAAACCGCCAACTCGTTTGTTTTTGTTTCTTCGTTTTCTCATAGGCTATGTCTTATTTCTCCGGATCCCCAACTCGTTTACCCTCCACATCCTACAAAAATAAATAAAAGCCTCTGGATGCGCCGTTGAGTTCGTTGGCTTATTGACTTTTGTCGTGAAAATGAGAGCAAAGGCTCAAAAATTGAATTCGCTAATACCTCGTTTCCTCGGATGTCGATCAGCTTCCTACTTTGCTCTCTCTCTCTCTCTCTCTCTCTCTCTCTCTCTCTCTCTCTCTGCTCTCTCTACTCTCGACGCCTCCCGATCGCCTTTCGACTAGACGTGTCTCTGCATGTGGACGTTTGTATAAGGCTGGCTTTGCTAAGCTGCTGTTTCTTTTACCTTTTCTTTTCGAATGGAAATTCGCTGCGTTCGCTTTCGACCTTGAAAGAGAGAGAAAAAAAAAGGATAAAAGTATGAAAGCAATAGCGTTATAGAATAACGTGGCTCGATAGTGCGTACGATAGCGGCAGTTTCCGCGCTATATCCCGAATGGACGTTCGGTAAAAACCCTAATCCGATTTTACGCACACACCCCTTGCTGCATCCCTGTCGTTTTCGTAGAAATACGACTGTAGTGAACTGCCCAATGGCGTAACAAACATATCGACAAAAAGCAGTTTTTTTTTTTTTCTTTTTCCATATGAAGATTATATACGATGGTTATGGTAAACACTCTAGGGGCGGAACCGTTATTTACTGGATCACCTAGCTGCGTAGACCTTTTCTGAGATTCTTGTTCTTCTACTTCTGTGTTTTTGTCTTTCTGGGGAGATAGTTTTGGGGAGGGATCGATTCGTAACCGTTTGCAGTCCTGCCCGGAACGTCGCTAAATAGGCATTTGCAAGCGAAATTCTCGCACAGAAGACATATATAAGCGGCCTCTTTTTTGTCTCTTCTTGCCAGAACGAATCACGATTTGGATGGAGCGATAATCGAAATGTGTAGGCGCTCTGTATTTAACAAGCATGCACTCTGTTTCTCTTGAACGTCATTTTGTTTTTCTTTTTCTTTTCTTGAAATTACTAACACTGATTTTTTTTTTTTTTTTTTTTTTTTTTTTTTTGGAGTTCATGCGTATGTTGATTCTCAATTGTGCACTCATTTGTGGTTGATTCTTTTTACCTTTTTTTTTTTTTTTTGCGGTTTTCAAAGTCCGCGTGATGGTAACGAGTGTATATTCCTGGTTTTGGCCTTCTGACATAAACTGTAATCGACAGCTTATTAACTGCTTTTTCGTAGTCGAATATTTTTGTTACGTAATTTAGGTCTACACATGCATATGTAATATTATTATTACTACTATCGTTATCACACAGCGACAAATCCTTTATATTTCCAACTTAAGATCCACACACTAATACACTACCGGCGAGCGAATTTGTTAAGTGCTTTGCAGCCAATCTCCTCTGCTAAAGTACAGCTATCAGTTATCGGGGTCGAACATGCGTTACCGCAAAATCGTCTTATTCGTCTTACCTCTCACACCCACATGACGCTTACGTCGGTTTTTCTTTTGCTCGCTATCATCGGGACTTTAATGTTAACTTTTCCTTTCTGGAGGGTGTCTGCGTCTAATTTAGATAGGTACGTAAACTTCTGAACAGCGATAAATGGGGTTCTGTACTGTTGAGATTTCGCGCTGCGTTTTCTGTCTGTTTTTGCTTTCCAGTTTTCTTCAGCGCTGTCGAGGAACACACTGTTCTCCTCAAGTAAGACCAATAGCCAGTTGACGTTTATGGAAGTCACGGCCGACCAAGGAATCAAATGACATATGCGTATCAAACGCTCACAAGAGGACAAGCGTGGTCTTGATTCAACACAATATAGCGACGACGACGACAACATAGGAACCCAAACCTTCACTTAGGTCGCTTACTACTTACATGTGCACACTGTTGCTTAACAATCTAACCTCTTTATTACTGAGTAATAGTGACAGTGCACTAATGCACTTGTCACTGCCTTGCATCCTAATGTGATAGGCCTCCACACTATTGGCAGCTTGCTTTGCTTTTTTTTTCTCTCTCTTGGAAAATATAATAATAATTGGTTCACAGGAATGGAAAGGCGCAGTATCTGTTACACTTGTTTCTGTGGGCACCTGAATCGCGCCGTAAGAGAAGGAAGGTGGGAGTTAAAGTGGAAGGTGAGAAAGAGGAGTCGTAGTGGAGGGCTACTGGGTAATTTCGGCCACCTGGGGATCTTTAACGTGCGCTGACATATCGCACAGCACACGGACGCCTCTTCGTTTCGCCTCCATCGAAACGCAGCCGCCGCGGTCGAGTTCGAACCCGGGTACTCCGGCACAGTAGTCAGGCGTCTTACCACTGCACCGCCCCGGCGGGGCCTCTTGGAAAAGAGCGGGGACAGGTGGGTTACCGCCGCTTGCGGCGGGGGCTGGCCTGCCACCGAATTTTTATCTGTTGTAAGGCCGTCATTGCACCCGCCACCGCTTCGGTGGTGTGCGGCGGCTGTTGTTGCGGCGCGCGTCTTTCTTTCCCTCTTCCTTTTCTTTCTTCTGTGTTTTCTCTTCTGTCTGCACGAGGCAGCGGAGGTGGCTCAGCTACAGAGCCAGTAGCAGGCCCGTCCATTTTCTTTTCCTTCTACAGCCACAACAACAACAACAAGAGCAAAATAGGAAAGCAAGCTACCAATGGGTGCTCTGTTAAGCATGCCAACAAGAAGTTCGCTAATTGCGCCTCTCGTGTCATATATAAGATTTCCCTCTCTTGTGGCAGAGTTAGGGTATATACGGGTCAAACTGCCAGATGCGTGAATAACTGTGCATGTGAACATGTGAACTCATTGAAAAACGTGTCAGACGAAAATAAGTTTCTTCGTCACTTCAGAGAAGAGAAGCCTATCACAATGGATACAAGGCAATAGCAAGTGCATTCACTGTCACTATTACTCGCCAATGAAACGGTCAGATTGTTAAGCAACAGTGTGCGCGTGTAGGTAGTAAGCGACGTAAGTGAAGGTTTGCGTCCCTGTGTTTGTCATCGTCCTCGCAATACTGTGTTGAATCAAGATATACTTGTCCTCTTGTGAGCGTTTGATACGCATATGTCATTTGGTTCCTTGGTCGGCCATTTGTTCCACTAAACCTCAGTTGTTAGTTTAGTCCTGATTCGATGTCTTTCGCTGGTTCAATGTGTTAGATTTGCACCAACTATAGCCCAAATGGTCACCATGTTAAAAATCCTCATGGCTGCATGTTCCCAGTCTATCCCCAGTTCAGACTTTGCAGATCCCGCGCTGTAGCGACGCTTCCGTTATATACGTCAGTATACGAAAGATGAATCACGTACACGCCTGTCCCGTTGGCGGAAGCGGAAGTAAGCAAGGAATGGCTAGATGTCGTATATGGCCAAGGTCGTCATCCGTTGTGTGCCCGCCCACTGGGCGGCGGTTGATTGCGCACTCATCTGTCCTGTACTGTGATCCATGTGCGCTTCCCGCTGCTGGTCTAATTTACTGCGGCCTTCGCAGTCTGTTTGACGTTTCCGCACACGCGCTCTGCTGTGTCGTTCCGCGGACGGCTGTTGTGGTTTCAGTACTGCTCAGGAGGAACTGGCTTCGACAACTGCCGTCTTTTAATGCGAAAGCATTACTTCGCTATGTTCACAGATTTCTGTCCGCAGACCGCGTCCGCAAAATCGTGTCCGCAGCAGTTTGTGAGTAATTGAGAATTGGTGGAGGGTAATGAGTGATGTCAATCGATAGATGGTGACGTAATGTTGTGTCCAAAAAGTAATTAGGCCAAAAAGGTAATTAGGTAATTAATTAGAAGAAAAATGTAAAAGTTGTCCGTAGCAGTTGTAATTGAGAAGTGGTGGAGGTTAATGAGTGGTGTCACTCAATTGAGAGTGACGTAATGTTGTGCCCGAAAAATAATTAGGCCAATAAGTTAATTAGGTAATTAATTAAAGGCAGAAATGTTAAAAGTTGTCCGCAGCAGTTCTGAGTAATTGAGCAGCGGTAGAGGTTAATGAGTGGTGTCAATCGATGGAGGGTTACGTAATGTGTCCGAAAAATAATTAGACCAATAAGTTAAATAATTAATTAGAGGTAGGAAATGTAAAATTAAAGGCGAAAATCGTCTCGTTAGCCAACGGCTTTGCGTCGCATTTGAATGTATTAAAACTAAAATAGGTAATTAAGTCAGTTAATTAGGGTGACGTCAAGATGTATCAAATACTAAATAGTTAAATATATCAGTCAGTTAGGGTGACGTCAAGTATTTGACATCACACAACCAGAAGTAGAGCCGAAAAAAGGCATAGGAAGGAATTGGCGCGCAATTTGAAAGTATCAGACTAAAATGGGTAAACAAGAAGTGAATCAAGCAACTAGAAGCAACCAACAGCAGCATCCGTGCTTTCGCATTACTCCAATGCAGATTCTGCAGTGTTTATTTTATTTTATTATTATTTTTTTTTTTTTGCCGCCTTCCAAATGAGGCGCGTCATATTAACGGTCACATTTTCTTACGACTTGACATCATCTACGCCCATCTGCATGACAAAGGCCTTTCTTATTTATATATATGGATAGATCCATACCATATCTATGGGTCGATCTGTGATATAACAGGGTGTAGGGAAAATAAAACGTCCCCGAAAGATACGGCGCCGAAAAAACGTCCTCGGAAGGAAAAGGCCCCCGAGGAAGCGGTGTCTAGGACAAAAAAAAAAAAGGAAGAAGAGGAGAAGAACAAGAAGAAGAAGAAGAAAAGTCTCCTAGCGAAAAAAAAAAAATATCAAGAATGATAGCTTGAATCCTGATCCCTCGGCTGATGCGGTTTCTCTCCTGCCCTGTCTCTGTCACCTCGCCACTCCATCGTTCTCACCACATCGCTTTACTTTAATTCCATATTCCTCCATTTGGCGCAACGGCGGTGATTCCCTCATCCACGAGGAGACAGATGAATGCGACTCTCCCCCCCCCCCCCCCCCGCCCCCCTCTCTCTCTCTCTCTCCCTTCATCATCACCAACCGCATAACTGAAATAAAAAGGTCTCGTGCGTTTTGCAGTGCTAGACGACAGCCATGCAGCGCACGTCACTGGATATTCTGCAAAAGACTGCCTTGACAGCATTCACGACGGCTCTTTAAAGTCGCGTATAACTACAGCGATAAACAAAGAAATGCTAAACGAAACTCAGGAGCCGTCATCAGCCGGACCCCCTGCAGGGTGAAAACCTCTCCCATACCACACCAACTAACCCTATCCCGTGCTAGCTGCATTCTCCTGGCCCGACCCCGCTAACTTCTTATCCGCTCATTCTTCCCATTTCTGCTACGCTTGCCTTCTCGTGGAATCAAATTTGTTGCCCTTATCAACGCTTATCTTGCCTTCCCTTCGCATTACATGTCCGGGGAAAAAAAAATGGGCCCCTTTCTTCTATTTTGATTTCCGCTAGAATATCATTAACTCGAGTTATTTCTCTGGCCCACTCTGCACGCTTACTATCGCTTAAAGTTACACCTACCATTTTTCGTTTTATAGCCCTCTGCGTTGTCCTCAACTTAAGTAGAACTCTTTTCTGTAGTCTCCACGTTTCAGCCACATAGGCGAGTACAGCTAAGGTGTAACTGTTGTATACATTTCTCTTAAGGGTTACTGGTATGCTGCTATTCGTGATCTTTAATGAGGCCATACGCTTCATTCATTGGATTGTGGTCACGGAACGTTTGATGGATGGCACGCACTCGGAAACATTTTTCCTACTTCTTTTTTTTTTTTTCTGCACTAAAAATATAACACTCATGTCCATGAGTGTTGTCATAGCTCCGATACATCCATATCCGGAGTGTACACCATGCACTGCACCCGTACCCATCGGTGTACCGGGTGCGGTAGTAATGAAATCTCCTCGTAGATTTATTAATCAAACAGTATTTCTGTAACCCTGTCCTGAGATTACCATATTCGCGCAACTTCCCTAAGTTCATCGGCCGTCCTGCTTAGTGCAGTCCGTTATACTTCTAACTGTATAGTTAGTTTGCTAGCGATGACGTGGAGACAGCAGCCGGCTCTATCGGCCTTGGAAAGTGGGCCGCCGTTTTACTCACGGCAGCTGCATTAGCCTACCGTTCCAGTGACCGCTCGTCGGATTATATACTGTGCACCTGCTCGCTAGGTACAAACAACGGGCACTCTGACATGTGTGCGTTACCGACTGTAACGGACTTTTCGGATACGAGCTTCGAAGTAGGTGCGGTATCCACTGTGGACTGTGGGGGTGCACCTGCTCTTGAAAATGAATAGACGATTGTTGCGCACTCCGAACTCCAGCCGTTCCAAGTGTCACGAGAGGACCCTACCATTTAAAGTTACACCTACCATTTTTCGTTTTATAGCCCTCTGCGGTGTGCCAAATGGCCAAGTGCACATGGCCATATGGCACCCTCCCCCACTCCTTTTTTTTTTTCCCCTTTCGTCTCTGTGAGCTACAAGTGCTTAGGAGTACTTTGTGCTGCTCCTGTTAAGTCACACCTGAGTGCTGCATCTCGACATGCTTTAGGGATGATCGTGGGGCCAGATATCGCTTGGAAACCGCGAGCGCCGGTTTAGTAAGCCCATCACCGCGGTATTAATACACTGCGGCCGGCACGCCCGGCGCCCGTCTCCCTCCTATTGGAGGAAGGAGCGGCAAAAGTGTGAGCGTAAACGAAATGTGAAATGAAAACAAGCTGGCCCGAAACCGTGCGCAGCGTAGGAGCGAGCGTTGGCTTCTGGTGCGAGCTAGGAAAGAACGAGCCAGCGAGGGGGGCTCCAACCTCGTCTTATCTTTTTCCCCCATCCTCGTAAAACCAAATTTGGAGCTCTCGTCCCAAACACCTTGGCCACGCATTAATATGAAAAGTGCCCCCCCCCCCCCACCTTCCCCCTCCACGCACACACGCGGTTGAGGTGTCCTTGAATTGCTATGTGGAATAAAAGGAGGCGAAGAGCCCACGTTATGGTTAACTTTCCAAACACCTTGGCCACGCATTGGTTATGGTTAACTTTCCGTTATGGCTAACTTTCCAATCCTGCCGTGCGGTCTTTTGGTGAGGCATATACTTGGTTGCATGTCTTCTGCTTTGTAACGATTTGCAAGACATTATTATATATGGATCAGCACGTGCTGTATTCGCCTGTGGCCGCGGGAATTCATGAGCACAAAGATTCGACAAGAGTCAGATAGGTGGTAAGGTAGGAGGACTCCTCGAAGCTGGTGGAATACTGAAATTAAACAGCCAATCGAACGAAGACAGATGGCTTCCAGAGAAGCTAAGAAAGCGCAGCTATCTCAAGAAGAAATAGACAGAAAATGTGAATCCTATCGGCAAAAGAAGCTGAAAGTGCAGATACTTGTGCAGAGTAAAATAAAACCACACCGATCGCTGGTGCGCGAATAAAAAAAAAAAAATCTGGAGCCATATAAGCTGCGCCCGGGCAAAATAAATCATAGGGAGCAGGAACAGATTCAGGACGCCTAGGGAAAATGTTTAGGAAAGTAGGGGGGGGGCTCCCCCTCCCCTTGCCCCCCTCTGCGCACGCTTATGTCCGTTGCAGCCGAACACGGAGGACAGATACGAACAGTTGGCGTCCAAGATGCATCACTGGTCTGCGGTTTCCCGTCTTTTTTTTTTTTTTTTTGTGTGTGTGTGTGTGTGTGTGTGTGTGTGTGTGTGTGTGTGTGTGTGTGTGTGTGTGTGTGTGTGTGTGTGTGTGTGTGTGTGTGTGTGTGTGTGTGTGTGTGTGTGTGTGTGTGTGTGTGTGTGTGTGTGTGTGTGTGTGAGAGAGAGAGAGAGAGAGAGAGACCTGATCGCTTATGAGAGTTCAGTTAAGCTATTGTAGTTGCGCAAGAGTTCGTGAACTGCGCAAACCGGACGTGCGGCAGTGCCCTTAGCCGAAACACGTGAAATTGTACGAAATGTCGTCGTTTTGTATTGTTTGTTTTTGTTGTTTTTATTGGTTGTGGACAGCGCGTAAGGGTTTCTGCACATAGGTAGGGGAAGAAATCGATCTGTTGTCATTCGCGGACATTTTATCCGTACTGCCTGCGCAGTCTTTTTCAAGGTTCGTCGAAGTATCAGCACACGATCCACATATCGTTTCACTTAACATTAAAGTACGTACCATATGTCGAACGCACGGCATCTTGCACATAAACAAGAGCTGATCCATGCGTGTCATAGCAGGCAGCTTGAACTTATTCTTTTTATGCATTCATATTTTATCCCTCACAGTAGCTGTCAGTCAAGTGGAAGTCATATGCAAGTATAGGGAAGTGAAATACTGATATCGTTTGTGCTTATCATCTACGGTTAGAAGCAAAGGCGCTAGATGTTTTGTCAGTTTTAAAGTAGCGGTAATATAACGCGGCCGTGTGCCGGATGAGTACTGCGCATGCTCAATTACAAGTCGCGCTTTCACTGGTCTCTTATAGCCTGAGTCGCTTTGGGACGTTAAACTCCACAAAGCAAACCAAACCTTTCACTAGTGGTTCTAAAGGCATCTCTAGCGGGGCTGAAATTCTGACACACCGCGTGCCCCCACAAGCGGCTATTAGGGAGCGTCCCACCTCTCCTGTCAAACAAGTACGCACAATACAAGCGCATGCTTTGTTATCAAAACAGTCGTGTACGGAATGAAGAGAAAAAATCATGCATGGTTGGAGCGTGCATATGCACAAGAGGTGTAATTTGGTGGATGCGTAATCAATGTTTTAAAATAATTCTGCGTCACTGAGTTACGTTCTGGGTAACGAATTCGAAGAGCGGAGATCATCATTGCATTCTGTTGACGTTCTTGAGCACTTGATTAGATTGCAATTTTCTAAATGAGCCAGAGCCGGAAAACGAAACTAAGGCAATATTTAGTTTAAGAGCAAACACATCCACCTATCTTTCCTTTAAAAACACACAGTTGTCACTGAACTTAGAAACATTGCGCGCAAATTGTGTCAAATAAATGATGCTGGTGATGTACGGATCAAAATTAGGAAGAGCCGTTCTGTTTCGAGCGTGGTTTAGTTTGCTCGTTCCCCAGCTCTACTATTACGATCAACTGCGTATATATGATACGAATATATCGGCGGAAGGTCTGAGCCTGGAAGACAATGATAACGCATTGCTCCGCCTAATGTGTTCAGTTGGTCTAGCTGGTAGTCGCTTCCCGAGTCCATTATTGCTGAAGAAATGGCAGGAGCAGGCAGGAAACTACTAGACTAGCAGCTGTCCTGTCTTTGCGTAATGCCTGCGTCTATCATTTAGATACGAATCAATAATTTAAGATGTTGCAGAGGAGTGGAACCAATTCTTAGATCCCACACATTCTAGCTGGTGTACCTTTCCGCAGCCGAAGTGGGTACTTCGGAAAAATTCGTTGGAGGCTCTTAGATCTGAAACATTTCTTGCGACTCTGCATTCATTTCCTTCTTTTTTTTTTCGCTCCTTTCTCTCTCTCTCTCTCTCTCTCTCTCTCTCTCTCTCTCTCTCTCTCTCTCTCTCTCTCTCTCTCTCTCTCTCTATTTTTTTTTTACTCTTTCTACATTTTTCTCCTTTTTGCTGTTCTGGCTCTTCTCTATTTTAGTACTTTTTGACGCCTACAAACTATACCGACGTCCTTGGCTATTTCGACGTCGAATTGACTTTTTAGCTCTAATCAATTAATTACTCCAAAGCAACGAAATTTTGCGCTCGCATTTTTTTTACCCTCTACCTCATACAACGATTCTTTTACCCACGAGTCAATTCATTTCTCGACAAGTAGAAATTCGATTATGAGAACGGAACGGGGTAGGAGCTTCGCGTCAGGAAGAGATATTCCAAAGTTTACACAATAATAGTGATCAAATTATTCGCCTAAGTTTTCAGTGTATGGTGGTGTGAGACAACAATTAAGCGAAATGCATAACCCATACAGCTTGGCAAGCGCTACGGTTTACGAGCATAATTAACACTGGCGTTTTTTTCGGCTGCTACATAGGTGGAGTAATTTTACCGTGGTTCTTTCCCCTTTCTTCGGTGGGCTTAGACCTCCAAAACGGGGCGATTCGGCGGTCATGAAGGATAAGATGATAATACAGGTGATTAGAAATATTTACAGAATTTACTATAATGCAAACTAATGACCCTGTCAAGCGCGCAAGTTAAGTGCACTTACAGGAAGCGCACTTCCTGTACTTCCGAGTGCTTCGAGTCACTTTGGCATACGCGGTGCTAAACGGAAAAACAGAGTGCACTCGCTGTAAAAAATAAAAAAAAAAAATGGCGACGGAAGAACAGCTTGTTACGGCTCGTTTTTTAAAGATGTGCATTAAAAAGAAAACAAAATATTCCAAAATTGATTGCTGCGCATTGAATTTAAATAAAAACAGACATGGCCTATTTTTTGTCAACGTAAACGAAAATTATAACAGCGTATTAAGTGTATTTCAGAAACATTTCAAGTCAAGCCTACGCAGACCAACATGGCGACGTGCGACGACGCAGCGTCTGACGATGATCTGACGCCACTAGAACTGAATAATTTTATAAAATGCTGTTAAATAGCTAAAATGAACTTCTGTGTCCTTTTTTATGCATTACATTTTGTACCAATGAAATGGCTGGCGACGAGGCTACGCACTCGGCTAGATAGTGCGTTCCCCACAACGTACTTCAATCAAAATGTACTTTTCTGCGAGATGCACTCCACTTGCGGCGTTTAGATTGGGCAAGCTGTACTTATAGCGAGTGACACTCTTCGTAAGTGCGCTTCGTAAGTTGTATGACGTATAGTCACACATATATACAACTTCGATAGCTGAAACTTATTAACAAACGATCTCGCACAGAGAAACATGTAGGTGGTGGTGGTGGCAAAACTTTAATCTCGAACAGATACAGGATAGGCGTCAACCTGTACGCCTACACGATGGTCTGGAGCCCTTGGACCCGGGCGGCGTGTTCGGCCTGTCGGATTAAACCTAGCTGAGTCTCAGGGTGTGAGCTCAATAGTAGTCTCCCAAAATTATTCCGTTTTATCATAGATCATATGTACAGGGTCGTCCACTTCTAGCTAGAACACGGTCACTGCTTTTAAAGCAACATTGTATCTGACGCAGGCAGATATCGATGCAAAGCGATGCAAGCACACAGAGACACGGATGTGCTGCTTCACATGGCCAGCCACTTTAGATTACTGCGTGGCCGGGTCGGATGCAATGACACCTTGAAAGCAGTGACCGTGTTAAAGCTAGAAGTGGACGAGGCTGTACCAGATCCGCTTTATCCTGACATAGTTTGCACCTATCTGAGAATTGTTCCGGGTACCACTGTCTTAGGGTAGCTGGATTCGGAAATGTCCTTATTTGTAAGCGCCTCCAAATGCTTTCTTGGATCTTATTTAGTGCCCTATCTGCCGGTAAGTATTCTACCCTGTTTAGCCGATAGTGCTCAGTAATCTCTCTATAGCTGACTAGCATGTCCCTGCTAAGAGCGTACTGAGGGTCAGAGCCTGCCCGGAAGGAGAGACCGCGGGCAAGCTTATGAACTCCCTCATTTCCCTGAAGCTGGGAGTGGGCTGGTGCCCATATTAGCCGGATTATTCTGTCATCCTGACATGTTTTCAATATCATTTTTGCCTATGGAGAGACCCTGTGAAGAATACGTAACCCGTGGAGGCCTGAAATTCTCTCCCGAATAGTCCGAGATGCTCGTGTACCAGCCACCGCGCAGCAGATTGGACAAAGAACAACCGAGAATCGGCAGACGGAGTTCCTATCACCAGAGTGGCTGCAGGAAAGTGGTCGTCACGGAGAAGCTATAAATAAACTCGAAGGCTGCGCTCAACAAACGATGCGTCTAATTACTTTTCGTTTGGGCACCTTAAGTGTAGGTGCTGTGGAATTACGTGCCGAGAACGAAGACTCCGTTACACTATCTACTTATGCTTTGTCATACGTTTTAGATGTTTTATGAACAAGACGCGCCCCAAACTTCGATTAACAATTAATTTATTATTATTATTATTATTATTATTATTATTATTATTATTATTATTATTATTATTATTATTATTATTATTATTATTATTATTATTATTATTATTATTATTATTATTATTTCATGTACCCACAGCCTCCGAGGAAGGGTTGAGCACGACCTCGAACCCAGGGCTTGGCAACAAAGAAACAAATAAAAAAGAACAGTCAGAATACCCTCTCCGCGTGATTCTCTCCTTTCCACTTCCTTGCACGTGCGATTCCCGACCAACGCCTTCCCAACTGAACCGCCGACGCCGCGGCTGTTGGTCGTGTTTGACATATCTTTTTCCCTAATTGATGTCGCTTGACAGGGACTATTGTCAATCGCCGTGTTCGTGGTAGCGTGGCGTCCCGACTATTCTCACTGGCTTTGAAAGGTGGAATCGGCTTCCATCGACGACCCTCCTTTGTTAGGTTCGTTAGGCCTCGTGCGCGCTTCTTCTTTGGTTCAGGCGACTGACAGCCCGCGTGGACAGATGTGTCTTCGCGGAAGAACACCGAAGTTCGGAAAGGACATTATTGTCGCTTCAGACTAATGTAACAATGTCGAAACCGTTAGAACATGCTGTTGACGTGAGCAATTTCGGCTACGTGTGCAGTATAGTTTGCAGCTTGATTCCCGAAGTTTGCAGTATTGGTTTGGTTTGTGGGGTTTAACGTCCCAAAGCGACTAAGGCTATGAGAGACTCCGTAGTGGAGGACTCCGGAAATTTCGGCTACCTGGGATTCTCATGCGAGTCCCGCGACAAACAATTTCTATCGATTTGGTTCGGTTTATAGCTTAAACACTAGGGTTTAGCGTCCAAAAGCGGCTTGTGCTATGAGGGACGCCTTAGTGGAGGGCTCCGAAGATTTCGACCACCCGAAGCTCTTTAACATGCAATGACATCGAAACGCTGCCTCCGCGGTCGGGTTCGCAGCCGCGGGTACTTCACTTCAGTGGCGCTTAACCACTGTAGCATATATACTTTGCTGTATTACGTTTTCCGCTCTGAAGGAAAGAAAAGTGAGTATGCAGCGCTGCGCGACTGCCTCGGAGCTGTTATCTTTTGAAAGCTCCACTCTCAGGCAGGAGAGCACGAGTCGGTATTCTGAATATATGTGTACTGTTCGAGAGATATGAGCGAACATCGAGGTGTACATGTGCTTGTAACAGTAGGAGGAGCCGTCGCATTTCCGATGTCACGAACGCCGTGAACAAGGCGAGCACGAGCAGCTAGTTGCTGTCCTCTGCCGGCAACGAAGAAAGAATCGATAGTGACACGTTTCTAACCATGCGGCTAGGTGGCGCAGCTGTCCCCCCTCGAAGCTAGTTTGTGATTCTCCAGCTGTTTCACTTTCTTTTGCCTTGTAAGGATGTCTCCCGTGTTGTAAGAGAGCACCCAAGTGTCATGCAGGGGGCTTCGCCCCCATTACTTGTACATATAATATTAAATGTTTCTGCCACCACCTCCGCCGACGGCGTTAATCCACTATAGCGCCTCTTCGCTTTCTCATTCTTTTCTCTCTGCCAATGTCCCCCCTTTCTCGTTTGAGAGGAAGGAGATCGCGCTCCTTATTTTTTTTCCCCCTCCTCTATGTTCACCCTCCCTCGTCTCGTGTACCGCAACAAACGGTGTGTGAGCGAGGAAGCGAGGCAAAAAAAGAAAGGGAAGAGGATCGCCGACGTTCGCGGTCTCCCCAGCACACAGGCGTGTGCGGAATACCGTTCAGATTCGCTTGTCGGGATAGTCGTCATATTCCGCGATGCTCAAGGGAAAGGCACCAGCGCCGAGGTAACATTTTCCAGCGAACAGCGCACTTGCTTTGCCGTCGCGGCCATGCACTCATCCCCCGTCGCACCCTTTCGCTTTGCTTCCGTCGCAAAAACTGCGTTTTCACTCCTCCAATCTCACCGCGATGTCGCTGTAAGGAAACACGGGCGATGGAGACTTGAGCGACGGTGTTGTGCAGGTTTTTCGTTGCGGCGTCGAAGACTCATCCTGGTTAGCATATAGCGACGGCGTCTTGGTTTCGCATATAGATGTGATGCCGCGGGATGGGAGCATGGTTTTCCGACGTTCTATAAATGGCCTTGGTCGAACCCGACGCACCGTCTTGTCTTTTTATTTGCGCCCCGCCGTGTGTCGGATCTAACTCGCTCGCGATTGCGACGCCGACGCGAGACGGTGTGTATCTCGCGGTCAGCTGTGCCGCCCCCTCGTTATATGGAGCTTGTCCCGTGTTTGTGTTCTTTGCGGGTGCGAGAATAAATACAGCTCCGAAGCTAAAGGGTGGTGCATATATATATCCCATCTTGAGGCTCTGCGGGAATGAGGTCACTGATTTGTTTCGCGTTTCTCTTGGCTGGCGGGCGATCGAGTCAGCTGGTCCGCGGCTCTGTTTGCCCACACGCGCGAGCACGTATTGGTTCACAACACTGGTCTTCTCCTTGAGGGCTTTATCACCATCAGCTTGCTACCCTGTGCCTTGGGCGGTCGTCGGACTAGTTTATTATTTAACCTCGTGTGCGAACGATTACGTTGAAGAGGACGCTGTTCCCCTCCCCTGCTCTTTCCCTCTCTCTCTCATCTTTTATTCGTTGCGGTGGCTGCATGTTATTGCTGCAATTGCATATTCGGCTGTTCGCTAGAATCGCCGTGCATTTGCGTTGGTGCGTCTTATTACCACTTGTGGCGTCTCATGCAAATGAATTATAATGCTTGCGAAACCATATACCGCCGCTTCTTTCGTACGCGTGTCTTTACGCGCAATTTCAAAACGGGTCAAACTGAAATGCAGCGTGGCGTTAGCAATGCAAAAATAATTATTTTGCATTAATGCATTTGCGAATCTTACACTGTTGACAAGGAGACCGGTGAAATATGTATGGTGGTGAGAATAACACGATGGAGCGAGAGCAGATGGAGGTTAACAGGACTCAGCTCTGCGTTGTTATACCCGCACACCCGGGGAAAGGGAAAGGGACAAATGGAAAGGAGGAAAAGAGAGACCAGAGAAAGTGTACAGTGCACACACAGAAGGGTGGATACACATCCAAGGTATGAACTATAAAGATGTCAAATCACTCCTACACTATGCACTCTGACAAAGAAAAATCACCCATATGTCATCCATGATGTGAGAGTGTAGTGCAAAAAGACGACAGACATAAAAAGGGTACACAACAGAGGCGCTAACTTCAGACTGAAAGAACGTAAGGCGTCCAAGGCAAAATGTGACACGTAAATACTACCAGGCACATGCGTCCAGTAAATAGGGCCCCTGGCATTCTTAAGGAACGTTAATCACTGAGCGGTTTTCGTGTGTTCTTTTCACCGGTTTTCTGGACACATGCATCTGGTAGTATTTACGTGTCACGTTTCACCTTGGTCAACTTACATTCTTTCACTCGGAAGTTACCGCCTGTGTTGTGCACCCTTTCTATGTCTGTCGTCTTTTTGCGCTACACTCTCATGTCATCACCGTTTCCGAATAGCCTAAGTTTCCACCCTTGTGCATCCATATGTCTTACATTCTCCTGGTGACGAGGAGTCCACAACATCTTTGTCCAAACCACTTTTTACAGAGTACCAATGATCTACTGCTGCGTTCCTTTTTGCCGATCGTCCAAAAACAAAAAGCAGCCTGGTGTCATCTTTCACGAGTTCCCGTCAGACCCCGTCACTCGCCAGAGATGGCTGAAAGCGGTGGCCAGAGAAAATGTGTGTCCCAAAGGGGCATCGGCCACCAGCGTCGTCTGCTGCCTTCACTTCACGGCAGATGACTACGTGGACGGGCCCGTCGTCTGCCGCAACCTGAAGCCCGGAGCGGTGCCTTCAGTCTTTCCTGGGAGACCCCCATGTGAACCAGCCCCAGTTCAGCGAGCTGCTAGTGGACGCGTGGTCTGCTTCAGCCTCCTACTTCTTTTTGACTTGTCTTGTTTGGTCGATTGTGAAGTAACCACTCAGGAAATTGCTTTTTTTTTTTTTCCTTCTGTGCCCGAACGGCAAACTTGTGTTTAGTGCACCTAAAGATCACAAACGTTATCCACTCGAGCAACACATATGTAGGTGAAGTACTCGGTCGCAGAGCTTTGAAGCTGTACTGTTTGCTGGAACCGAAATTGCGAATATTTTATTGTGTGCCCTGTGGAGAAAACCTCGAGGTGGTTCGAGTTGGTCTGGAGTTCTTGGCTGCAGTGCTGTTGCAATTAAAGCACTATTTTAATCAATGTACGTGGTAGTTAGTGCACTGTGTGTGCACCTTTTTCATGGCTGCTAGAAAAAAATATTTTCCCTATGCATGGTGACCCTACTAGTTCAGCACAGAAGTGTTTGTGTTGCTTATTGTGTTTTTGCACATTCTACCGTTAGGAACGTAGTATGCTGCATGGTTCTAACTACAGGATGCTTATCTTTTGTCAACATTCTGTCTGTGGAACTACATTGATGTTTATTTGAAATGCATGTGTTAAGTTGTAATGCATAGGAGCTTTCTGAAGTCACGTTTAGGCATGCATATATTACAGGCTTGTAAAATGTATTTATACTCATGTGGCATCATCCACAGCATGAATTACAGTATTTGGCTTTGATTTTTACAGTAATTTTGTCTAAGAAGCCTATTAGCCTGTTACTTTTAAGGACAGTGCAGCGCATGTCTCAAAGCATGATTATCTTTCTCATAATTTCGGTCATAAAGTATACAGCTGCCCTCAATTCTCACATGTGACATTTTCGACAGCTGTACAAACTAGTTACAAACGTCATAGCCATGCTGCAGCTAGGTACTTCGTGGGCCTAGTTACTAACAGTACCGCAACGTTCCGAGCCACTTATCATGCTTCTCATGTGCTGTCGCCAATGCTTCAGAGGATCAAGAAGACGCATGGGCCGGACTTCCTGGAGAACCTGGACAGTCCCACCATGGATGTGACTGAGTTCTTCGAGGAAGACGAGCCGCATTGCTTCGTCTGTTACCTCTCCGTGCCTCCGACGAGCAACGACTACAAGTCCCTGCTCATCTGCCGAGACTGCAACACCAAGGGTGAGAGCCATGGAGGCTAGTGCTTGCAACAGCCCTGTGCCTCTCTTGCCATGTTAGTGGCATTTGGTAGGGTTAGCCACTCACTGTGTTAACGACAGGCACTGTAACCCACGGAGGTATGACTTCAGAACCGTTGCTAGGTGCATAAACTCTCTGTTGGGGTTCGCTGGAGTAAATTAACTACCATGAGGATAAATTAGAAAAGTCCTTACCAGAATTTTGTACACATTGCAGGTATTGCCATATCTCCTTAGCATCAACTGGTAATGGATTATATGTCAGGTACCTAGACAGGTATATGGATCATCCACAAGACTTGTAATTGAAGTTTTTCTCTCTCCTGCTATTCCAGCTTTAACAGCTGAATAGTGCTTATTACAGTAGACAAAAAAACGTTCTGTTCAGATAATGTGAGGCATAAAGGAACTGATACAGTGCTTCGTTGTCTAAATTTTTACTTCTTTAAATGTTCGATTCCCAAGGAGCCAGAACAGATAATGAAGCAACAGCTAAAATACTGCTATTTCTATATCTGCACAAGGCATCACAAGCACTATTCAGCTGCTGAAACTGAAACCATAACAGTATGACGAAAGAAATTCAGTTACAAACGATTTATTTCTTCAGTACAGGCAAATTTCCGCACTTTTGCTGGCTTCCGGGAGAACTATATAAAACAGGCGACTTTTGCAAGTGAATTTTAATGGTCTGTCTTAGGGTTGCATAGAGGAATGATTAATGGAGCAGAATTAATGGCCTATGGGAAGAAGGAAGTCAATCTAATAATTAATTGGTATGACTAGAAAGAGTGCACTTCAGATACCTTATTGATGATCCTTGCAATAAATTACACAAGCTTCAGAAGGCTTACTCATCTAGAAACGAGGTATTAATTGCTAAGAATGCAATGGCATCCAGTATTATGTAATGGTTTGGTTCATAGGGTTTAACACCTCAAAGAGACTCTGAATGTCAGGGAAGCTGTGGTGGAGGGCTCCGGAACTTTCAAATACCTGGGTAGTCGAAAGTTCCGGAGCCCTCCACTACGATGTTTTCTTGCAAACACCATGTTGTGAGCCACTCATAAACTTAAGCAGTAAAAGTAGTAGTCCCCTTGCAGAGGTATGCAGAGATTGCAGGTGAAAAATGTTGGAAGGGGGTTTCTTATATTACTAGAAACAAGCACTTTTTCAGAAAAACACGAGCTAAGTTGGAGAATGATTTCATGAAAAAAAAAAAAAAATGCTAGAAAATATCTCTCTCTCCTTTTTCTGGCCTTAGTGCCTCCAGGCGAAAATCGTAACCGGTTTAAATGGTTTAAGGAATAATTCCCAGTTGATACCAGTTAGATCCCAGTTAGATCCCAGTTGGATCTAACTGGGATCTAACTGGTATCAACTGGGAATTGTTCCTTAAACCATTTAGACCAGTTAAGATTTTCACATATTTCTGCTTATTTAGTGTAATGCGTGTTAATTCCTTGTTATAACACACCTAATTCAGGCAGGCAGTCGTAAAGAACCTGGCTCGTTATTGGTTGTAAGCACTTCCTTGCGGATTATTAGAAGTATGTGACATAATCCATGATGTCTTCACAATCCACATTGGAGAGAGGAGAAGGGCTCTCTCTCCCCAAGGCTAATGTATTTACCCGAGCCAAAGTGCTGGGAGGCTTTTGGAGAGGAGCTCGTGATTGCTCCCTAACTTCACCATCTCTTGTTGTTGTTTTACATTTTCTACACCGGGCAGGAGAAGGTACACAGCTGTTTTCCATATGACAGCTGCTTTATTGAGCTTTGACACTGTTTCAAGTACATGTGCCTAGGCTTGTGACTGATTAAGAAGGAAGAAGTTTGTGCAAGTGTAATTCCTCACTTGCTACGCTCAGTAAGGGCAAAGGTTCAGCATGCCTGACGCGCTTTGGCGTGCGTTTTGTTCCCTTCTCTCATCTGCCAACAGCCCATCCGTCCTGCCTGAACTACTCCGCTGAACTGGCTGCTGCTGCCCGGCTCGCAACTTGGCAGTGTGTCGACTGCAAAACCTGCTCGGGCTGTAACGCGACTGCTGACAATGTGAGTCAGCTAGCTATGGTCATAAACTAACGAGAATAGCTCTTTTATGTTTACACTAATGAGGGAAACATATATCCAGATGTGTGAACTGTGGAGATTGTCATGTTGAAAATTAAGTTCGCTCTGGGTTGAAAGTTGAGATTTTGAGTGTAGCTCGCTTACAGCCAGCCTGGAGATAGTGGATTCTGTGATTCACTCTATGCTGTGAAAAACCTGTGCAAGCTACTACTACAGCAGATAATAAATTTGCAAATCACATTACTGTTTTTAGCCACTCACTTGGTTCTTTTTTTTATATAGCAGACTTCTAAGCAAGATCCACCCATATCACATGTAGAACAGGTAACACTACACTAGACTTGAGAGAAGTGCAGTTTTAACCAAAGAACTGAACTGACATAACATTTAGAAAGGTGTTCATCTTCCTTCAGCTGCTGCAGGCAGTTGAATTGCGCATTTGCATTTAGGCCGCCGGTTTATACACAGCTAACTGTTAACATGCTGAATTAGGTTTTTCACAACTGATTGATGGCTTTCAATCTGCTGCACAAGATCTTTCATGCTTACTGCATAGGGCACGCAATTTGGAGCTGAGGTACATAGTAAATACCGTATGTTTTGCTGTCATAAAGTTTTTAAATGTGCATAAAACATTTTACTTAACTAGCATCCCTTCTACTCTTCACATCAGTATGCATCATATTTTAACACATATACATAATAACACATAACACATATACACATATAATATGTGTATATATACATATACACATATACATAGCAAAAGTGAAGCGTTTTTTGTATTTTTTAATGCATTAGCATTACAATTCTCAATGACCACAAAAGTGTTCAGAAAAAAGTGTGAAGCCTCAGTGGAGAAAAGGCAGAGTGGTGAGGAGGAAGACAGAGGGAAGTGGAGAGGGAGAGAAAGGTAGCAGATGATGGTGTAGAGGGGAGCTCTTGCATGTCACACTGTGAGGGATTGGGTCGGGAGAGCAGAGAGTGGGTGTGGCGGGTTAGACGGTAATTGACCGACGGTCCCTCACTCGCACATTCCGAACGTGCCAGTGCCAGTGGTTGTTCTGCCCGAGGGAAACACCGACGCTAACGAGTACTCTGCCGTATGAATCGCACTGATGTTCAGTGAATTCTCTTTCCTCCGCTTACAGGATGAGCTGATCATTTGTGATGGCTGCGATCGAGGCTACCACATGGTTTGCCACAGGCCCAAGCTGACGCATAGGCCTCAGCGTAAGTGTGCAAGCTTGATTTTCTTTTGGTCAGGTCTTCGTTTTGTGAAATAGTGTCGCCACAAGCCATATAATAACCTCTGCAGGCAAATGGTTGTGCAAGGCCTGCTGTGATGTTACAAAGAAGCCAGCCGGCGTCAAGGTCAAATCTGGTACGCAAATGACAAGTGCCTTTCAGCACAGCTTCAGTGTGCTGCTTTCATCAGCTCATCCCAGGTCGTATTGAGATCCAATTTGGCCGTTTTTCTTGTGTTTACAGAGGTGGACAACTCGGTTGGACTCCCGACACCATGCGACTCCCCCGTGCCTGACGAAGAGCTCAAGCCTTTTGATGGAGAGCATGCGGACTTGTAAGATTTTGTTTTGCCCCTGTATCATCACTAGTGGTCGCAGATAAAGTTAGGCTTTAGGCATGGCATGAAAGGTGCTACATAAGCATGCTTTCAACAGCATAGACTTACTATGTACATGTTGTGGGCAAACGAAGCCACAAAATATGGCACCATATCAAGTACAACTGCAATTCCACATATGGTCGCAGCTCTCTGCTCGATAACCCTCGTGTGACATAAACGTCTCGGCAGAGCATACCACTCTGCCGGTTTTGTAGCTAACATGGCGTGGGTATTGATTTTGGCAGGAAAGCCATGCTATAAAGCAAAAACATGTGAAAGTGGTTTTACTGTAGCCTTCCTGTTAAATATTTCTAGCATTTGAGGTTCTTCCACATTCACGAATGCGCATTATTTTTCACGCACATTTTTCCTGTTTCCTGCATGTTTTGACCTTGTCTCAATAGCTGTTACTGGTGTGATGAAGTTTCTGTTGACAGAAGAGGCTGATTTCACATCAGTACAGCTTAATTACCCCATAATGGCCACTTTTTGTCGTGTATGGCAGTTACCTTTATTACTTATTAACTCAAAAACATTAATAATCCACTTGCACTTGGGTTCGATCCCGACTGCCGGCAGCTGCGTTTCGAAACGGAGACGTGTGCTGTGCGATGTCAGTGCATAATTATGATCCTCAGGTGTTCGAAATTACTCCGTAGCCCTCCATTACCAGCTCCCTTTTCTCTCTCTCTTTCCACTTTCACTCCCACCTTCCTCCCTTACAGCCTGGTTCAGGTGTCCACAGAACAAGTGTGACAGTTACTGTGCCTTTCCTTTCGTGTCAACCAATTTATTGTATCTACTTGCACTTAAATCTTGTATTGCACCCTTCACACAATACTGCTCTGGAGATAACACAAGGAATTTCAATTAAGAAACAAACGTGCCATTAAACTGACCATATCTTCGCTAGTAACTCTAATAGGAGAAGGAAGATTACAGAGGCAAAGCAATAACGGTAGCGGTAGTGAAATATGCCTCAGGTTGGCACCTCGTGTTTTTCATCTGCTGTGCTACAATGGCAAATCCATAATGTCATTCTGTCGTGAGGCAGAGCCCTACTTGTTAACGTGCTGTTCTGTTCCCTAGGTCTGCGTACTACATAGCCTTGGACAAGTACCCCGATGTTGTTCCTGATGCCAAAGACTGGTCTGTCGAAGAGGTCGAGAAGTTCTTGGTGCACGTTGGCTTTCCAGAACAAGCGGCAGTCTTTAGGGATCAGGTGAGAGCCTTAAGAGTTTCGGAGACATGGTAGCTGAGGGTCATTAATCATTAACTGTGTTCCTTGGAAAAGTGCAAATTTCAAGCAAGTTGTCTGCCTGGCAGACTGTTTTGTTAAAAAAGCGTATTTAGTGGTCCTGTGAATCGGAACCGCTAGTGTTCCGGGCACTTCTAAGCTAAGAGGCCTGTTCTGGCCTCTTATCCATGCATGTTTTTGCCGTTGCAAAGATAGAAAGGAAGCATAAAAACAAAAGAAAAAGTAACTTTGAATGGAGGTGGTTTTTCTGAGCCGTTTTAGCACTGTTGAGATTGCAGCTTCTTTTGTATGTTGCTTCTGCAATATCAGTGTCATGGCGAGATACCACCTCTTTGCTTTTCAAGGGAAGATCATGCACACAGTGATGGGGTAGTGGCGGTACGACAAAGGTGTAATCTTTTAATAGAGCAAGCCCATCTTGGGCCAGAGCGCTGTGGCTATTAACATGTTTACTCAGTGCAGGCTGATACTGAAAACTGATTTGCCGAAAAGTTTCCCCCAGAACAGTGGCCAGCACAGTCGGGTGTAATGCCTTTTGTGCCCTTTGAGGGCATGGTGGATGACGCAGTTCTTTTTTTGCGTGTTTTTCAAAACTAGGAAATTGACGGCCGCTCACTACTACTGCTGAAGCGCAGTGATGTCCTGACCGGCCTTTCCCTCAAGCTTGGGCCGGCGCTTAAGATCTACAACCACATCAAGAGGCTGCAGACAGGGCTGCCCAACGGACACCTCTGCTGATGAAACCCGGAGGATCAGTCACAGTGCATTGCAATCGTCATGTTTGTTTTGTTTTGGTTTGGCAGCACATATCGCTGCATTTGTACATAATATATAGTGCTGCTTTGGAACCTTTCGCAATCTGCAGCGATACAGAAGGAATGAGTTTATTGAGCAAATCATTGCTCGGGGCATTTTGCACTGCTTGCCTTTCTTTGTCGATGACGGAAGCCTTCTGGAAGTCTTTAATGATTGTGTTGTGCTGGCATCTGATTGCCTTCAAAGAAAAGCACGCGAGTACTTTTTCCGGCAAAACCAGTTTCTTGCTTGCGGCTGAGATTTCGCTTAGTGTGGCATGTGGACTCTGCGCTTTTATAATTTGTCCAAAGTATGTTGCAGTCGGCATTAGACTGCAACATTTCTTTTTTTTTTTTTTTTTTTTTAATCTTCCTATGACGAAGGATGTTTTGGGTGTGTACTGGCAGATGGCGCCACTACTCTTCATACTGTGAAATCTGCTTCGTTGGTTTGGAGGCATGCTTCAGCATATGTCAGGCGAAACAGGTGCCTCAGCAATTGTGCAGGGGTACATCTTCTGTGTTGTACAGATTCATCTGCGCAAAGGTTGACCACACAGTGCCGATAAAGTATGCGCAGAGGTGATATGGAAGCAGTCCACCCCACAATGTTACATGCTGCTGGCAGCGTATGTATATCGCAAGGGCATACAAATCTAATCCCCTAGCAGTGCTCTCTGCAAGTTGCATACATGATAGTGGCGCAATGTTTAAAGCAATGCTCCAGGACTTCCTGGAAGACATTTCAGCCCTCATTTTATTTAACTAGCCTACTATGTACGCTTTTCTTTCTGCTCATAGCTGTTACCTTTCCTGTTGCATTGACATTATTTCTAACTTATTAAAGACTGCATTGGTTGTGCCCTTGGTTGAGTGTTACGTTTTGCGCTCACCATGTCAGTATGCAGACCTTGCCTCTCTCTTGCCCCCGAGAATCGCTTTAAATATATGCAAAAGCCAGCTGAGAGCAAGGAGCCTTTGTCAAGATGATGGCTTTAAACCCACGCAAAAACGATGCTTCTTTTAGCATTCATGGTTCAGTGTGGAACAGATTGCGAGATTGTGTGACAAATTCGGGTTCTTTGTTTTCTTTCCTTCCTTCAAATAGCTTGTTGGCAAACTTAAATGGAAGGCACCTTTGCCACTTGTATGTTAATCTGGAAGCAAGTTGTCATGCTATCCTGGATAGCATTCCTATTCTTTCTGTTCAGGTTCATTGTGTGAATTATGTACGCCCACTGTCAAAAGTTTATTAGCAAAAAAGAAATTTACTAACAGTTGTTGTGCTTAGCGCAGTAGACATTTGTGGACGAATTCAGAGTACAACACTTCGATGACACACTGCTAATTTTTAAAGCAGTGTGCACTGGGCGCAAAGAAATTCTATTTCTTTGCGATTGTGACAAAGAAATTTTGATTTCTTTGCCACAATCACATCCCTGAAACTTTCCGGACAGTGTGTGTACATATGAGATGCTAGTGTGCTCACTTCTTGTTCAGTTCCTTTTTTTCAGCTGTTTCATTATTTTTGTAAAATAATGGTTCGAAATATACACACACAAATCTTCAGGTTTTTCTCTATAGTTGAGCACAATACGTCTCTGAAAGAGTTGGGATACAGATATCAAAAGCAACTCGCTTTGTATCAGATTGCCCCCGCGTTGCCCTTTGCAGCTGAGAGCGTGTCCTTTCTTCCAATTGTCAGTTCATATACCTACACCAAAGGGAATTTCGGGCTCTTTTGCAGATTGGATATGCCATCTGGGAGTCGGACAAGCTCGCTTGCCAATTTTCATGTGCGGTCTGTTGTGAGAAGGGGAGTAAATGCATTGCATCGCGAATTTCTGGTTGTGCCTGTCAGCGTGTGTGCAAGTGTGAGCTGTAGTCAAAACTTCCGGTGCTTGTCCTGCCTTTTATGTACAAAGTATTTAACAAGGAGTAGTAGCTTCGAGGGATCAAAATGGCTGGCATCAAATTGTTGATGCACTTCATTGTACAGGAAGAGAGACCGTGTTTTCGGGCACTTTGAGCACCCATGCGATGGTTACTTTTGCTTCGTCTATCTATAACCCATGCTTTTAGGATACTGGGGAGAACCGTAGCAGGTTTTTGTCATCAATAAAACGACAGCTGGCATCGCTGGCTATATGAAGGCTTCCATGGCCTTCTTGGCTATGTTTCCACTTTTGCGTTTGCAAGATAGCGAAATGCATCTTTCTTTAAAAGAAACTTTGGTCTGTTACACCACTTCAGTGCAGTTATGCTGGGGATAACATGCAACAGCGTAGGTTTGCTTTTTGTGCACTTATTGTATTTTTGCCTTGGGCAATAAATGTGCACCAAGAGTAGTGACACAAAAATTATGTGAAAGGCAGACATCGAAGCTCATCCGATAAAAGAAATTCTAGGGGGCATTTTGGACCACTGAAGTGCGATGAGGCAAAAGCCTTCGATTGAAACGCCGCTGATTCCTGCTTTACTGCGTCTGCTTCTGTATGCTGTGTGGTACGGCGCTCGAGGAAGTGCCAAATGAAAGGCGTAGCACGGACACCTGTATCGGACTCCCTGCAGGATCAGCTTCGTATATATATATATATATATATATATATATATATATATGCGTGAATCGCCAGGTGATATCATTGGTCATGACCGGATGTGACGTCATGACATCAGTTCCGGGTATTATACGTCACCGGATGCGACATCATGACGGTCACGGCCGATGATGTCACCAGGTGATGTCACAATCACGGGATATCCTGCGGAATCTCGCGAAGAAGTCGCTTCTCGCGGATGGAAACTTGTTAGCCTATAAAGGCTTTCGCCTTAAAAGACATCTGATGGTGTACCTACAACTGGCAGTAGGGACACTTTTCTTTCATTTTGTACTCTTTCCTAGTTTATCAAAGCTGTTTTCTGCTATATTCCTGTCAGTTATGGCTGCCGGCGGATAGCGCGACCCTCTTTCTAGCTCCTGTCTGCGTCATGTTGGGAAATGTCCCATCAATCTAGGCCCACTTCACTTTCTGCTCTGTGTACCTTCATACTTCAGTTTTTAGCTCAGTTTCAAATTGCTTGTTTTTCTTGCTCACCAAGAATTCCTGCCCGTGGCTTGGAATCAAACGTTGGTGGTGCCCATGGCTCTGCATCTCTTTTTCTATGAGAAATCAAAATTACTCCTTGCAAACCTTGCATTTAACAGTAGAGGTTTAAATTCTTTGTTTCAATCTTCGTCACCAACATCCAATGGAGCAGGCAGAAAGGCGAAGCCACGACCACACAGCACACACAGATTTATCTTTTCTCACAGTGTAGTAGATATCTTGTGGATACCGGCATGTGCAATAATCAAGACAGTGCTGACATGTTTGCATAGATCATAACCTTTATCTCGTGCTGCTCTAACTATTGTCGCTATGGCACGAGTGCTCAAAACACGCCAAAGTTTTAGACAGCCGCCATTTCTGTCATGTGAGAAGCTCTGTCGCAGTGGTTGTAGACTGAGAGAGAGCCTGCTCCATGCCGTACTTGAAGCTTGGTTGTCCTAGGCTGCTGTATATAGAAGCTAACAAATCATTGCATGCGTTTTACTTTCAATCTGTGCATAGTGTCTTGAGTGAGTTAATGCACACGATGTCGAGCCCCCTTGTGTGAACTGTGTCATTGGTATGGTATACTGCTCTTCTGGAGCGAATTTCAAAATGAAAGCAGCTATTTAGTGCCGTAGCTTATTGCAGACAGAATACATGACAGCTGCCTGTCACGATGTCAGGTATTCCTACAACTCTGCAAGCATTTGAATGCAAGACTGGGCAGAACTTCCTGTTCTGTTTCTCCATGGCCTTCAGAATTTATGTGCGGTAAGCAGCAAGGTCTTGTCTCTTACATGTAATGCTCATTTAGTTATAGTACAGCCAAGGTACCTGCAAGTGACATAAGATAGTGCTGCTAACCGATTTCTGATCGAGCATTGGTTCTATCTTGCACCAAGAGCTGTCTTGCATGCCATTGTTTGCATCTAAGCTTTGTCTGCTGGTCACCAGTGTGAGTGCTAGACCTGTGCGGGAGCCATTACGGCAGTAGTTTGTACAAAAAAAAAAAAAAAAAAGAGGAAAGATTATCATTATTGTATTATTCCTTGTGAGATGTGAGATTTGCCATGCTTGAAGTGGCCTTTCGTTTTATTCGGCATGTATTTGTTGTCTCGTGTGCCATTGAACAATTGCTCTTCATTGTAGAGACTTGTCATACACCTCGCCATGATGGATTGAGCATTGTATAATAAACCAGGAGTGTTGGAAATAAAGTTTGTTGAATAAACTTGTTTCAATTTCTTTTGACGATGAATGGCTGACTGATGATGGTTGCTCTGGAAAGTGTGGCAGCATTACACCAGCCTTGAATGTTTTTACACATTCTGTGAAACTTCCAGCTACCAGCTATATTTGGAACAGTGTAGGAACATTTGGAACATTAGAAAAGTAAGTAAAAAGGAGGTTTGAAGGAGAGACTAGTTTTGGCATTCAGTGGCTGGCTGTCAACTCCGCATAGCGTTATGCCACCCGTACTGATTAAGACAGGTTTTAGCACTCAATTCCTAAGTCTTTGTCAGCTCTTCACAGTGTTTATCCACCCTTACCTACCTGATGGTGGCCCTGTCCAACTATTCAAAGCTTGCTAAGAGGTTCTCAATAAAAAGCACGCAGTCTCAAATTCTGCAATGATCTCCCAATAACCCCAACTCTCAGTGTAAACTGATCAAAAGCACTTCATCAAAACCAAGGATATTCCATCTGTTAATTTCACCTTTGCAACATTCAAATTTCCAGTTCTGCTTAAATTTCAAGTCACTACATTAGTTAACATATGTCCAGCTTGAAGCCACCTTGTAAAAATGGGATGCCTAGATGATTAGTGTCGAACAGTAGAGGCCGAGAAAGAAGAATTTTACACTTTTAAACACTGCATTAGTGCAAGGAATGAGGGCACACATGAGAAGATTAGTGAAACTGAAGGATTTGAATAAAAGGACATAAAAC
Source organism: Amblyomma maculatum (assembly GCF_055883805.1). Taxonomy (NCBI): domain Eukaryota; kingdom Metazoa; phylum Arthropoda; class Arachnida; order Ixodida; family Ixodidae; genus Amblyomma; species Amblyomma maculatum. The sequence continues at coordinate 89,308,387 of NC_139351.1, read as the reverse complement.
ATTAGTAATAGAGGAAGGGCTTCAGTTAAAGCCAAGAAACCAGGATAGTTAACAGGTTTTATTCTGATACACACTAGTGCACAGACGGGTAGGGAAGAGGCATACAGATTTATTGGGAGAAAAATAATGTAAGGGACTCGTGAAGGATGGGAGATATGCACAAATGCACTGGAAAGGACCAGTTAAAGTAGGAAGGTGGGCAAGTAGGTGATATGAATCCTCGCAGTACCACCGTTTAACACTAAAACGCCTATTTTTCAATTTAACAAGTACTCCATTCTAGTACTTTAGGCTGCTATTCCTTTGACACTTCATACAAACCCATCTATTACAGCGATCTTGGAACTCGTCCAGAGCTCTTCATCTTCTCGAAAAAAGTTTCTAATTTGAATTGTGCACAAGGTACTTTGGCTATTTTGACAGAAATCTCATATTTTTGAGGTAGTACCCTAGTAGTAATGATGGGCATGTAATTGAACTCTACTGCCCAAACTTGTTGACACATTTTATCAACCTTTTGCTGTAGAAACTGCTTCAGAAGAAATCTCAATTTATTTTATTTGAAAGCACAAGGTCAGAAAACAGGAAAACAATAAACAAAAAAAATGCAACCATTGTAGATGGCACAGCAGTAGGATACACCATAAGAGAGAACAGATATAGAAAGCGACAAGTATGACAGCACACTCGGCATGAATAAAATACAACGTGCAGAAGCTGCACCAGAAAGGAGGCGAGAGAAAATACAAAAGAAAACACAAGAGGTGCACACAGCAAGGCAAAGTGAAAGAAACGGCACACAACAGAAAGTGTTACCTGTTTTGCCTCTGCCTTGCCCCTTGTTCGTCTTGGCGTATAAGTACAACGCTTCTAATATCTCTTAATTTCACAAGCTGAGAACATAACGCATAATGATACGATTCCACATATGGCGCAAACATAATGCATCAGCAAATGGCAAAGTAACAAAAAAAAAACAAAAAAAATGACAGCAACACTGCCACAACCAGCAGTCCGAAACTCACCCCATGATAATAAAAGCATCATGCCCTTGGCCACATAAGAGCTATTAGATTGTACCAGTTCGGAAACTGCTTCAAATAGTGACTAGTCTCAAAGGCCCCTTAGTGGGTGCTTACGGACAGTGGCGCCACCTGGAAGCGGTAAAAAAAAAAAACTGATGCCATTCGTTATTTTTTTTTTTTTTCCCTGCTTGTTTCACCTTTGCATTTACCCCTAACTGTTATACTTAAGTATTTTTGCTACTGCTTATTCAATAATTTTGTTGCCAGGCAGTTGGGTGTTTATTAATAATTTGCAAAGTTTGTAACTTGAACATGGTTTACATTACTGCTGCAACAATCTGTAAGCACCTGAACTTTTTGCCCAATCGGACCACCAATTTTTAATACAAAGAAAAGTTTTTCAACTGACAAGATCAAAATACCTCTCGGTCACACCAAGATGCATGGTCACACGGGAGGAAGAAAAGGTTCCGTGCAGAGTGATGCTAACTGTAGCTGCTAATGCGCAAAAAAGAAAAGAAAAAAAAGGGGCTACATTTGCTGGTAAAATGCTGAGCAAATGAATACGAGATAGCTGAGCTGTTCGATATAGCAGGTGAAGGAGAGAGTGGATTGGTTATGGGGAAACGAAACGAACAGTAATGGCCATACACTCTGTGGACACTTCAACTGCACCATGAGGGAAGGGATGAATGAGAGAGTGAAAAGGAAGATCAGTTTAGTCTGTGGAGTTTAACGTCTCAAAGCAACTCAATCTCTGAGAGACGCCATAGTAGAGGACTGCGGAAATTTTGACCATCCAGGGTACTTTAACATGCACCGATGTCGCACAGCTACCGGAAGAAAAACAAAGAGGAGCTGTTGTGAAGGGCTCAGGATTAATTTTGGCCACCTTAAGTTTATTGATGTGCAGTGACACTACACCGCACACAGATGCCTTCGTACTTCGCAGCACTGAAATGTGACGGCCGGGGTGCTTTTCCCTGTGAACTCTTGTTCAGCACCTAATGCAGCAGCCTCTGAGCTACCATAACGAGTTCCACAGAACTGAAAGCTGAACAGTGTGAACTAAGTGCCCCTTCTGCTGGAATAAATGCTGGACGAACATTACACAGTCTTCCCGCAGTCTAAATAACAGTGCACTGAGACCTCGAGGTAAGCCACTTTCGCAAAGAAAAACAATTCAGCAGAAGCAAAGTGATAATCAGGGTGTTGCTCAAAAGGATGACCGAGAATCAGCAGTCGTGCATTATGGAAGCATGACGCTAGAGACCGGGAGGCAGAGGTGTACCGAGAGGTACACCTCTGAGAGAGGAAAGAACCTGGAGGTGTACAATACACCCAGAAAGTCGCTAAGAGGGAATCTGACAACTTGTTAGCGAAAATCAATAAAGTGATCACTTAGGCTTCCCTGCTTGGATAAAGTGTTCTACCGCAGATGATTATGCAAGGATGAACACTGTACATAGGCATAGCTGTCTCTTTCTATTTATCATTCTTTGTAGAGCAAGAAATCGTCACGCCAGAGAAATTTTGTTGCTTTTGCTCAGACAACATAAAAGTAATCGCCCTTATACTGACAATGACAGGACAAATTCAGTGCATGATAGGCTGTCATTCATAATGCAGCATCAGTCCCCTTATTGCAATTTACCAGCATATGATCTCATCGTGTTTTGCCACATTATCTAATATGCCTCGTAAGCATTGCCTTAATGCTGCATTACTTTCTTCTCTACACTATTGCTGACTGCCTTAACACTTATATGAGATAGAGCATACCTTTACTTCCACCGAATTTCGCCGTAGCACAAGTTTTAAGGGGGGGGGGGGGGGGGGGCAATGTGGTAGCAGCAGTATGTCCGTCGTAATGACATCAACGGCCTGCCATCCTGTGATCACAGCCTGACCAATCACAGTCAAGCACTGCCATATCAACTTACTGTCAATCAGAATGAGCCCTTTGCTGTCACGTGAAATAGGTCCCAAAACAAACCTGTGAGAACAGGCCTACCAGTGAAGAGCGAGACAAAGGACTGCAGAGTTATTCCCATCTCTTTGCGACACTACTTTGCAGCACTAGAGGCCTTTGTTCATCAAACAGCCCAACACTCATTTTTGTACCGTACCTTCAGAAATGTAGTGCTTTGCAGGCCCTGCCAAATAAACTATTCACCTTACATAACCACATCATCCATGCTATGCATCTCCAGAAATCCACACTACCTGTGTGCATAGCTTCATATTTTACTTTTGTTTTAGGGCAATTTTGTGAATATATATCAGCAGGTCTTCACAATTACTGCAAGAAACGACTGGCAGCAAGAGCGAAAAATACACAGAATCAAAATCATCCGCTCATCTCCTTAGAGAAGGTGAAATGACCAAGTAGTTAAGTAACCCTGTTTCAAAAGTGCCTCGTGCCCCTGTCACACAGGCATTTCGAAGGCCCTTGAACTGATAGTCTATCGAACCAAAGGCATTTGAGCACTGCTACACGGGTGGCTTCGATGGCTACTGAGTCAATAGTCTATCGAGCCAATGGAAGAGTTCAGAACTCTATCGAGATCTCGAAGGCCTTCGAGCGGCGACAGCGTGCACTCTCAGACGCGGAGCATATGTAAGAACACGCTGAGAATTGAAATCAGAGCAGCATAACCGCTTAAAAATTATGTAACTTCAAAATATTTAACTTATTTTTCAGAAAAAAAAAAGATTGTTCTGGATTTGAAGCCAGCAGAAAGCACATTAACACTGTTGACAGTGATACAGAAACAACCAACTTGAGCTTCCTGAAAAGTGCATTAATGCCCTTCAGCTTCTCCAAAACAACGGCCTTCATTCCAACGGTCAACAATATTATTAACCAACAGTAATTATGTTTGTAATATTTATGAGATGAAAATTATAGGCCAATTGCTTGTTTGCATGCAAAATTGTGGGAAGCGATGGTGGCGCCATAACACATTGGTGGCTTAAAAGCAGAAAAGTGACAATGTTAGTAATGTAGAAAGAAAAATTCAATAGAATGATTGTATAATTGAGCATGATAGCAACTGCTACCACCCCATTTCAAAGGGGACGCTCCTATATTCCATCTATCCATCCATCATGAGATGATGGAATCTCCTCAACGCGACCAAGTCTGCCGTGTAGCAGTAGCACAACACCTTCGAGTTCGATCACAATTGAGAATCTCGAAGGCTCTCAACTCAATGGCCTTTGAAAGTGGCCGCGTGACAAGGGTATAAGAGAGGATCCAAGATAGACTGAAAAAGGAAAGTGCAGCACATGAGCTGCCGAACGAAAACACCCATTTACGGCACTAATCTGTGTCGCCTGCACAAAACATGTATCACAAAATTTTTATCCAAGTATGATACAACTGAAAAAAAAAAGAAAAGAAAAACTGTTCGTAATTATTAGCCATGGGCTGCCGTGTCCTGTACTACTTTGCTCACCACTGGCAACAGCAACCAAAATCAGGCTTTGGATGTGTAACCATACGAAATTCAATAAGGCTGACGACTGGGCGAGTAGGTAATCGTTCATTTTAAACTAGCCAAAAGACACAACACAGAAAAGAGAAGCAAACGTGTCCAGCCTCGTTTTGTTTGCTTCTCTTCTCTGTGTTGTCTTTTGGCTGCTTTAAAATGTCTGGCTATATGAAACAAGCCAGGAGCACCAAATTCTTGAGCTGAATAGTTTTTCAGGTGGTTAGCTTCTTAACTGCAGGCTACTTTTGTCGCATAGAAGTTCTGCATGGCAGTCACTGCAGACTGAAAAGCCCATTTCAATGAAATTTTACGTTGACTACAATGCCTTTTAACGCGCTCAGTGTGTCGTAAACCTAATCATAACAAAGTTTCATGCATTTTGTGAAAGTAGTTACCTTGCTGCAAGCATTTTAAAAGCTATTAGTGCATGATGTGAGCACCTTGTAGTATGTCGCGAAATTAGGCAACTTAATAGACATGGTGCAGGAATAAGCATCAAGAACCATCCTCAAGTTGAGTGAATGAACTATGCTGGTGCACAGTAAATAGCTAAGAGGCTTAAATGTGGCTTGCCAGGCCTAGATTTGCTACAGGGATGAAGTTATTATAATTTCAAGTGCTGAAATACCATGCCGAAATGCTGAGTGTCCAGCACGGGCACAAATGAACACGGCAGACGTGAATGCGTGCATTTTTTTTCAGTACGAAAAACAATGAAGGAAACATAGCCCACATTAGCGGGCGTTCATCTGCAGTGCTGCAAATTCATGCAATCAGTATTCACATCGCTCAGAGTACAGCCGCCCAAATGTTTAACTGGAACGCATAACGGCTGCATTTTCTGTGATCCTGAGCGCTAACCTGCGAAAAGTCCAAGTATAAGCAAGAGCTCACCAAGTCCTCACTCAACGCAGGAGCACAGAAAAGGCCCCTACGACTTAACAATTTCGGCGACTGTAACGCCATTAGAAGATTACGACGATGCAGGAGCACAGAAAAGACACCCATCGCAAACGCCAGTTAAAGATTTGGGCGGCTGTACATGAATATAATACAGCCCACTAGCTGGGGTTTCTACAAATAGATAAAATGCCGCAACTACAGCACCTTAGGTTTCTACTGTGACTGCTTTTATGTCATTTCTGGCTCTTGGTAATGGCCGCTCTTTTCCCAATTTCAGTTTGAAAAAGGACACTTCTGCGAGTGATTCCCAACACACTTGCTTCTATTGTGAATGCATTATTTTGTTCTTAGTACATATTTCCTCTTGGCATACTGCTAGAAAACACTCCTTTTACAGAACGAGATTCTGTAGCAGGAGGCCTTTGATGGGAGGTCACCACAACGCCTCGTTTTCCTGCGAATATTTTTTTTTTCTTTTCTCACACTACACTGGCAATATTTGACACAAAGAGCCCTAGATCTGTGTCTGTATTCTGGCTACGATTCCAGAGAACTGGACCATTTTACTGAAGTAGTTAGAACAATTATGTCACTTCAGCTGAGGTAGTGCTTTAACACTATTTGTGCATGGCATTACCCTCGCACCAGCATAAATCGCTCATAAAAGTACTACACGACCACAACACACTCAACACATAAATTGTGTGTTTTTGAAGCTTATGTTGTTGCTATGCAGCATCAATGATACCAAGTGTTGCAACTGCTGCTCTGATACATTTAAATGAACAATATATTTTTAATAGCCACAGACCTCTGAGACTAATGGCTGCCTTTCTCTTTTCTTTTTTCCAGTCGCTGCCACAGCTTTTGAACACGCTTTCCCCGCCATTAATTTATTTCATGCAGTGCATTTTTAATTTTTCATCCACCACGAAAGTTTCACTTTTCATTCAACATAAAGTTTGCAGGCTAATTGGCAAGGCGAAAACTGTTCAAACATATTTGTATTACTATCATTTTATTAATTATGCAGCATATTGTAATCAACTTCCTAGCACCTTATTTCATATTGAATCTGTATTGAACCAAACGAAACCACGGCTATGTCTGTGGCTCTTTATTAACCTATACTGCATGTTTATCTGCAAAACTGATGAAAGAAACTCCGGAGAGTGGTACAGTAGTGTGGTATAGCAATGCGACACCGGAGTATACAACTGGGGCCTTATTCTATGAGGGTTTATGTGTCCATGGCCCATTTGGTCCTCTGGCATTGGTCACTGTTGTTCGATGACAGAGTAATAGCCTTCAAGAGTCTGTGGAAAGTGACCTGACGTAAATTCGGTTAGCAACCAGACTCATTTACAATACTAGCTATTGAATTGTCTCTTTTATTTATATTTCACCTCGGTTTTACTTGTTACTTTCATATTTTTATCAATTTTAATTATTTTGTTGCTGTTTGTCACCGAGGATGTAGGGACCAGTTACGTCGAGTCACCTGCTGCTTTCAGTTTTCATTTGATGCTGCTGTCCATTGCCATTATGCCTAATCGGATTGTGGGTGGACGATTGGACCCCTACAAAATATAACCCCAGAAATTTGTGTCAGCAGTCTGTTGCATAGACTGTTGAAATAATTTGAAGTAAGGTAATCAGGCATGCAATACACTTGCAATATAGGTGCAGCCTTTGGCAAAACAGAGCAGTTGTAAGGAACTTCTCCAGCGTCCCTTAATGCCCCATTCTACAGTTTTCCTTTTGAGACCTTCTACCCAAGCCTCAACACCACTTTGGAATAGAGGTGTGCACGGACTCAGGTCGGCCCGAAAGCCCGTACCCGGCCAGGCCTGCGGTCTGGGCTCGATCGCTCTGAAGCCCTCTACCTCGGGCTCAGGCCGGGCCCGGGCCGGAGTATATTTGTCTTGGGCCGGGAGGGCTGGGCCTGGCAAGACCCACTGATCCTGAGTACACACAACTTTTGCGAAAGCGCGAATATTGCCATGGCGCACTAGGAGTCTCAAATTTACAAAATTACTAAGTGCTTTCCTGCATCCTCCCAAAGCGAAAGCGCTTGTGTTCTCACCGCCGTCAATCTGCCTTTCCACCAGCAAGCCCTGCCTTTAAAAAATGCTTCATTTTTTTTTAGAATTCGTGCCATTCTGTTGCCTCTGGTGTCACTGTTGTGGCCTGCTTCTGGCCCCAATATAGCCTCAGTGGAAGCTGGGCATAACTTCCATACCCGATGCATCGGCCGTGTAAAAGTTGCCTCATGATTGCTAGCTCAGACAATGCAGTTGCGGCCCACCTTGCCGCCACTGTGAAAAGTTCACGGTGAGCTAGACGAGCTCGCAGAGTTCTTGGCCACAGAATTAACACTTTGCTCATAATTAGAGCCTGCGCTTTTAGAGAGGCAAGGAAGCTGTGTACACAAAAATGTGTTTTTCTTGCTAAGAACACATGTCATTCCAGCCACCAGTTAGAGCGGCGGGAGAAACTTCAGTGCTGCCGAATCGGATTCATGTTAAGGATTCAGGTCAGGCCGGATCCGGACCTTAAGTCTGAGCACAGAGCTGGGCTCAGAATTCTGGCTACTACACACCTATACTGGCTACTACACACCTATACTTTAGAAGGTCTGCAGGGATAGACAGTTGTTTCCCCTTCCCCTTTTCTTTTTCCTGCTACAAGAGCGACCCCAATGATTCCATCAGAAAATACTATGGACTTGCAAAAGTGCTGTTAAGCCCTTCAGTGCCATTTTCTTTCATTCACCTCACTCGGAAATTCGTAATCAACCGACCATTCCATATTTGTATGTTTCGAGGACTGTGTCTTCCACAACATGCGATCAAACTCAAGATGCAACCAAATATTCCTAACTTTGACACAAGGTTTGTGCACGTCTTCTTTCCATCAGTGTGCATGTGCATGTTAACCCCGGCATCCAGGTCACTGAATTCATCAGAGTCCATCTCTAAAGACGCCCATGGGCACATGTTCAGAGGCCCGGCATCACGTACGCAATGTTGTTGAGAATTCTCGTCAAGGTCTCCTTTGAGCAGCCGTTCATCTCTTTGCCGACCGAAGTCAGGCAGAGCAGGGGACCCAGGGCACATAACGTGGAGTCCAGTAATACAGAGAGACTCCCAGACACTGCTATTTGGCCCTGCAACAAAAACAGCCAAACACGCGCATTCACTCACTCATCCGCTCTGAGCACAGTACCCAAAATGTGTCTGAATCACACAGAATTAGTGCGAGGGGAGGGGGAGACACTTTGAATACAGCGAATGATGACATGAGCAAAGCATCAGTCTGGGTAAATGGAAATTGAAATTAGCTTCGACATTTCTTTGGTTTCAACAGTCAGATCGCTCAGCCCAGGCAATAAAATGGCTGCTATGTCTCAGTAAATACTAGATGTCGGCCGTATTTTTTTCTTTCTTAGTTTCTCAGGAATCAATAACCAGAGGTCATGACCCTAAAACTACATTTACAAGCAGTCTCTTCCTCCTGTACAATTGGCTGAGTTCCGTGAGCTGCTGGTGTGCGTTTCGTGAGCGCCCACAACAGTCGCACACCCCTTTTTTCACCCTTACCTTGCCCCATTTCCTGCGGACGCATTTAAACGACACACAGTACGGGGTTTATTAAAACTAATTTCAGAGCATTAGTCGTTCTTACCCTAGCCTGTACCCATGCCATCAGCATTGGTGCCACCTAAGCCGGCCACTAGTAGAAGTGCAGCTTGTTTACATTCAAACGGAAGTACCAGCAGCAGTGGCTAATGCAGTGAAAACATTGCTCCGCCACTACGTATGATTAGAGCGGCGGCAAAAAGGTATGAAAGGGGTATAGCGCACAAGGCGACGTGTGTTTGAGTATGCGCACTCACACGTGTTGCAACTGAAGGCGTGGCCTGTAGTGCTGAGCTAGCCTAGCCAAGCCAAAGCAAAAAAAAGAGTGTGCCCGTCTCACTAGGTGTTTTACCAGCCGTTCCTAGGCGCCGCTGGCGCCAAGGTGAAGTTCTACTGCCGGCAAGCCTATTTCCACTGAAAAGCCAGTGTCAGCCAAAAAAAAAGCTTACACCATGCTGCTGCAAGGGCAGGGAGTGGCAGATAAGATAGCCTAGGAAAGTTGGAAGAGCAGTCGCATAATACTGTGCGCAGCCCAACCTGTCAAGAATATGAATAAGATGGAACGTTTATATTGTACTGTATGTGACTGCAGCATTTTGCACTTTTGTCTTGGAGTTGGAAATCTGAGCAGAGGTCTGAGGAATTGGGTAAGGGATGGGAGTCGGCAATTAAATAAAAATAATGCTTACAAAATTAAACTTAACGGAAAAGGAAGCAAGAAGGCTGCATGTGCAGGCAGCATCACTTGTGACAGTGACAGATTTTGACTACGACAGGGTTGGGGGTGTTCCTCGTCACCTATTGATGGCTACTGGAGTTCCCTGAGGCAAAAAAAAAAAACACATGGTCTACTCCACATGTTTCTTCACTGACTGACTATCCTGCTCTGAGTGCTACCATAATTACTTTGCAAACAATGTTCTGACATGGTCTTCAATTACAGGGGCCCTTTTTTGCGAGCTACACCTAATATCAACACTAAACAGCCACTAGTAGGAATTTCAAGCATCTGGGCTTCTTTAACATATGATAATATCATGCAGCAGATGACTGCTTTTGTATTTTGTGAAATTCTACAACCGCGGCCAAGAGTTAGTTCTGTATCCTTGGAGTCAGCACCCAAACACTGTAGAGATCAACACCATTCAGTTCTGCCAGCAGTCAATGACTTCATAGAGTGGGGCGTTTTGTGCATATATACACGCCTGCTGAATAAAGGAGGCAGCTTCTTTTGGTCAAAATCGGCTGCCCGCCTGTCCGTCGCTGCAACGGCTCCCGAACGTCTCCTCGAGATCAGGGACGTTACTTGGCGACACAACAAACACCAAAGCCACTGATGCAATGTGGCAGGTCTGTGCACGAGCTGTATTTGCATTAGTTGCTCATACTTTTTCTTCTGTTGTCACCCAAACATCATCCACATAGAACTGTAACTTGAACACCTGACTAGTCAGTATATTGTCGGTCTCTGAGAAGGGTTCTTTCATGCTACCACATAAGCTGGACATTACGAGTCTTTGCTTTATATATTTTTCTTGTTTCAATGTTTTCCTATCATGCAGTCCTGTCATTTTTTTTCTCATTTCATTTTTTTGTATCATTTTTCATTATTTTGCTTGAACAGTTTTTCGCAACTTCACCCCTTTTCATAGCACAATGTGGATTTTAAGTGTTCATAATATTATTTTTTTTCCCCTCAGTTTACGGTTTATTCCTCTCCCTTCTCTTGCATTGACGGTATCTCCTGTCACACGCTTACATCTTTCTCAATTTCTGAGCTGCTCTGCTTTTAACTACAGTTAAAACTCAATTTAAGTAAGTTGAAAGGAGCTCCGGATTATTCTGTTAAATCGGGAACTTTGTTAAATTGAGTGAGGCATTTCTCGCTGACTTAATTCGATGCATCCAATTACATAGTGTCGCAGCACTATGAAAGTTGCTCGGGCATCACATCAATGAACCGTAATTGCGCAAAAAATGAAAATGCGGCCCAGAGAAACAACTGACATCATTAGCACATATGAAAAGAGGCAACAATAATTGTTACCTCAACAAGAAGTGCCCTACAGGACTACTATAAATTTATCCCCAAGCAAAAAAGTCAGTGACCTTTGCTTGCATGTGCTTTGCCAACGACCGCACAGATTTCTCTTAAGTTCGAAATGCGTCCAGCATGTTTTTCGTCCCCTTGTGAGTTCCGTCAAACTGCCTCAACAGACAAAAGGCATCCACTACGTGCTTGACCCGCATCTAATCAATTCAATTAAAAATTATAAATCTCGTTTTGTGTGCTGCTGTTTGATAAAACGGATGAAGGCGTCCCACAATGTTACCATTGGTTCGCAATCAATTGATTTTTCGGCATTATCTACAACACAGGCCAAAAGTTAAGACCTTTTCATATCCATATTTTGAAAAAAGATTTGTTAAATAGGGAGATACTACGATATTGATTTCATTATTTTGAGTTACTCAAAGAATTGGGCCCTATGTGGACCTGAGGGGGAATCGGGATATCTTTGTTAAATCGAGAATTTCGTTAAATCGGGTTTTGAATGTATGCAGTTTTGCTACTTTTATTTGTCCTTCAAGATGCCATGGTGCTTGAGGAGCAAGGAAAACAAAAACAAAATAATAATAAAAGTCACTTGCCTCGTGCTCGGTAAGCCGCTGGCCGATGGTGCTGAGCGACTCGCCCAGGAGCTTCAGGTGAGCCGCCACATCGACAGGGCCGATACCAAGAGACCTCGGCCCCTCGCCAGTGCAGGCCATGGCTCTGGCGTCTTCCTGCGCCGAGGTCAGTGTTGGCGTCGCCGCTGCCGCAGCAGCAGCCTTTGCCGTCCCAGCCCCAGCCCGCCCGTGAGAAGCAACCTGTGCTGTGGTCGTGGAAGGAGCGGCAGTCGTCGTTGGTGTCGACGCGGAGGTGTTTGACGGCCGGCCTGTGCTGATTAGCATGGACCCCTTGGTGGCGGGAACTTTAGCCTTGCGCCGCCATGCCTAGAATTGAGCAAGGCACTCAGGTTTCTACCCAAAAGCAGCAATAAAGCAGGAAATATTTTTGTAATAAACTAGCACGAAAATATACTCCGTGTCATTGTCGCAATCATCCGGTTCAGTGATAATAACTGCATGTGATTCACAGCCATCGTTCCGTATTTCATATAACGCTGACCATATGTATAAAGCTGGTATCATTCTTAGGTCTTGAACTACTTCTCACTCTTATTCGCCCTTTCCTATAGAACATGTGCAGAATTGAATAATCTTCCAATCACTGATCCCAGCGACATCAAACTCTAGCTAATCACACTTCCTATCTAATGACTTCGATCACCTGTTATAATGCAGGATGCTCCTCAAGTTTTGCAAATTACTTTTAGAGCTTTACCTCTCCTGCATTCATTTGGGAGTTTCATGTTGTTCAGCATTTTTCTTGCCCCTACTACCTCACGTGTTCCACAGATGGCGCCATGTATTGGTGCGCCGCATGTTGTTTCATCTCGCGCTGTGCAGCAAACAAGCATCGTCGTCTTTATCGTTGTACCCATGCATGAGAGCAATAGCTTTCACCTCTGCCAATCATGCCTCGTGTAAAACTGCAACACACTCTCACACTGTGCAGTAAACATCATCTTCATCAAGTTCAATCTGCAACACACTCGCGCGCTGTGCACTGAACATCGCCGTCTTTAAGACGTTTCATCCGTGACGCTCCTTCATTAAACTTAAGTAAATGCGTTACACACATATGCCATCTCTCTAAAGAAAGGGACTGCAGCCATTCCAGACAAGCTGCCGAGGCCACAGAATAAAAATCCAGGTTAATCCGTTGCCGAGAAGCTTCCCAAGCGCGGAAGCGGCACATGCGGCTGAGGACAATGGCTAACGCTCGTGAAGCTTGGTTCATGGATAACTGAACCTCTACAATTCTTTTTGTTACTTCCTGATGGTAGTTTTCTTTTTTTGTTTTCATATTCCATGCTCTTATCATGGTTCCATTTTTGCACAGTCCCACTCGAGAAGCAAATGCTTTGAAGATAAAACAAACAAGTAAAGAAGTACAGAGCAGCCGCCTTTATCAATATTACAATATAACATAGAGTTGAAATCAGTGTATGCCCTTGCAATATGTGTGGCACTAACAGGACAAACATACTCTCACCATTTCCAACTACCAGCCCTACAGCAGCTACAACTTCCTACCCTCACCACTAAATGTAGTTCTCTAATTAACGCTCAATACATCTCAGCGTTAAGGGTCCAGCTGCGAGAGAGAAATCACAAATGTGGCGCTGGCAGGTGGTAGCTGGCAGCCGACATGGCCAAACACCAACTGGATGTAGGGTTGCCTGATGTTACGTTTGGCAGGAGCTGATACCTTGGGCCGCTCCTTTCACAAGTGAGGAGAATCGGCCTGCCAGGACCCTTGCATTCAACTCACGTTATCCCTAGTCCATGCAGGCATGTTCACACAGCTTGAGATTAAAGCGGGGCCTTATATGTGGGCTGATAGCCTAGCCTATCGCATCATACCCTCAAAGGCAGAGCTTAAAGGAGTATAGACACTTAATTTTTGGGCTCGTGTTTTACCGTTTGCAATGATGAGTAAGACATTACTGTACATCGATCACCTTGCGGCATTGACTTACGACCGCTGGATAATTTATAATCTAATTTCTTCTCTCACCTGTTTCGGTTTCAGTTTCAACAGCTGAGGGATGGCTGTGACGTCACAGTCAAGTCTAGGTCACACGAGGGATGAAAATACAGCGATATAATAGTTCCTGTCTCGTTTGAATTCACTACAATGCTAAAGCTAGCCTGCCTCAAGAAGAGAAATCACTACAAGTGAAATGTAAATGATTACTATATAGTTTTTTTTTTTCATGCCGCACATAACCTAGACTTGATTATGACATCACAGCGATCTCTCGGCTGCTGAAACTGGTAAGAAAAGAAAATTCAATTATAAATTCTTTAGCGGTCGTAGGTGAAAACCACGTGGTGATCCATATACAGGAATGTCTTGCACATAATTAACAAGAAGGAAAACTGCACCATAATTTTGTGTCTATAGTCCTTTAAGTGTTCCCCATATTTTTTTCTTGGTATTCACAATCTTGCTCTGACAAACTACTAGCTAGCTGTTCCATGCACAGTATGTTCTGCTCAGATTAAAATTTACAGCTTATGGACAGTTTACTTCAGCTCACACAATCTATTCACCTCATATAGTATGCCCGCCCACTCGCCTGCCCACTTGCTTGCGTCTGCCCACTTGCTTGCGTGTTTGTCAATCCATCCATTCGACTACTTCATTTGTCTATCCGGCCCTTCCTACAAGCATGCCTCTGGCAGGTTGTAGTTGGAAGGTGGCATGGCCCATCCCTGACTGGTTGACATTTTGTGTGATGTCACAAGAGTTTCCGCGACGTCAATGGGCAGAAGTTGCCAACTTGGGCAGCATTTTTGTGATGGGAATATAACAACTGGGATGCTTGAATCCCAAGTCAGAGTATGTGCAACCTGAAACTGAAGTGCTAACGCATCCATTTAATGTTTGACCTTACTATGCCAAATTAGCTGTCATTTTTTTATCTAGAAATCATTGTGGCATGATAACGTGATCCTGATGTTAAGCTGAGCTCCACGGAAAGTGTCGCGTAGCTACAACCGACTTCTGTTCGCCTCAACAGCTGCTGGATAAAACTGAAGTGCCATTAAACTGAGACTCCTCATGTGAGAAGAGCGGTGCAACACAAATGTCGAATCTTATGATAAGATTTGACATTTGTGTCACTCACTTAAGGCCATTTGTGTGACTCATCGCCTGACATTCAGGACTGAGCGTACAAGCAAAACAGAAAATCATCTTCGTACAACAAACGAAATGAAGCTTACAATTTTCTCCTTCTCTGGAAGCATCTTCCACGCTTCTCCCAGTTTCTTGCTTATGGAGACAAAATCTGAAGTAAGCAAAAGCGTTTTTAGTTTCAGTAAGACAGATACCAAACATTTAGCGAAAAAAAAAAAATTATTGGTTAGCCAAGATGATTCACAAAAATAAACACAAATTTTTTTTACTGATCTACGATAGGAGAAGAAAGTCTTCACAACGAGATATCTGCAGCTGAAGTCCGTAGCTCCATTATAAGCTGGTGGCTTGAGACCGCTCTTGTGAAAGTCGGGGCCAGTCTCAGGTGCTCTAACGTGAGGTAGCGAAATAAAGTGCCCGCTCGAAAGCACGGCACCCATGTGCCAAGATGACTTCACGCACGCCTTGGAGACAATAATGTACGTCTAGGAGAGTTCTATGCACGTCTTGGAGACTTCTATGTACATCTTGGAGACTTCTACCCATGTTTTGGAGACTTTTGTCCCCGATAGTACTTGAACAGGCTGAGGAAGTATTTCCCTCTAGGCTAGAACAAAAAAAAGACTTCTACATTGAAAAAAATTTTGGATAAATACCCATGCATGCAAAGCCCTCACACATGATTTCTATAGAAGTTAGTGAATTAAACAGTGTAGTGAAGCACATGCATACCTGTGCATGCGACATAATTGTTTGCAAAGAAGCACCAACAACACACAACTGAAAACTAAGCACAGAAATTGCACAGCACAGTCAAGAAGAAATTTCACTTATCTTGCATTCAAAGCAGTCCATGAATTATGCAACGCTCAATGTCCATTCCGAGGCTCGGCCACTTTCATTATTGAGATCACGGTGCCCCGGAAAGCTCAGAAAAACGGCTGAACAAAACAGCCATTGGAAAGTCGAGATTCCCAATGTTAATGCTCCACACCCCACTAACGGCATTTTAAGTGAAATACTGAATTGACACCGATAAGCCCTGCCCATAAATGTACATACCATACACTTCTCATTTCTCATATACAACATGTGTTCATTGTGAACAATCACCTTCGTAGCACAGGTCTGCACCTTCGCTTCACTGTGAACATGGCACCCTCAAGGAGAGCACATGTTAATGGGTTCTTATCTGTATCTTCTGACAAGTGTCTTGCCAATCACTGTGACCTGCTTCAGCATCAAGACTGCATTCAATTTTCATCGCCAAACTAGAGAAGAGAACTGAACTCACCGAGGTCAGGGTTCTCGCTGACTATCCTGCGGCGATACTCCTGACACCACAACATGTATGCCGTCATGGGCCTTGGCTTTGGTTTCTGAGAAAATACACAAATATTTATATATATATGAACGATCATCGCCACACCCTTGGCTGTGAAGTGCACTTGGAGCAAGCTCAACACTTATGTGCACCTTTCATTACGGCACGCAGCCAAACCACAGTAAAAGAATTTTTAGTTTTATTCGGCAATCACTTCATTGCAGAAGACGCCGTCTGTTTGCATTCCAAGTGAAAAAAGGTATTTCAAGTTTACATCATTTTCAGAAGTGTCATTATCTCATTGACCTCGAGTCATCTTATTGATATAAACCTAGGAACCGGATGTTACTACCACATCCGGAATTTCCACCAATCAGGTGGCTTGAGGTAAGGAAGATAATGACACTCCTGAAAAGGATGCAAACTCGAAATGCAGACCATGGCATTGAGCCCATGGTTCACACAAGTCCGTGGCACAGTTAATCGACTGCTTCAAGTTTCTACCCTATCAGTTTTACGCAGTCTTTACACTCTGCCAATTTTCACATCAGATTTTAAATGACCTTGAAGGTGAGCACCTTTTGAGTTTTGCTGCAAAGTTGATGTTTTATAACATTTGCCTTTAAAAACTTTAAAGAAAACTAGTTTTGCACATTCTATACTTAAAAAGCTGCATGCCTAAAAGGGGTAGATTAAGCCCTTCCCCCGTACCAAGAAAAAAATTGTACACAAAAAAACCATGCTGAAGCCCAATTTTCGACCAAGAAAGTCCAAGAAATACACTGTTCTAATGAGAAAGCACCACAGCTACCCGTTCCGAAAGTGACCCATAGATCTACTTATTGGCGCCTGAATTTAGTAACCATGGCGATAGACTGGGACTCCTACTTGCATTTTGTTCTATCTAGAACTGCAAACTGTTGCTAAAACGTTACCTTTTATACTGGTGCCTCGAGAGTCCGTCATTTCATTAATTATTGCAAACCATTCACAATTTCCATGAGACTGTTATGCGCACCTGGTTAATAACAGTGTTTCATAATCATTCAGAACTATGTCTTCAACCAAGCTGACAACGCCAGTGGCACATCTGATTGCAATATAGGAATCTCCTTCATATTCAATGTCAACCTGAACTCGTTTTTTTTTTTTCTTTAATGTTGTACCTACTTGCCCCAATAACACACTTTTTCCTTTTAAGCTTTTAAAAAATCAGAGGTGCATTCATTTACTGTCATGCATGAGAAAAGCTAATATCTTAACAATAAATAATGGCCATATTCATTATGCAAGTAAATACAGTTTATTCTCCATTTCGGCCAATAGAAAAGGCCGAGGTGAAAGGCCCCTAATAGCAAACTGAGGAGGTCCCCAAGTCTTTGCACTAGTAAAAGCAGGGCAGAATATAGCAGGTTTAAGAAAAGACGGGAGAGTCACATACTTTTGATTACAAGAGAGCATACAACGCACTTGGCACGCTTTGTCATAAAAAAATCTTCAACCATCGAGACGTAACTTGAGATGACAGCTGTCATTACCACCTCCAGTAAGGCACTGAGCTACTATTTTCTTTAAAAGAAAAAGGACGTGAAAAGTGAACAAAACAAACACAAATTTGGTCAAACCACACGATGTAATTTTACTTGACCAGGGGTTTTTCCAATGCGCCTAATCAAAATCCGTGGCAGTTTGATATTTAACACACCCGGAACAATTTTGACAGCAATGTTATCTTTCTGAGCAAACTATGTGTCTGTGAAACCAAAACCTGCAAACCTCGTATTTAACGACTAGATTTATTTGATCGACAAACATCTTTCGGCAGCTTGGCATAGATGAACATGACTTCAGTTCTTAGGTGTTTGCTGCTACAATGTGTTATTACCACAGTACTTAACTTGACCAAAGGTACCCCTTCCAGCGGTCCTCACTTGCAGGTTGATAGACACATATACAAAGGACAGTGGAAATTGCACTGAAACTAAATTTTCCCGTTCGTGTCTGTGTCTTGCAACAGGTAGCTTACTGCCACCCAATACTGTGCACAGGAACTACGCATCATACACTCTAATTCCACTCTCACTTATTTATTACAGGAAGCTGCTTTTCTATTTAGGTAGCTCAATGAGTACCATGCAAATTGTATGCACGTCTACACCGACGGTTCAGTGAATGCCGTGAGTTCTTCAGGCTCCATGGTCATACCCGCAATTACTACAGAAATAAAAAATAGGACAATTCACCTTACTTCTTCAACAGCCGCAGAACTAACCGCTCTACGTGTCGCTATTAGGAATATTAGTCAGCAAAGCCCTCAACGATGGTCTATTCTCACAGATTCAAAAGCAGCCCTGCAAGCCTTATAAGCGGCTCTTCGCCACGGAGCCCATGAGCAACTCGTCGCGGAAATACGTATGCCCTAAATGGTGGACATGACCTCATCTACCAATGGCTTCCAGGACACAGCGGCATAGCAGGAAATCTCCGGGCAGACGAGGTAGCACGAACAGCCCATCAAGACAGCGATTGTGTGTTGATTCCCTTTTCCAGGGCAGACGCAGCGGCCAGGCTTCGCACACTTGCGCGAGAACACACGCTCTCCTTGTGGAATTCTGGCTAGTTTACGAACTGCCGCTTAAAATCCCTGGACCCTGACCTGAAGCTCCTGCTTCCACCTGGCCTACCCCGATGTGAAGAAACTTTGCTGTGCCGCCTGTGGGTTGGTGTAGCATTTACAAACTCTTTATTCTTTTGTGATAGGTATGGCAAACAGCCCTGTATGTACAAACTGCGGGTGCGACGAGACTATAGGCCACACTCTTTGTGCGCGCCCCATATACAGCAAGGAAAGATAGTGTCTATGCCGTGCGCTGGAGCGTCTAGATGGATGCCCACTGACTGAAATTAAGATCCTAGGTCCCTAGCCACGGTGATCGTCCGCGGTGAAGGCCTCCCAGGCACTGCTCCGCTTCATGAAAAGCACAGGACTGATCGAAAGGCTATGATTTTTCATGTTATGCGATATGACTGCGAAGTGATGTGATGTGACATGTCTGTGATGTGACTGTACTGTCTTCACCCATCCCTCTCTCACCCGCAACTTTTATACCCACCTACCTCTCTCCCCCAGCGCAGGGTAGCAAACCAGTTCCTTTACCAATTAACCTCCCTGCCTTTCCTCCTCATCTTCCTCCTCAATGATCTATTATGCATGCTGCATTTTTGTTTTGCCAGCTTGACCCTGCTACTTTAATGTAATGATAGAAAGCAGGTACACGTAGCCAAGGCCTTGCCGAGTTTAGTGCATTACGGAGAAAGCATAAGCACGCACATTTTTCAACTTCTATAAAAATCAACGACACCTCTTTAGGGGGAGCCTTTTTGGCTGCTGGAGCTGCCTTGGGTGCAGCGGGTTTCTTGCCACCTTTCTTTGGTGCGGGCTCTTCGTACTCTGGGTCGTCGTTGGTCGCCTTCTTGGTGGGGCGGCTGGCTTTCGCCCGGGGTGCTGCAGGCGCTTTTGCTCTCGCAGGTGCTGCGCCACCTCGCTTGGGTGCTGGTTTCCGCTCATCTTCTGCAATCACTAGGTGGGAGTCCCTCGTGTCATCATCGTCGTCATCATCATCGTCGTCATCGTCATCATCGTCGTCGTCGTCGTCATCATCGTCACTCTCCTCCACGTTGATCATGTCAGCTCGGGGTTCCATATGGTGCAGAGCACGCTGCACGAAGAGAGGACAGCAAGCAGACAAGCAAAAGGTTAAAAGCAAGGATCAAAGGAATAAACGCCAAATGTTCACTATGAAAAAAGATGTGAACACCTGACCCCTATTCTAAATAAAGCAAACAAAAGGATTAAATAGAATGCTGCGCTTGTTCAATGATGTCAGCAGCTAAACCTCGGCATGTTGTCTTTTCTTGAAACGTGAAGCAGCCCATGAAGATAAAAGCTAAGTAGTATTGCTCAGGACGAAGGCTGTGTGGTAATCGACTGTATCACATCATGAGCTTGGTTATTCAGCTGAATAAAAATGCTGAGAGAGGTTAAAAGCAAGGGAAGTGCTAATACAGCCGCCATTTCTTTCAGACACTTTTCTTTTTTTTTTTTCTTTCTCATTCAAGAGGGATAATGAGGCAATCAACGTTTTATTAAATGGACCCATTTTACTTATGTTCAGACCTCTAAATAAAAAAAAAAAAGCAGGAAACTAGATTGGCTGGGCTGCACACCGAACCACATGAAGGCTCATCAATATCTGCTGTTCCCTCCTAATCACATGACTGCTCACCATTATCTGCCAGTCCCTCCTGTGGTGGCAGTGCGGTGTGGGCCTATATTTCTGCTTCGGACGATACTAGATTTTTGGCGGAAATGGGCTCGCTGTACATTCAGTGGGAGCATGTAGAATGCACAAAGGCACCTCACGAAACTACTGGGTTCCATGGAACCTACTTTAAGAACCCCTGGCCTATCCTGCTGAGGGCTTTGTACACTAGTGACTACAAACAGCATCACAATGATCACAATGGAAGGCACAGCCTTCCTTTATAAGTGAGCCTGGCATAATTCACTGCACAAAGTGTTGACTATCGACTACTCGTAATTAAGAACATGTACAAAGGCGCCAGGAAAGCATAGAACTCAAAGGTAGATTACACCTTTCTGTTTGAAAAATAAATGAATAACTGATAATGCCTAGCCCATTTGACATTAAATCTGTGGATTTACTGTTTTCTTTATGGCGTTCTTAAGAGATCACTTTTTTCCCCTTATGTGCAAGGATTCATTTACAGCTCGCTAGCATTGCCTGTCTCTGTCCCCATATGAAACTACGGAAAACTTAATGAGTACCACAGCTGCCTAAGGACACTGGTAACATCAAGTACTTGCCTGCCTAGCTTGCTGGCCAGACTCGAAATCTGCTCCGCCGGCTGCCACAGTCTTGGGCTGTTGAAGCATCTGGAAAGCCGGCTTCTTTCCCTTCTGCTGTTGCATTTGCAGATGTGGCAGCGGCCGACCATACTCCATGGAATCATCCGAGTCTGACTCCTCCTCTGAACTCGTCTCGCTCGATTCCGATGAAGAACTTGACGAATCTGACAGCAAGCAAAGGACACACACAAAGTCATTATCAATGGTGTGAGTGAAGGACAATACCTCTTAATACCTCTGTCACACGAAGACTTCCGATCCTCACTGAACTCGATCTGCATTGAGGCTTTCAACAAGGACTGAAGCATCCGGTGTTACACGGGTGTTTTCAATCAGCACTGAGAAATTTCCTTCGTGTGCACTAGGTGACGCCAAATGTTCTGCCGACAGCCAAAGCACGGTGGTCTGTCGTCTCTCTGTCATCTGCCGTCAGTCACAAAGAGCCTCAAAAAGAAACGCGATTGGGGTAATGATTGCATGATTTCAGTGCACTTAGCAGCATTTCGCTTTTGGCATGTCAGGTCACCTAATCTATCTTTCCACTAGTCGATGAGTGCTGCAGTTTGTCCTTCGCTCCAGTTTCTGCGCCAACGCAGTCGAAGAGGATGCCATATTTTCTTGCAGTGGTGGTGGACCGTGGTGTCAAGATTATAAAATTCACTCAATATAAACAAGCTTAATGTTCTACACATGTTCTAACAATGTTTTAAAAATGTTCTATCATACCTTTAAACAAATTTATTTGTTATTATTTGCGGTTCTGTAGCATTCATTTGTTTTCAAATTTTAGGCCTCGCAGATTATGAGGGTGTCGACGACCGCTTTCGAGTGTGCTTGAAATCTTGAGAGCGATTGAGGAAGCAGCTTCGAGTCAAGCAGGCTTGAGCTTGATTGCACTTAAAAGTTGTAGTGTGACAACCTCGATCTGCACTGAGTTAAATTCAGATCGAGTTCAATGAGAATCGAAAGTGACCGTGTGACAGGGGTACAAGACATTTCATTTATGATGGTTTCCAATGCCTGGCTTCAAAAATCACCGATTACCTGTCAGGCAGGAAAGCAGTGCTAATTGAGGAATCCTGCAGTCAACTCATAGTTCGATGTTTTCATACAAAGGGCAGTTTCTAATCTTCCTATAGTTCATGTTAAGGTCCCCCTCCATAAGCAATTTGAACAAGTTTGGTGAAATTGAGGCTAGTTTAATAATTGTGCAAAAAATAAGGGACTTATTTTATACACAATTGTTGGCAAAGACACATTCTCTGAAAACTCTGCAGAAAAAATTTGGCATGACAAATTACGCCACCTCTATAAGCAAACACTGCCATTTAAGTTGATGAGTTATTTGTGCAGGATGAAGACTATGTGCCACTGCTTCAGCAGCACACTCTCTCAATTTTGTGGTTGCTTTGCCACTTTTTATAGGTTTCTGAATAACCACATGCTGTTGTCTAACCCCTGTGTGTACAGCCAGCTACAAGTAAAAGAAGTCCAAGCGAGAACTACTAAAACAATTACGAAAACAACGATGCTATAATAATAATAATTGGGTCACAGGAATGGAAAGGTGCAGTATCTGTCACACTTGCTCTGTGGACACCTGGACCGCGCCATAAGGGAAGGGAGGAAGGTAAGAGTGAAAGTGGAAAATAAAAGTTTTTGGGTGCAACTTATGAACAGTTACAAATGATCCCAGATATTCTGAAAAACAAGACAGCTACAAGAACATTCCAATTCTCTACCCGTAGCTTGCACTGGACTGCCCGTTTGCTCCACTACTACTGATCTGTCAGTGACTGTCGAAACCTACGATACATTAAAAGGGGCAAAGTGCGGCAGTGACTGTCGAAACCTACGATACATTAAAAGGGGCAAAGTGCGGAAGCGAAAACAAACGCTGGATTCGCGTCCGACCCATACCGTCAGGGACGTTGCTGGAGCCGTAGAGCGGCTGATGCTGCGCCGCTACCGGCACTGCCTTGGGAGCCGTCGGCACGTTCAGATAACCGGACTCCTGGATGTTCTGCAAGTTCTTCAGATGGATCATGTCATCCATGGCCCTTCGTTTGGCGGGGCTCACTGCCGACGCTGCCGTCTTGGTCACCGCGGCGGCCTTGGTGATCTTGATGGGCGCTACTTTCTTCTCCGGCGGTTCGGCCAGCGGCTCCGGTTCGTCTGATCTCGGCCTCTTCTTACCCTTGGATGGCGCGTCGTTCAGGTCGAACGCATCCCAATCTTCCATTTCCATTAACTTGGCCGACTTCTTGCGAACACGACCCGATCTCGAAATGCCGCCACTAGCCATGGTTTCTTCTTTTATTTCTCTACCTCCCGAATGTTGTTGCGAAGGCGGCTACAGCGGTCACCGGGAAATGTGAAAGTCGCCCTCCACAAGCAATTTGAACAAGTTTGCGGAAATTGAGCCTCGTTTAAGGACGCTCTCGCACGACGCGGCGGGTTTTTCTTCGAGACGAATCAGACGCGAAGGAACACTTCAAATGCAGTAGCGATGCGCTAACTTGCGGTCTTGCTTCTTGTACTACGCGCCCCGCGCAGCTGTACTACCTGGCTTGGTCGCCGCCGCCGATAAGACGCCATCAGCTCCGCACTTCGGCGACGGCATGTCAGATAGGTCGCAGTATGTCAGAACGACGATAAATGACGTCCATGGCACAAAAACCGCGCGAGTAATACTAAAACGGGACTAGACGGTAGTCTAGCAGAGCTATTTGCAACGTTGAAATCCTGTCAAAAACAACAACACGACCGCCATACACAAACAACCTGGCCGCAATACATACGCCTTAATATCTTCGTACTCAATAAAACACTAGTATACCTTAAATATACTAAACATAATTTTTTATTATTACTTATTTGTGTTTTTTTATGCTTTTACTACGGTTTTTAACCAAGTAAGCAGCAGATTGTTAATACGAGACTGCTGCTAATGTAACTAGCACATCGAAACTTTGTAGTGGCGGCATTTACGAAAGCCTTAAGCTCGAGCGTGGTTCGTTATTACTTTTACTGCCGATCGTCACTCTTAAGTTCGGTTTAGCAAACTTACTCTTTGACATAAAAGCACTGCCCGTTACGAACAATCAAGAACGCGTCTGATGTTTCTAACGAGACTCGAGTGAGTGTACGAAGGTACCGGTCAGATTTCGCGTCTAGCGTGCCAACTACACCGTAGTGCCAGCCGACGGCACAGCTCACTCCAGCCCCGTATCACGGCGCTCAAGCTACGCATGCTTGCACCGTTCGGCAGCACCACTGCCGCCCCTGTGTTTACGCGCTATACCCCATCAGCTCGTAATGCCCCGCGAGGTGGGTCACGCCCTCTCTTTGTGTATGGTATGGTAGTGGGGTTTAACGTCCCAAAGCGACTCAGGCTGCTATGCGAGAGGCCGTAGTGGAGGACTCAAGAAATTTCGACCACCTGAGGTTCTTTAACGTGCACTGACATCGCACAGCACACGGGCGCCTACTCCATCGAAAAGCGGCCGCCGAGACCGGGATTCGTTCCCGCGTCCTTGGGCACAGTGGTCGAGCGCCCTAACCACTGCGCCACCCCGGCGGGGTCATATATATATATATATTGTAACTTGCTGCAAATAATAATAATAATAATAATAATAATAATAATAATAATAATAATAATAATAATAATAATAATAATTGGTTCACAGGAAAGGAATGGCACAGCATCTGTCATGCTTGTTCTGTGAACACCTGATTTAAAAAACTTATTTATTTATTGGAAGGGAAAGGCGCGGTAACTGTCTCACTTGTTTTCTGTGGACAGCGCGCCGTAAGGGAAGGGAGGAAAATGGGAGTGAAAGTGGAAAGAGAGAAAGAGGAGCCGTAGTGGAGGGCTTCGGAGTAATTTCGACCACCCGGGGATCTTTGACGTGCGCTGACATCGCACAGCACACGGCCGCGCCGTAGAGAGAGGGATGGGTGGGAGTGAAAGTAGAAAAAGAGAAAGAGGAGCAGTGGTGAAGGGCGGCGGGTTAATTTCGACCACCTGAGGATTTTTAGCGTGCACTGGCATCGCACAGCGAATGGACTCCTCTTCGTTTCGCCTCCATCGAAACGCAGCCACCGGCAGTCGGGATAGAACTCGGGAACTGCTAATTGTCGTGGACAAAGTGTGTCCCGCTTTTGAGGTGTTCTGATTGGCCGAAGCTGGATGCGTCTCTGCCATTTGCGATACCACACTTGAACGCGCGCCAAGGAACGCCACGCGA
This sequence comes from Amblyomma maculatum, assembly GCF_055883805.1. Classification (NCBI taxonomy): domain Eukaryota; kingdom Metazoa; phylum Arthropoda; class Arachnida; order Ixodida; family Ixodidae; genus Amblyomma; species Amblyomma maculatum. The sequence goes on along the minus strand of NC_139351.1, from coordinate 89,282,999 downwards.
CAGGAGCGATAGTGTACCGTCCAAACACGCCGGAGAAAGTGTGATAGGTACTGCGCCTTTCCTTGCCTGTAAGTTGCAAAAAATAACAACTTACAAGTATTGTTTGCCCCGCCGGGGTGGTGCAGTGGTAAGACGCCCGACTACTGTGCCGGAGTTCCCGGGTTCGAACCCGACCGCGGCGGCTGCGTTTCGATGGAGGCGAAACGGAGAGGCGTCGTGTGCTGTGCGATGTCAGCGCACGTTAAAGATCCCCAGGTGGTCGAAATTACTCCGTAGCCCTCCACTACGGCTCCTCTTTCTCTCTTTCCACTTTCATTCCCACCTTCCTCCCTTCCCTTACGGCGCGGTTCGGGTGTCCACAGAGCAAGTGTGACAGTTACTGCGCCTTTCCCTTCCTGTGAACCAATTTATTTAAGTATTGTTTCAGTTCAGATGTCCACAGAGCAAATGTGACAGATACTGCACCTTTCGTTTCCTCTGAACTGATTATTATTATTATTATTATTATTATTATTATTATTATTATTATTATTATTATTATTATTATTATTATTATTATTATTATTATTATTATCATCATCACAAATATAGGACGGAGAGGCACCCGTGTGCTGTGCGATGTCAGTGCACGTTAAAGATCCACAGGTGGTCGAAATTATACACCGCAACCCTCCACTACGACTCCTTTTTCTCATTCCCCTTATTATTATTAATAATAATAATAATAATAATAATAATAATAATAATAATAATAATAATAATAATTGGTTCACAGGAAGGGAAAGGCGTAGTATCTGCGCCATACTTGTTTCTGTGGACACCTGAACCGCGCCGTAAGGGAAGGGAAGAAGGTGAAAGTGGAAAGGGAGAAAGGGGAGCCGTAGTGGAGGTGAGTAATTTCGACCACCTGGGGATCTTTAACGCTAACATCGCAAAGCACACGGACGCCTCTTCATTCCGCCTCCATAGAGCGCAGCCGCCGCGGTAGGGATCGAACCCGTGTATTCCGGCACAGTGGTCAGGCGCCTTACCACTGCACCACTGCGGAGGGGCATTCTCTCCCACTTTCTTCCCTTCGCATACGGCACGGTTCAGGCGTCCACAGGACACATGCGATAGACTGCGCCTTACCTTCCTTCAACCAAATGTTGTTGCTATTATTATTATTATTATTATTATTATTATTATTATTATTATTATTATTATTATTATTATTATTATTATTATTATTATTATTATTATTATTATTATTATTATTATTATTATTATTATTACAAATATAGGTCCGGCTTCGAACCCGACCGCCGGCGGCTGCGTTTTGGTGAAGGCGTACGGAGAAGTGCCCGTGACTGACTGAAAAACTTTTTTGAGAGAAGAAAGAGGGATGTGTGTGTTGTGGGGGACCCTTGTCCGGGACTCCAGCGGCTGCCGCTGCTATCCCTACGCCTGTCACGAGGGCTCATTGGGCCTCGATTCCGGAGCTGGATAGGCGCAGCACTGGATAATTGGCACTGCGCGTTTGGGTGTTGTTGGTTTGGGTCATCAGGTAGATTGTGTAGGCAGATCCATATGTTGTTGTTGGGGCTGTAGGAAGTAGGAAAAGAATATGCACGGGCCTGCTACTGGCTCTGTAGCTGAGCCATCTCCGCTGCCTCGTGCGGACAGGAGAGAAAATAGATAAGAAAAGGAAGAGGGAGAGAAAGACGCGCGCCGCAACAACAGCCGTCGTCACCACCGAAGTGGTGGCGGGTGCAATGATCCGGCCGGTGGCTGGCTAGCCCCCGCCGCAAGCGGCGTTGACCTACCGTCCCAGCCCCGTAGGGCCAGGAACAGCCACCCTTCACCACGCGGTGCATCCCAAGTGGTCGAAATCACTTGATTCCTCCACTATGGCACCTGTTTCAATTGTTCTCCGCTTTGACTTCCGCCTTCCTGTTCCCGGCGCTGTTCAGGTGTCCACGAAAAAAGCGTGACAGATATTGCGTCGTTCCCTTCCTAAAGAACCATTATTCACAAGTGCCCCGCCGGGGTGGTGCAGTGGTAAGACGCCCGACTACTGTCCGGAATACCCGGGTTCGAACACGACCTCGGCGGCTGCGTTTCGATGGAGGCGAAACGACGAGGCGTCCGTGTGCTGTGCGATGTCAGCCCGCGTTAAAGATTCCCAGGTGGTCGAAATTACTCCGTAGCTCTCCACTACGGCTCCTCTTTCTCTCTTTCCACTTTCACGCCCACCTTCCTCCCTTCCCCTACGGCGCGGGTCAGGTGTTCTCAGAAAAAAGTGCGACAGATGCCGCGCCTTTCCCTTCCTGTGAACCAACCAACTATTTATTGAGGGCAAATGACTGTCGTGCCTCTTGCTGGCCGGACCCTGATTGGTTGGCGGGTTGTGTTGTGTTTGCGCTGTTACCTGAATAGGAATAACCAACAAGCCCAAGCAGCTGTTCTGGGGAAGCATACCGTCTGCAGCGTTCTGAAGATATGAGTCGTGTACTGCTCTCCTCAGAATGTCGCCTGCGCTAGCGTTAGAGCCTGTACTCTGCACCTCTGCAACCTGAAGCCATGGCTTAGAACGTCCCTATAACTCGACATGACCTAAATACGAAAACGGCAAATTTAATATGGTTGCCACACGGCAACGAAGGCGCACCAAATATTTGAGTATGTATCGGAATGCATGCCATCATTTGCAAATGGCATTATAGTCGTGAAGCAGAGCGTCGAAAGCATGACATTAAACTGAGCAAATGTTATTCGGTAGGAATGATATTAAATTTTTCGTGTGGCAGGGGTCTGAGTCGCCAGTCTCTCTTGCCAGTCTGAGCCGCTACAAAATCAGTCGTCGAGGTATGCTCACCGCCTGCCTTCAACACACTACATGAATTCGTTCGTACTAGTTTAATAAAGACTGCTCCCTAAGCAAAACGTTCAAATTTGCCGCCATCATCCCCCCCCCCCCACACACACACACACACACACACACACAAAGCGAACGTTCTTGCTTTGCGTCTGGTGCTGCCATCTCTTACAATGCGATAAAACAACCAACGTGACCTCCAAGATTGTCATGGGCATGCGTAGGTAATCTCGGAGGCCATGGAGGATTAGGAGAGGCCCTTGCCATTCCCAATGCATCGGAGAAAGTGTGGCGGAAGTGACGTCAAAATTTAAGGTTAGCCAAGTCGGGCCATTAGCAACGGCGACGCTGTTGCTATGAAAACTCGGGCCACTAGCAACAGCGTTGCTAAGGGCCCTAGGTACGTGAGCGTCGCGGAGAAAGAGAATGCGGAGGGTAAAGGAGGAGGAGAGACGTTGCAGCGTCCGGTCGCGGCGCGGCCGCGCCGGCTTCAAAAAAATGACGTCAGGGCCTCTCCTAATTTCTTTCCTTCCTCCATGCCATAGACCTTGCAGGAGCTTTGAGGCCAGCCATGTGGACATCGTTTAACTATGCGTTCGTGTGTAGTTAACGCGGTTATCAGTTCATTACGACAATAGAAACGGCTTTGCTTCATATAGCAGCGTTACTCCAGAAAGTAGTGCGATTATTGCCGGTTGTTCTTTCTTTGGTACCGCGTACTCTCATAACTCTTTCTTGCAATGCGTAAAAGAACAATAAATGGGTTTGACTGAATTAGGAGCGTCAAGTGCAACTTAATTGCTGTGGTAGGGTGTCCATCTAGTCTATCTGCGGTAAAGTTATCCAGTTCTGCGACAGTAACCGGCAAAGGAAGTCACGATTTTCTAAACTGGTGGTCGCCGCGCTTTCGAGCTTTCGCTGCAGTCGTTGAACTGGCCACTTAGCCTTCCATTTGACAGGAAGCATTTGTGTCATTGTCCGATGGCGCGCGCTCACACTTCGCAAACTGAACCAAACTTCGCCAAAGCTTACGCTCATCTGGCCACAATGTCACATGGCAACAAAAAGAAAAAAAAAGAAGAAAACTCTCTATATTCTGGTATGAAATACAGCCAAAAGGTAATTTAAAAGCATTTTGTACTCAGGGTGACTAACAATTATGTGTGAAAACTATCACGTATATACATGAATACCACCCAATTGAAAGCTTCTAAGGCATTGCTTCACAAAGTGCGCAACAATTGCCCTTACGGCTCGTGAAAGGTGCGAGGTCGTAATGAGTGCCGTCCATTGGCTGTGCTTACTGAATTCAACCGTCTTTATCATGGGGAGCTTGGTTGTGTCGAGGATCGTTAAGTGAGGCCGGCCTTGCTGACACCGTGAAACAACACGCACGCGCCGCGCACATTGTTGCGTAGGTGCAATTTTTGGGCCCCGATTGGGGTGTGTTGGAATTATTATCGTATATCAGTTACTAAACAGAAGGCAGAGAAGTGTTAATCCGATTGCTGAAAAGCAGGCTGGATGAAGTAATTGACACTGCGTGGTCAATTGATGTATAACCCATAAATCTCACCCCTGTTAGTAACTATATCTACTGGTTTCTATGTAGTTCATCAGTGAACATTTGTTATAAAAAGTGCAGTGAGACGCTAGTAGAACCAAATTGCGTTGCGTCCACAATGGGTGTCTCCGCTGTGATATTATCCTGAGCTCAATTCATAGCCAGCAACAAGCTCATACTTAATCCTCTTGAGAAATGCCAGTGCAGCTTGCAAGTCTTGTTAAATATTAGGTAGTGCTCCCTTCTTGTTTTTCTTGTATGTGATCTCATAGTGGGGTCTTTCTGACAATTGTCAGCTTGAAATGATTCCTAAAGTACAGCTTTAAAATACGTGGCCGACTTTTATGACAATACATCCAATCTGAAATGTTTAGAGATGCAGTTTTAATAATATACATCACATTTGTTTGAGTAATCTTACAATTGGGATCTTCACTCTTTTCTGGTTCGTCTGTGTAAAAATTCTAGTTCTTTTGGGGTGGGAAGCGATTCGGTTGTGCCAATTGAACTCCCAATGCTCCCAAGTTTAATTGTGGCTGACAGTATGCTATAATTTTCTTGACATCCAAATTGACACACCTTAGGAGATTTGAATTTTACTTGCATTGCACACAGTTTATGCACATAAGGCAGGGTGTTGCTTGATGTGAAGCAAACCATTCTATATTTGGGGCTAACGCGAGTACAGTAGGCAAGCCCAGCTTTTCTACTCATCTTCATGGAATTTCCTGCAATTGTTTCATAACCCTTACATTAAGAGACAGATCCTGATGTCATTTAAGGTGCAGTTAAGGCTATAGTTTGCACTACTAGTAGTAGTTTCCTGAAGTTAAGTAACAACCCTGCCTTGCAGGCTTGCAGCTTTACACACCTGCCTCAGTGTGTGAAGCTGGAATTAAGAAAAAATGTATTTTTTTTGTGGGGGGGTGGGGGTTTAAGCATGGCTTGAACCTAGTGATACGAGCGAGAGTCGTGTGAAGCATGGTTAAGCATGGTTGAACTGTTTGAATTAGGGGGTGCTTAAGCTTCGCCTTGAGAGTAGCCGCGATAGCCCCTGTAACACCGCTTTTTCAATCGATGGTGGCTGTTAGATGGCACTCCTATAGGGTGGAGGCTTAACCATTAGAGATTGCAGACGCACATCAGCCTTTTCACACTGTGCCAGTTGTATGCACTGCTTCCACAGGAAAAGATGTCTGCTTGTAACCAAACTGTAAAGGCCGTGTAAAAGCAGCAAGAGCATTTATTAGCCATTGCTGTAGATGCGGTCCGACAGCCATTGCATATTAATAGCATTCCAAACCAGCAAGCTTATACAGAGAAGCTGTAGACTAAAGACTCAAAACTCGAGTTACTGTGAAATGCAAGGACTATCATTCAGAAAGTTTTTTCTGAGTACATTTTGCATAGGTGGGTTAAAAGAGAACGCTGGAAATACTCTGTCCAATGTTCGTATTTTTTGCGGTAACATTTAGGAGCTAAAAGAATCAAGTTGCGTTGCGTCCACAAAAATTAGATTTAAAGATGAAATTTTTGTTTAAGGCCAAAAGGCAATCCATGATCAGCATCTGGAAGTGAATGGCAATGTACAGGGTCATCCACTTCTAGCTGCAATATGGGTACTACTTTCAAAGTGCCATTGCACCTTACCCGGCGACTCAATAAAGCCAAGTACCAGACAGTGTGAAGCATCAACACCAGGTCCCTCTGCTTGTATTGCTATGTTTCAATATGCACCTGCGTCAGACACAATGTTGCTTGGAAAGTAGTGACAGTGTTATACCTAGAAGTGGATGACCTCTATCTCCCATCCATAGCCACAGAGAGACAGAAAATGATAGGATTCTGGTCTGAGCCATCGCCTAGAGATCAGAATGAGAAAAAGATCATTCTCAATGGTGAGGCAGTTTGCTTGCACAATTGACTGGTAGTGACAGCACCAGTATATCATTTCTCGGCTTTTTCTAAATTGTAAAAGCTTCGTATTCAGCGAGGGCAGCCTTCTTGCAATTAGACCACTGTAATCTATTAGTACAGGTCAATTTCAGCTTGCCCTCAAAGCCCTTTTAACATAGCCCAAGACATATACTGTTGCAAAAGGCTTCCATTGTAAGCCCTAATCAGTCGTGCCACATTACATCTAAATGCATTACTTTTACCAAGTGCGTCACTTATACTGCTGCACTTGAAGTGAGTGTGATTGTGAATAGATGTATAAATCTCTACCCTCTCTTGCTATCGCTACCCTCTGTATTTCACCTTCCTATTTCCTCCCATCCCTTCCCCTTGCACTGGCTTGACTAAACCACCACCGCCACTACTACTACAACTACTTACCGATACACCGTGACAGTGCCACCTACCACAAGTAGTGTAACACTTCTAAGTCAGCTACCCTCAACGCCTTTATTTCACTCTCGACATTCCACACACACGCACACAACACTGAGACACTCACACAACACAGTGTCACATTCTAGAAGTCGCAACCACACAGCACTGAAAGTGGCTAGTCCAGAAGTCAAGCAGTGGCCGCCACTATGACCGCGTCTTGTAGATCCACACTTCTTTGCCCACATAGGCAGTAGGGAAGTGGGTGTGCAGGAAGCCCTTGAGGAACTTCAAGTCAGCGTCCACCACAAAGTCCAGCATGTGCTTGTACAGGCTGTTGTAGATGACAATGTAGTCGGTCAGGCCTCCGAGCCCAAATGCCTTGAGGCCGTTGATGGGATCCTGGAAAAACTCGCGGGCTTCGTCCACATGCCCTTTCTTATTCTTGATGTTAGGCTCACATGACAGGAACTTCAGCTTGACATCACGGCGGTGGATGTGACTGAAAGGAAAGAGATGAATACGGTCATGTCTCACTGACGGGGACACTTTCATTCACAAGTAAAACTGTCTTCCTCTTGCGGTTACAAGTTATAAATCAGTGGGATGGAAATTGTCAAAATTTTGTATCAATGCTACTCTCACCATCCCATCATTTCAAGATAAAAATACCGCACCCTGTAATGATAGAGCAATTTCTAGCAGGTTTTCATATGCCCACTTTGTGACAGTACGCTGCTTTCAGGGCCTCAATTATAGTTCTGAACTCATTTTTATGAGAGGAAGTTATTATGTAAGCAATCTAGCTTATTTTAAGCCTTCTAATAAGTTAATGCAGTCGAAGGAAGAATAAAAGCACAGGCTAACTAGAGTCACACCTGCGCTTGTGTGAAACATTGAGATCTAGTCTTTTAAAAGCAGGTTTTTGCACTTGATTCGCATGACTGACCTGAGATGGTCCAATAGAATTATTACAAAAGGTTTCAAATGCAAGCTTCCACCATTTGTAGCATGCTGTATTCCACAAAATAAATTATGGCCACATAGAGAGGACAAAAAAGTAACCGGTAACAAATTGTAAAGAAAAATAATAATAATACAAAAAAACTTGGAAAAAGAAACCCTGTGATTGGGTATGCAGAGCGCTACATGCGGCAAGGTGGAAACCAGACAAAATCTTGGCAGTTCCAACAGCATTATTCAGCACGTTATAATAAAAAGTCACCTTACGTGCAGCAAAGCCTTTTGGCCAACCTGCTGCTTTCCTTGGAATGAACCTTCCTGATTCCTCGAGAGGGAGAGAAAGAGAGCTTTCCCCTTCTCAAGTCACTATTATTATCTGTCACTAACTATAACTATTAGCCACTATATATCAGGAACCCACCGATATCCTGCGGAACCTTGTGGACACACCTCGCGGACAGATCTCGCCCACACAATTTTCACCACAAGCCAAGCACCTTAAGACTGCAGCGCAGCAGGATACAAGATGTATCGTCGCATCTGAATTGTTTATTTACAAAATACTGCAAGCCTAGGCGTGGCCCAAGCAGGAGGGGCATACAAAATACAGAATAATGACAATAGCAGATGCAAGAAAAAAATGGATTAAATGATTGGTTGGTTCCAAAGCGACTCAGGCTATGAGAGACGCCGTAGTGGAGGACTCCGGAAATTTCGACCACCTGAGGTTCTTTAACGTGCACTGGCATCGCACAGCACACGGGCGCCTTGCTTTTCACCTCCATCGAAAAGCGGCTGCCGAGGCTGGGATTCGATTCCGCGCCCTTGGGAACAGCAGTCGAGCGCCGTAACCACTGTGCCACCTCGGCGGGGCAAAAATGAATTAAATTATAGTCTATACAATGCCACTTGTATCTCTGAGCCGTGAGAACAAAACACGAAAAAGGAACATTTGCTATTGTAATAAAGCATTTCCTAAAATAAAGCGAAGCATAAATGCACAAATTAATCAATCATCAAGAGTTTAAAAAAAGGAACATAATGTGAAGATCAGCTTGGGTAACAACTAATTAACAAAACAAAGAATTCAATAATTCAGACGGTCAACTGCTTAGCAGCGAATCAATTCTTTCAATCCGCAACAATGTGTAGGAAAAAAAGGATATTTTAACATGCTAATTCTGGCATTACAGTGAGTCAGAGAGTCACCGTGATGATGCCGTGTTCACAGTGCCGCCATTGGCGCTATATAGAGCTTAGGAGTGAAGTAAAAGTTATCTTTAAGAAGAAAAAAATTCCTAAAATGTGCTGAATAAAAGAAATTTACATCGTGAGAAAATCTGCAATTGCTGCCTCATGCACGGGTGCAACAGCTGAAATAGGATTTGTCGCAATTTTTGGAGCAGTATATTTGGAGCAACTCAAAGAAAAAAGAAAAAAAAAAAAAAACTGCACTTTGCAGCATGAATTAAAATTACGGAGTCTTTAAACAGGAAGGAAACCTTACTTTTGGCACAAAAAAATGAAGAGACGCCAATATCGGAACGTATGAATGTGATCCAAAGAAAATCTAGCAAGGGCCAGCGCTTATACTATTTCCTTTAGCAATCCGGCGTGCCTATTTCTGTAAATAAGCATTGTGTACTGCAAGGGGTGCTATCACACTAAAAAAAAAAGAGAATGTGGGCCATAAAACCAAGGAAGTTAATTATTCAAATTTGGGTGGCTAAATAAAAATGGAAAGAGCTAGAGAATATGCATTCTGTTTTTGCATCTAGCGCAGTTTGTCAATCTTAATCATTGGATCTTATCTTGCTTGCAAGAGTCATAAAAAAATGTTTTACTGTCAAACCGACTGTACAGTATTTCAATGTTCCAGCATCCATAAATGAATTTTGGCAGTCTTTGGCTCTACTGCAGCATTATGGAATTAAAAACTTAAGGTTGCTGTGCATTTCCCAACCTGCTGACACCAGAAATAAATTCCACATGTACCAGCTCAAGTTATATTAGCATAAACACAAAAGCCATAACTGATGCACCTCCTACACTATCTGATGATGGGAAAGGGAGTCTATAGACGAGACACGGTAAAAATAACCTTGCTGTACATTTATTTTTATTATTTTTTTTTATTTATTCGATACTGTCAATCCCATCAGGGATCATAACAGGGAGGGAATTCAAAAGTACAGAGGCAGAAAAAATAACAATGATAATTAATCAAAGTACATAAAAAATATGACACGAGATTATACATAAGAAGATATACGTATAGCAATTAAACAAGAATGAGGAGCATGTGACAAGATTTTGGCGGACAAATAAAACCACAAGCGAAAACACAAACGGAAGGAATAACTTCGTAGTGACATAAGAACTCAATAATTACTGAGATATAAGTAGTTGATTTTCCACACGTGTGCTGAAGGAATTTAATGATGGGCGAGTAACAATTGATGTGTTCAATGTGTTCCATTCGCGTATAGCACAAGGAAAGTATGAATATTTGAAAGTGTCAGTATAGAATGAAAACTCGTTTAGAGTGTGTATGTGATTATTACGTGTTTGTTGCGTTTGTGATTTTGATATGTATCTTGAAGTGTCGACTTTTCATTGATTGTGTATGAGTTGGTACATGGTTTAAGGCGCGCTAGTTTTGCTCTGTTTTGAAGGGTTAGTAGTCCAGCGTGTTTGAGTAGTTCTGTTGGTGAGTCTGTCAACCTGTGTTTATTAAATATGTATACATCTGCAGGGGGCGGCAGAAAGTTAGGTGGGCGGATGAGATTAAGAAGTTCGCAGGGGTCAAGTGGAAACAGAACCGGGTTAAGTGGAGAAATATGGGAGAGGCCTTCGCCCTGCAGTGGGTATAATCAGGCTGATGATGATGATGATGATGATGACATCTGACCGCCTTCCTCTGCACTGCTTCTATTTGTTTAATAAGCTTGTTAGTGAAAGGAAACCAAACAACATTAGCATATTCTAGAATTGATCTGACATATGTCTTATACGCAAGTAGCTTTGTTTCCGATAGTGCTAGTTTGAGGCGTCTGTTAATGAAAAATAACTGTTTTAAGGCGATTGATGTGAGATTGTTAACATGAGAATCCCATCTGAGGTCAGAGGTTAGTGTTATGCCTAAATATTTATATTCAGACACTGAATCAAGAGGAATGTTGTTTAATGTGTACTGAAAATTTGATTGGTGTATCTTTCTGGTTACAGATAAAGAAACTGATTTTTTTAACATTAATAGTCATCTGCCAATCTTCACACCACTTGAATGGCCCAACAAAATACCAAAAACTTCCAAGAGCTGCACAAAAAGCTAGAGACACATTCATTACAAGCATGCGATGCATAAAAAAACAAAATCAGTGTACAGCGATCTATGTGGTGAAGCATCCTCAAACCTCAGCATTTTAGCGCACTCAAAAGCGGCGGAGGTATGTGGATGCAAGATAGGTCAGTGACGCACACTGCACTGTCTGAAACGTCGTGACTGGCCATATCACGGCCGGAGAAAATTGTCCCCGAGCATGGCAAACTTTTGCGGATAGTCAGAGCATTTTGGCGCAGCGTGGTGCAAGTTTAACAAATTTCACGCTTATGGCGCAGCTGTTGCACCCCTGCTCATGTGTGAAATTAGCATGTAAAAAACTTTCCACAGCTCCAGCAAACGGTGCAAGACATGTATGCTTTCGGGTGAGCCGAGAGGCTCACCATCTTCGACAGCGCTAGTAAACATATGCAACATTATGTGAAACAATTACAGCCTCTGCTAAAGAAAATTCGACGCCATAATAAAGTGCACATTTGAAAGGACTCGACAGGGTCCCTGAATTATCCAGCTTTAACGGAGATCTGATTAACACTGCTTAGCTTAACTTCTCTCTCACCGGCCTAAACCAACTCCCATCAACTTAAATACCTGATTAGCTGGTGTCTAGCCCACTCTGTCTCGTTCATTCCTCTCGAAGAGGTGCTTGTCTTATGTCATGCTAAAGGAATCCTCCAAGATGCACATTCACTGCCACTAAGAATGAAGAACTTTTTCAGGATATACAAAAGCTGCAAGTAATTTCCAGAGTGATATTACTGACTATTTTATCTGAGTGCAACAACCTGTGTACAGCTCACGTCTTCAACACTGCATCAGCTAATGAGTGGGCAACGCAATCGGAACATTTTTTTGATGGATATTTAGGGGAATCCCCCAAGGTGGAGCAGATTTGTAATAAGGGAGTAATTACTCATTGATCCTGATCCCTGGATTAGGATGAATTTTTCTTTAGCTAGGAAGTTTCTCAGAAACCTGTATAGCTTTCCTTTGTAGCCGTATGGGTGCGACTGGGTGGATGTCAATGAGTAATTAGTCCCTTAATCAGAACAGTGTCTAAGAGCTTCTTTTGCCTGATTAATCAAAAATTAATACCAAACGGGAAAAAGATTTTCAAATTTTGTGTGATGAACGTGCCTAGAGTGCACAGAAAGAAAACTTTCAGCGTCCCAGACATTTAATTACGCAACTTTTGATGGCTTCTCATAGGTCTACATCCAGAGTCTGTTAACAGAGCTTTCATGATCTTGATTATACATTTTACGGCTCATTCTTGCTGTAAGAAGTCATTACGCAAACACATAAGCACGTTTTGGGCCTTTTAATGTGCTCACCCTTTCAAAACAAGCAACTGAAAATATGCGGAATGTGGCCTCATCAGGACTTCATTTTGCATGCCTAGCTTGATATGGCTCTACAGAGTATATCGCAAAAGGAAACAAGAGTACCAGCCCCTGAACATTTCGGCATTAGGCAAGCTATACACAGATAAGGGGATGCCTTGGCCAAAAGCGTAGAGCAGTGACAGAGAAATGCATGCAACATGTAATTAAGGTAAGTTGGAAGAGGGCTATAGATTCGCTTTGGCCAATGAGAGTTCTTCAAAACGCACTGACGCCGCACAGCACATGGGCATTTCAGAAATGCTGCAGCTGCTGCGGCCAGGATTCGATCATGTGACTTTGAACTTTGCAGCCAAGTGGTAGAGCCACACTGAGCCACCACAGTGGGAATTTTCAAAGGGTGAGCCATTCTTTGCAATACATACAAAGACAGCTTTGTGTATTTCTCGCGATCAATATCAGTCTAAAGAAGTAGAGCGGAAAAATTTCAGTGCATTCTTCTACAATTCCAATGAAGTTCTGTCACAAAAAATGTTTAGTTTCTATCATACAGAGTTTTTTGTCATAATTAGCGGGGGTCACTTGTAAGATATTAGGGTTCAAACATATGCAAGCACAGTTGAGCATCGCCCATAATAGCGCATATTATAATTGCTGTTTTAAGCTGCTGTGTTACGTTAATTGTTTCAGACCACTAGGTAGGGAACTGAATTTCCGTCTCAAAAAAAAAAAAATACCTAGTCGGAAAACCGGTTTATTTGTGACTTAACTGATGTGTCTAGCCCATCACGGTCAAGCATTTGATCTTTGTCACACAGAGATGTGAAAACAATTCAGTAAGTATGCAAGGAAGGAACATAGAGGTGGTCACCTGTAGAAAGGCGTGGAGTGGCACGGCATGAGGAAGGCCACGCTGGTACGTCCGGGCCTTTGCTCCAGCTCCTTGGCCAGGAAGTCCATGGCCTCAATGGTGCCCTTCTGGTGGAAGAGACCGAAGTAGAGGGCGGGCGGGAAGAAGGACACCGCCAGCACCCCTGCCAGTGTGAGGCCCCAGGACTGCGGCAGCCGCGCCATGCCTGCCCCACACACACACATGGCCAGCGGGAAGATGGGGAGCAGGAAGCGGAACTCCTTGTGGCTCACCAGGCTGTGGAACACCGCAGTTGTGACGGGAGGGGAAACGGGGCTCTTGGAACATTTTTCTATACATTTAGATTAAGCGCAATGGCAATGTAGTCTTAAACAGTTTCTTACACCGATTTCAAATATGTAATCTTTTTTCGGTGTCTAATATTCTAAAATGTCTAATATTTGTTTTCAAAATATTATACATTTTCACTCCTTTGTTTATAGAAACAATAAAGAAAAAAAAAAGGACTAAACTATTATTGACGTGTGGCTTGACAGTATACAGTATAAAGAATACAAAGTAGGAATTACTTTTCGATTAAGGCAATATTAGTAATTTTACAACCTGTTGAACTTCGGTAAGAAAAAGTGATTTATGAGTTATTTAAATTAGAGCATGCAAAAAAATTACCAAGCGCAAAATGAGAAATTTGTTCCCAGCATACAGGAGCATGCTTCAATAAAGATTATTTCTTTATCTGCTCTAAATGCGAAGACATCCTTCTTGTAAATTAGCAAATCATAAAAAATGTGTTTTAAGGAAACGAGAAAAATGAACACAGATTGGATTTATTCAGCTCATTTGCACCTTACGAAGTGGAATTAATGGCCCAGGAAGTGAATAGATCAGTTCGTATGTAGAAGATGGACAGAAGGTTTCCAAAGTGTCATTTTCAAAAAGTCGCTTTTTCTTTTTTTGCGATTTTCGGCCCTGTTTAAAGGGGAAAGGGTGTGCAGCCGCGGTGAAAAGAAATTTAAGCTTCGGTTTGACCATAACCTGGTGAAGGCTCATGACGATGCTCAAAACTGAACAGACGAAGACAAAGCAGCTACTGCCTCTGAACATTATTCTCAATGTCTCTTCAAAGAAACTGAACCAAAGGTTATAAGCATCTATTTTCCCTGATGCTATTAAAAGCTTACTGTTTAAAGTTGTTGACACCACAGTGATTTTGCTTAAAACTGTGTAAAAAAACTTAACTTATAATGACATGTTTCTATGAGTGCATGCTCCAGTCGTCTTTATGCAGTCCATTCTGGAAACTATGATCAGCGAGCGTGATGGCAACTGTGCATCAGGTAAACAGACGTAGCAAAAGCTAATAAATATCTCGCCTGCCAGAAAATAATTATTAATTTTTAATATAGAATAGCATTTATTTCAGTTTCACACTCAGTACTCTAATGGTACAGAGAGAAAGTTTAGTGGACTGTGGTTACCACTTCATTTAGGATATTCAAAACACTGTGGCACCATCTAGCGACAAAAACTAAAAACAGGTCATTGACAATCAAAAAGGAAGAATTGCTTTTTAGTGAAGGGCACACTGGAGAGAGCACGACGTATAATAAAACATGACGAGCACTCCTAAAAGAAAAAGAATGCTGTGCCCTAAAGAAATCACTGATATTTTCTCGAGATGTGGTTATTTGGTGGATTACATATCAAGAAGTGTGACGGTCTACTACAAGACTGCACTTTAGTTTCTTTTATGTGATTTTCAATGCCACGTTATAAATTATAAATCCTCTTTCCATAAATACTGAAGTGCTCTTTCTATACATTATGAAGTAAGACCTTTTCATTTCCACCACGATCGGAAGATGCCGTTCTGTTGGTGTTTGGTTCCATTAAAGCAAAAACAGTGCAGTGAGCTGTAGAAAGATGAATAGCAAAAGTAGGAGGGGTATGAAGAAAACAAAGTCTCTGGGCAATCGACGACAGCAGAGCTGAAATTCAAGAAACATGCACTTTGGTGGGACATACAATGTGGACAGCAGACAGCTTGTGTTTAGTCCTGCCTCAACTGCGAGCTTGCTACATGATAGACAAACACAGCAGCACAGGTACAGTGAAGTTTTCTGGCGAAGAGTGCAGGTGACTGCAGCCCCGCCCCAGTGTGCCAAGCCCCCACAAATAATTGGAGAAAATTCAACTGAAACAGGACCAGGTATCTCTCACTGCAAACAATGTCATTTTCAACGTGGCGGAGTACACAAGCAAAACTAGTTTAGCACAAATGAGCACTTCAACACTTTTTAACAAGACAGAAAAATGCTGAATTTCCATGTAAATTTATAATTTCCTTCCTGCTTGCTGAAAAATATGAAAGGGGCACTGAGGGACATGTTATTTAATAATTGTTCTCGATATACATTGATTCTCTGGTTTTTTTCCAAGTGTGTTGAAGTTTGCCAGCAAAAGATGCCTTTATCACCAGAATAATGGTATTTAAAAAAAGCAGAGACTTTATTTTTGGTTGCGAATTTTGTTCTTTTTAACGATGTGTAAGAAATTGCTAAACGTGAATCACAAAGTAGTGTTTGCCTATGACCACTAAAAAGCTTATTATGAAATATATCCTCCCACCTGTATCGATTTCAATAGCCCAGAAATGGCTATGACATCACAGCTACGTATAGGCCACGTAACAGATCAAAAAGCTAAGACATGATTACTCTATCGTTTTGATTCACTGCTGTGTTAAAGCCAGCCTGCCTCAAGAACAGCAGTCATGAGTGAAGCAGTAGCAATGGTAATCCAATTCTTTCATCCTTCACATCACTTACACTGCCTCTGATGTCATAGCCATCATTCGGCTGCCATAAATGAAACAAGTGAGGATGAAAAAGCTGTTATATATTTTTCAGTAGTCCTAGGTGAATACTACATGGTGATTCATGTACAGTAATGTCTAAAGTGCCATTAACAATAAGGAAAATATAACCAAAATCTTGTGTCTATACTTCAAGATATTCCAATCAGCGGATTAAAAATTGTGAAGTCCTAACCGAAAAACAAATTGCCACGTACCATTCACTCACCATTTTGAACTGAATGGTGGTGCAGCATATCCTCTGGGACCCGCTTTCAGATGGATGCATTTTACCCTATTCTCGAAGCTGGCCAATGACGTAGACATTTGCATTTTATTTTCTAGCAATATGCAGTGGTTTCTTTGTGATTAGAATACTGTACCATATCGATGCAGGAAAACTGCCATTTGTCCACAGTGTCCCTTTAGAATTCAGAAAACTATTTATGCTGGACAACATTTTTTTTTTCTCGAGAAGGAAACCAGCATCCGACTATATCAATAGTCATCAGAAGTGCCATATCAAAGCATGTATATCCTGCTTTCTTGCCATGAAGACTCTGAAATGGACAAAGCAGCTTGAATACGAAAAAATCCAAGAGACATTTAAGCTCTGCCTGTAAGGGTATGATTTGTAAAAACCAAGCGCTCTCCTGTAGCACTGCCCATAACTAGGCCTAATTCAACATTCACCCTCACTCCCACATCTTACACTACCTTCCCTAATCATTTTTTTTCGTAGCATCATTACACAATATGCTACAAGAAGGTCTTACTGGTGAAGATAGTTCTTTTGCCATGCTCACACAGTGTCCTCCTGTACTCATTCTTACAACTACAAGCTTCATTGGAGCCCTCCCATGATACCCTTCTCACAACCACTACAAGACTAGCATGATGTTTACTCTCACCATCATACACTCCTACAATACCATGAATTACCTGCCCTGCCTATGAAGGTCTGCTGCTTGTAGCATCATTTGACGACTAGAAAACAAGAAACTCTTTCGGCAAGCTCTTGCTTACCTGAGCACCAGCATGTGCCAGATGATGACAGCTGCGAGCAGACGACAGCGACCCACCCGAATGCCCAGCACAAAGGGCAACAGGTGCAGGGCCAGCACAGCGGGCAGCCCATTGGTGAAGTACCAGTGCCATGGGTTCTTGCCATAGTGGGCGCCCACGTCAGCCACAAAGTTCAGTCGTGCAAAGTTCCACGGGGTGCACACCCACTTGCGGTAGTACCACCGGTCACACAGCATCAGGGCTCCAAAGCAGCACGCACTACATGAAAATGAGGAGCATGTTTTTCGATGGAGGCGAAACGAAGAGGCGTCTGTATGTGCTGTGCAATGTCAGTGCACATTAAAAGATTCCCAGGTGGTCCAACTTACTCCGTAACCCTCCACTACGGCTCCTCATTCTCTCTTTCCACTTTCAATCCCACCTTCCTCCCTCCCCTTATGGCGCGGTTCAGGTGTCCACAGAAACAAGTGTGAGAGACACTGTGCCTTCCCCTTCCTGTAAACCAATTATTATTATTATTATTATTATTATTATTAAAGCACACGGTTTCACTGAAAAGTATGGCTCAACTTGCTGATTGGCAGAAGACAGTGCACGTCACAGTGGCCGCACGGAGCTGCTTCTAAAGGAAGAATGCATTTGGACAACCTTATACACCACTTACCTGTTATCTGTTTCTAGCACTTTGCAAATAAACCGCGGATAACATGGTTTAGCCTAAACTTCAGCTCTACCGGTTCATTGCATGTATAACTGGTGGACTTGGTGGACATGTTTACCGCTATGAATGAGGGCGACGCTAGTGAACTCTCTCAAAGTTCTGTTGCTGGCAACACTAATACCCCCCCCAAAAATATAGAAGATTGGACAGCCACCACTGTAGCTCAGTTTGTATGAGCACCAGACGCGATATTCAGAGGTCATGGGTTCGGTTCTCATCATCACCGTGTTGTTTTTCCTTTTACTTTGTATCTTTCTCCCTAAAATGATTACAGTACTATTTCACGTCAATCGCAAAAAGACATTAAAAAATCCCCTACGCTTTCCTTGGCCTCGCTGACTGTTGGTTTCTTTCCTAGGAGAACTTAGAGAAATTCATGTCAAAATTTCATAATAAAAAGAAAACGCATTTATTATCGCACTACACCTAGCACTCTTGACCTCAGGGAAAGTTACTTAACACTGGACAGACACCATCACCATGAAACGTTCTGCTTACACGTGCTCCTTAGTTTGGCAACGGGACCTGTTTCACCATAAAATGCCACCAGATGCGTAAAACAAAAAAAGTGGTACAGACCTCGTGAAGACTAGCCTCTTGAGCAGAAACATCCTGGAATGTGACTCTCTGGCAAGGTGCAGGGCGATGAGGGGCAACCAAAGGACCACAGCCGTGGGCCGCATCATGCAGGACAGGCCCACCAACCACAGGTAGCCCCAGGAGGTGCTGCAGGTGGCACCAATGGCATTGGTGTACGAGTTCTATCAAGCCTAGTGACCATGCTAAGGGACCAAGCTGCACTATTGTCGCTGACTGCCGCTTTTCCACTCTAAGGTCCTGCCTCTAAAATGCTACACCAAGACCAGAAAGGCATGCCAATTATTATTTAACCAATAGTATATCACTGAACTGCGTGTTGCCGAGAGGCATCACAGTAGCAGCGTAAGCAAAATGCACACATAAGAGCAGTGCAAATCCTGCCAATAATTTATCCCCCATATTTTCTTTTATTTCCAGCCTACAGGTATTAAATTTGCTGTTTAGTATGCATCTTCTTTCATCCTCATTAGTATCACTGACCCAATGTGCAGTGTTTTCTTAGCGTTGAGGTGTGGGCTAGTTGGTTGCTTATGTTGGATGAAAAAGTGGGAAGGACGAGGATGAAGATAGAAATGTTTGTGCCCTTTTCTGTCTTCGTGCTCATTCTTCGCGCTGTTTCATCCAACCCCAACAATAAGTAACTGGTGCCAATGTTGGGTACCAAAATCTCCCTGTATGTTCACTTAAATTGAAAGTAAAAACGAGGTAGCTTCACAAAAAAACTTTTAAAACCTTTATATGTATATGGTTTGTCCTATCAGTAAAATATGTAAGCATCTTGTTTCCAAGTCAACTTCTATCGCAAATTCGTAGCCATGTTTTCTTTACAATACTAGGGCATATTGCAAACCGAGCTACAGACTTCATTCTCCGAATGGCGCCAATCTCTTCATTTTACATTTAAGCTACATTCAAGAAGCTTTTTTTTTTTTTTTAAATAACATGGTATAATTATACTTAGTCATTAAAATTCCTAAACCTGAAGAAGCTTTTACTGCAAAAGACTGCTCAAATGCAATTGAATGTTCATTTTCTTGGTACATGCATGCAAGCTTTGCAGTAATAGCTAAACATGTTCTAAACACATAACATATTTATGTTATGTGCCAAGAGCGAATTTGCTTCAAAACTGAAATGAATAGCTCATAGAAGGCATTAATAAGCACAGGCTATGAACATAAGCAACATATGGCAAAGTAAAAAAAAATACAAATTCATAACCATAAAGGCCCAAATTAAATTTGCTTAAGGAGATGCCACTCACCAGAAAACCTCAGTGCTTTGGCAACACAAATAAAGGAGTAACCCAATTATAACTATGTTACAAACAACTCATTGTGCTCCTTGCATTAACGTTACAAAACCACTCCACATTCAGAGAACAAATTTAGTATGACAAATCGTCTCTACATCATGCAACAGCACATATACAGAACAGTCAATGTAGAGAACCCCAGAAGGATTATACATACTTACAATGCAACAGCACATTTGGTTGCCTCCCTCCTACCACCATCCTTAGTGCCTGTTTACCACTTACACATTTCTCGAAGTACCACTTTTACAGTTGGTGCTGAGGATTTTTCACTACGCAGCTGGCTCTTTATCCAAACGTAAGTCTGAAAGTGCCCAAATCTGGAGGCTGGAGGAAATGTGGAGGCTAATGAAAAGGGTTGAGAATAACGCAGAGAGCTATGGAACGGAAAACAGTAGGTGTAATACTAAAAGATAGCAAGTGTGTACAGTGGGTCAGAGAAATTAACTCAAGTTACTGACCATTCTTGTGGAAATCAAGAAGAAATGGGCATGGGCCGGACATGCAGCTCAAAGAGAGCTAACTGGTGGTCACTAAGGGTAAAAAATTGGATTCCAAGGAAAAGAAAGAGTAGCAGGGGTGGCAGACAGTCAGGTGGGCAGATAAGGTTAAAAAGTTTGCAGGAGTCAAGTGAATACAACTACCACAGGACCGGGTTAACTGAAGGAATATGGGAGAGACCTTCGCCCTGCAGCGGGTATAGCCCAGCTGCTGCTGATGATGAAGATTGAGAAAGCATCAGCATGTTATGTCCCTTCCTCCATCTTGTATGCAGCTTTCTTTGTGTCAGCATAACCTTTCCATCTAAGTGCCATTATTTAGTGAAGGTGCATTTGCTAATGCACATGTGCACTACACTTGGCAACGACCTTTTCATTGGCAAAGTAAAGAAAGCCACAGGGATGGAGCACCTGTAAATGCATAAATCCTCCAACAGTTTGACCGCAGGACAGCTGCCTGATATGTTGCTCGTTACACAGCTGCTTTTATCTTTTACTAGTGTAGCTGGCTCTGTCCATGGAAGCTACTTGTAACTGGACATGCCTAAACAATTTACTGTAATCGGAAACTGTTTTAGATGCGACTCTTACCAATGAAAATTGGCAGTTATATCAGAAGTACACACTCATATGGTACGTTTTGAAAGTAACATATTAACTGCAACCAGACTATTCCACTAAGAGAGAAGGTGTGTTTCATTTCAGAAGCTTTGGCTGCATTGTCAAGGAAAGTTATCACACTGTACATAGCAATGTTGCCAAGAAGTATATTGTCCAAGATGAGCAACCTGACATTTGTACACTCTATATCTACTTTTTGTTGGTGGAATATTTAGGGGAAACTGCCAAGGTGGAGTAGATATGTAATAATAGAGTAATTACTTATTGACGTCCACCCAACCGCAGACATACGGCTACAAAGGAAAGCTATACAGCTTTCTCAGAAACTTCGTATTTAAAAACAAATTCATCTTAGTTTGGGGGATCGAATCTGCGACTACCGCTTAGTTGCTCTACCAACTGAGCTAACCAGGACCAGGACGAATTGTTTCTTAACTACAAAGTTTCTGATACAGCTTTCCTTCACAGCCATATGCCTGCGGTTGAGTGGATGCCAACGAGTAATTACTCCCTTTACTTTTTGTGTGCGTACATGTGTGTGTGTCCTTACCCTGGCAGCTTCTGACCCCTCCATGGGTAGATGGAGAGAGCTCCCGCGGTAAAGACCTGCTCGGCGACATTGGTCAGGGTCCGAGAGGCAGTGTAGTGCAGAAACCATGAGGAGACCACACAGAACGATGTCCAGCAGGCACCCTGGTAGCCAAAGAGGCGACGGCCCAGCTCCACAGTCCAGTAGTCGCCAAAAGCTGACATGATGGCCTGAACGAGGCGTGGTACCATAGTCTGCAAGTAGTGTGAAAGGGTATCACATGTTTATCACTCCCTTATTAAAGGTACGCTCAGGTGAGCTTTCAAATGAACCACCCTCTTCTGGTCTGAATCCGACAGAACACTCTGTGCATTGTTTTCGTTGCACAATGCTGCTCCCGTAAGCATTTATGTAATATTGAAAAAGCAAACGCAATCATGTCATATCGGATGCAACCATCCCGCTCAGTTTGAAGGTTTTTGTTTCATGTAGTGAGTCCACTGCCACATTGTAGAGCAAACGACAACGTCAATGGTGCCTTCTGAACAGCTTACCACCATGAGCACAGTGTCGATCTTCAATATCTTGAGCAGGTAATACTGGGCCGCGATGAACATTGGGTAAACAGAGCTTCGAATGGCATACTTCCATTCCCATGTCTGGTAACCATACCTGAAGGAAAACGGCATACTCTTTAACAACTGTCTATTCTTTAAGCGCTTAAGCAGCACAAACAAATCTTGAGTTTTTCGCTTCTGTTGCACACTAGACTGCTGACCAACTTCTAGTGCAAGATTTGGCTTCTGACTTGAAAGTTCAAGCAATATTGGAAGAGGAAATAGATTGAAAGAACACTTTCAATATAACATATTGTTGGACAAGTTGCTGGGGAAAAAATCCCTACTGAACACGGGAGGGACGAGCGTTCGATCGCCCAGGGTCCTCTCTTGTGTGTGTTCTTTCGTGTAACTTTAGCACGTCTGAATAAGTTTAACTAGCCCAATTACTGCATGTGAGCGCATATTACTATATTTCGCAAGATATTAGTCTCTTTTTAGTTGAGTTCAACAAGAGTACGCTTCAATCAAAACTGAATTAAGGCTGCACCACAATTTAAGAACGCGCGAAGCAAGATCGAACTGCTAGATCTCACCCGAAAACAAATTTGTGGGCGATTTCCAGCGACTGCCAGTATTCATCGGGAACGAAGGCGGTCCTAACGAAGAACGCTCCTCCGAGCCGGAAGAGTACAAACATAAACAAGAAGAACACCTTGGGGAACTCCTTGTTGCCCTCTGGAAAAGTAAGATCACGAAACAACCCTTAAATTAGAACAAATCACTGCTGCCACGATCGCATCACCGCTGCTCACCCTCTTCCTTCGGCTCCTCTTTCACCTCTTCTGATCGCTGCTCTAGCTCGGCCATTCAAGCAGATCACAAATCTTCGCTTCTTGGCCAAATGCTGACTCTGCAATGGACCACCCCCCTTTGCGAAGTCGGTCCTTTCTGCCTCCCAAAGCACGCACCACACAATCTAAAATTCGAACGTTCGCACAAGCCAGCGCGCGCGCTGACCGGCCCGCTTTGATTTGGCTAGGAGTGGCGAGTCTAGCAACGGCTCGTTAATAGCTACTACAAAAAAAAAAAAGTCTGTCCGATTGGTTTCAGTTTCGGTTTCGGCCTTATGGTTGATTTAAATAGATATATTATGGTTCTGTCTGTTTTTTTTTAATCTCAAAGAATGCGTCGCCATCTATTCAACTCGCGTACAGCAAAGACGGGAGCACGCTGTGTGGTTATGCTTATGCTGCAGTACGGTGTTCATTCAACCTTTCAACTGTTTTTGTCCGTTCAAATAAGAATAACATTTATGTTGCCGTCTATCCGTCTTGCCACTCTTTCCAACATCCGTGATCCCATTCACGTGTAGCCAGCAGCGCGCAGCAGTGATGATTAATATTTGCGTTATTTGAAAAAAAGAGTGTTGAGAAAACTTATTTACCGTGTTACCGGTGCGACCATGACGCCTACGAAGCGTGCTGCCAAAGGTGGTGCCAGTTCTCCGGATACGACCTCCTTGTCTAAGCGCAGAAAGGACTCCGTCGTATTACAGCTCAATCACAAGCTCTTTTCGGATGAAACAAAAAGCAACCTCAAAGCCGCGTTTGCGAAGAGAGAGGCCGGCCAGTTTGGTAAGTGAGCGTCAGAGTGTAGAGATCAACGTGGCGTCATATAATGAAGCGATTGTTTTTTTAGGCACTGCGGTCGAGTTGATCACGGAGCCTTTCAACGTTTGCATCTTGCACAACCTCCTCGCGGACGCCGGCTGCGTGGACAGCTTAAAAAACGAGCTATTCGACATTGAGTTTCACGCCAAGAACAACGATCTCTACAAGTTTCACCAGGTGATCTCTTCATAGCGCAATATCTATGCGCAACAACACACGTGCATTTGCCAACTTCTCTTCGGTTTCGGTTTCTAGTCGGACGACCTGCAGAACTTCGACACGCCGTACATACATGCTTTTAGGTAAATATCGCTTTCCTTAGTGGTCACTTTTACGAGGTTCGCTTGCCTTTACACCGTTTACACAGCGCACTTAATTTAATAACGGCTATTTGTGTTAAAAACAAATTTCAGAAAGTGCTTGGAGGGAACGCTAGCACCATGGCTTCGCGATGTCACTGGGATACCCCTGGATGGCACAATCAGCCTAACCTGTTCCAAGTACTCTTACACGGGTATGTGCAGTACATGAACGTAACTGATGACTCAGTGTCAGCCGTCTCACAGCCAATGACCTTTTTAAATATGCAGATGTGCTCCTGTGTCATGATGATGAACTGGAAGGCCGCCGGATAGCATTTATTCTTTACCTTACGCCCGGCTGGACGTCTACCGACGGAGGTTCGTTGGACCTCTTTGATGTCGACAGCAATGGGCAACCAAGAGACATTGTTCGTAATATAGTGCCAAGGTTTGTACATCATACTGCCATATAACGTTTTGTCTCGCGAGTTACAGCTAAAAGTGAACGAAGTATGATATAGAAATTGTCAGAACATGGTCATCTCCTCTCATTACATGTTGATTTTCATCTAGAATCAAAAGATTTTTGAAAAGAAACATTTGAGCACGTGGCAGATATAGCCCTGAGCCCTACATAGCTGCCACTTTTCACAACATGGTGGACAGGGTTCTGTAATCTGACCTACACCCCCCTTTCCACTTGATTTCTGAAAGAGGCCATTGCATATCATCGCAAGTAGGGCTGAACACTAGAAGCATCATTTCCTAACGCATTTGACTGTACATATCTAAATAGGATAGTTGCTGCTATCCACCCATTCTTTCAAGCTGTCTAGCTATACTTTTTGTATTGATACGGGCCAGTGCCAGTGCTAGCCTTCTACCCCGCACCTCCACCAAGATGATACGGGGCAGAAGGCTAGCACAGGAAACCACAGCAGGTGATGAGCAAGTGTTCACAGCACAGCAGAGCAGAACACAGCAGGTGTTCAGGCAAGCCCCAACGGTTTCTTCAGCTTCGTCGTCTTTCACTCTATTTTCTATCGTCGTCCTCTTTGGTGGCATATACGTAACAATATCATAGTCTTAATGTTTGCTGTCATGAGATGACTTTTTTATGTGTTTTTATGAAGTCGTAGTATAGGTTCTCCTGCTGGAACAAGAAATAGGAGAGGAAACTTCATGCGAGCATCAGGTTCTTCCCTGTGAACAAATAATACAAAGAATGAGCAAAAAATTAAAAAATATTGGGTGTTTTATCATAGAAGATAGTGAGTATGCACATGTTAATGCCTGCCTCTGCAGTGATGGCTCCTTTTGTCTTGCTCTCACTGTGTATACTCAAGGAGTGAAGAAGGTTTACCTGTAGACGGCATTAGCATTCAGAATTTTTTTTTTTTAGTCACCAATGCATTTGCTGATAGAAAACTGACCAACAGTAACAGTGTTTGTAGGACGAATGCTTCAGTCAGTTTATGTTATTGGAGTCATTGTTACCATGAGTGTGAAGCCAGCATTTGTCATGGTATATTTGTGTGCCATAACGATAAAGATGGCACCAGGCCACTTATTGATAGACTACTTCTAGTGTAGTTTTCTTACCAAGGAAAAGATAAATTTTCAGCATTTATTCTGAACACAACATGCCTTGTCTCTTTATGTTTTAACCATGAAGTCTTTCATGTTTGACAGAAGCAAGTGACTTATACCCAGTGTCACACGAACACTTGCGATCCTCATTGAACTCGATCTGCATTCAACTCAATGCAGATCGAGGTTATCACACAGCAACTTTCAAATGCAATCGAGCTCGAGCCTACTTGACTTCAAGCTGCTTCCTCAATCGCTCTTGAGATTTAAAGCACACTCGAAAGCAGTTGTTGACTCACCTAGCACACACGAAGGAATTTCTCAATGCTCATTGAAAATGCCCGTGTAGCACCAGATGCGTCAATCCTTCTTGAAAGCCTCAATGCAGATCGAGTTCAATGAGGATCGGAAATGTTTGTATGACAGAGGTATTATTTAGGTGATCCTCATAATTAAAATATGTTAGTTCTTGTTGAGGTATAGGAGTTAGTCGCTTACAGCTGTATATTCCAATTTTTACAGTGGTGTTTGCTAGGACTCTGCAGTGCAATGGTTTATACCCGCGTTTTGCGAATGTGTGCCTGCGAGTCGCGCAGAGTTTTCTCCCACAGTTTTTCCATATTTTTCCATGCCAGCTATGTCTTTGTCTCTTTTCCATTTTTGTTGCACCTAGGTTCAACAGCTTTGCCTTCTTTGAAGTCAGCCCAGTCTCGTTCCACCAGGTGGCCGAAGTGCTGAGCGAGGACAAATTGAGAATCTCTGTCGGTGGCTGGTTCCATGGACCAACCATCGCCCGGCCAGCGCCTTATATTGAGCCAGCCGGTGAGAGGCTAAAGCCGTGCCACGTTGAGGTGTGCACCCACGTTTTCTTTTCTTTAATTTTATTTTACTACAGGACAGATATGCACTGTTGTGACATATTTTTAAACATGGTTCAACGAAAAACGATGTGAAAAGGTGTATTCTCTGGTTCTACTTCTGTCCTCTCAAATTCTCACTAGAAAATGTGACCACTGACGACAGTACCAATTCACAGCTGTGTTTCTTAACTTGGTGACGACATTCTGCATGTTCAAAAGAGTAAAAGTTAACAGGACAAGGTTACAGAATAACTAGTTACAACTTGTTTGCCTGGCTGTAATGGCTATAGAAAAACAAAGTTGTGAAGGCAAATCAGCCATCGCATATCTTCAGCAGAGTGGATACCCCTTTGCAGGAGGATGTGTTCAGGTCATGGATCAACCCCATCTACCTGACGGATGCTATTGCTAAGGAGATACGGCAACAGTTCAGAGACGACTCAGAGATTCAGCTTCAGGACTTCCTCCAGGCAAGTGTTAATAGTGTGAGTCAGATATAGTGGAAAGGGTAACTTTTAGCTTTTATACAAGTAGCATTACATTTGAGCCAGTGTTACATTACAGCCAGTGTTGAAAGGGAAGGGGCCTGGAGTCAGTGCTCACACTATTTGCTTGATTAAATGAGTGCTAAGTGCTAAAATAAGTGCTGAAAATAATGGTGACAGTTTTGTGGCTATATGTAGTAGTGCTAGACAAGGCTTCAGCGAGCAGTGTTCCCAGATATGCAGGTCATGGGAAAACGGGAAAGGGAATTAGAGTTAAGGGAAGCGGCAAAGGTTATTAAATACTGCTGCACAATAAGTTTCTCCACTTGTGTTGTGTGTTTCATGCATTATAGTCCCTTTGGGGTGGGATCACAAGGTTCCCTCTAGACCTTTTCATAAACAGGCCATCAGGCATCTCTAGATTTGCTCGAAAATTCCACTAAGCAACCAAGTTGCGCAATGAAGCCGTACATCATATTTGCAAGAGTCGAGCAGCGAGATTGGAAGCAGTCGAGAAGTGATTACTTTGGCTGTCCTAATCTAAATAAGTCACGTTCGCTACAGCTCACACACAGTGCGGCACGGCATTCCCACGACGGGTGATGCAGTGTAGCTGGAGTGCCTGTTGGGTTGGCTTCACGGTGGTACATAGTTGCTTGGTGGCGAAAGAAAAGGAAACGCGCAACACTGGCAAAGCTTATATAGGACGACTCTAGGCGTCACCAGTCACCACACCGTCTACTGGGGTGTGCTCAGAGTACAGGGGAGTCCTGAGGATTAAACGCCTTCCTCCATTCTCACTGTAAAGTAGTTCAGGTCTTTTAACCAGCGAAATTTAACTGTTGCTGTGCATGACTTTGCATCATTACTTTGGATTTCCCAGTGGTGGAGAAACCTTCAGCAGACAGGCAGAAATATATATTTGTGTTATTTGTTGTTGCATCAATAGGCGAACAAGTGCAGAGACCTGGAGGATGCGCTTTCAGATCCCAATGTGCTCTGGAGTCAGCGGGGCCCACCTAATCGCCGGTGAGTGTCTACAGGTGTTTGTTGCATAACATGTAGCAGTTGGTCTGATAGATAGATAGATAGGACTGACGGACAAATGATTGGTGCTTAATACAATAAATTTTGCTTGCATCCTAATGTGCTAGCGTGTATTGGTGTTTTATATGTATTGAAATGAAATATATTTTATTTAAATATTTTTGTATACTTTTTCAGGAAGTGTAAACGCTGCATTTGATATTTGTTCATTTTTGATATATGCTCTGTGTACTTTAGGAAGTATAAGCAATGCTTTTGCTCTCATGTTTATATCCATTTTTGATTGTGCTGATAAATACACTGCTTG
Organism: Amblyomma maculatum; assembly: GCF_055883805.1. Taxonomy (NCBI): domain Eukaryota; kingdom Metazoa; phylum Arthropoda; class Arachnida; order Ixodida; family Ixodidae; genus Amblyomma; species Amblyomma maculatum. Next base: position 89,254,740 of record NC_139351.1, on the reverse strand, counting down.
ACGCTGCCTGTAGGCTTAGGATTTATTGAAAGGAAAGGCAGAGAGGTTGATCGAAATGATTAAAATTTGGCCTGCTACTCTGCACTGGGGAAGAGAAGAAAGAAGATCATGATGGGTGACGATGTGGGAGAAGAAAAAAAATATACAGGCACGGCAGTTTGCTTTACGAGTGCAAATCAAGTCTGGTGGCGCACAAAAAACGGAAAAGGGCCCGCAGTTGGTCTGAATCAGTACTATCCTGTAGGGGCACTTTTTGAATTCTTAAGTTTTATTATAAAAACGGGACACTAACACAAGAGGGCACTCTCGGCATTTTTCTTTGCGTGTCGTCTCTTAGCACTCGGGGTGCTACACGTCAGTCAAACCCGGATATATTAAACTCAAAGCGGGGATTGTTAAATAGTTTGATATACTGATAATTTGACATATAGTAATTAGGAATCGATAAGCTTAGATGTAACTTGAAGTAAAAAGCGTGCTTAATTTCATCAACATCGTGTGTTCCTTGAAGTAACTTGCTGCCTGTCGTTGTGCTGGCAGTATGTTGCTCATTAGGCATTGCTAGCCTAACCTGCATTGCATTGAAGCCACAGCTTACTGTTCTAAGAAGCCAGCCACTGCCTGTCATAAGATGCCTAATCGTATTATCACAACACTATAAACAGGCTCTTTGCTCAAATTACGTACAGTTAGCACCAGCAACAACCTTAGCAGCAGACCTCGCGAGGCGACAGCACTACTGTACCCAACCTTTGTTTTTGGCAAAAATTGATTGTTTGGATTTCATCTGTCAAGAAGTATTGAGCAGTTTTTTTTTCTTACATTATCCTCATTTATCTAATTTATAATCAGGCTGATAATGATGATGATGTTAATTAACAACACCTGCAGAACACTGAAATATGCATATTCCGTTGACTATGTTATTTGTATAGCAATCATACTCAAGAATAAATCGCCATGCTCGTTCCTGAAACCAAGCCGACACTGGGGGTGCGTCACGGCCAGAAACGCCCGACAGCGAGAGGGTTAATGGGCAGCTTTGTTCCTTTCGCCTATATTAGGTGAAGACGCTTATTCGGAGCACATGTTCCCACAATACTGTGTACATCTTTGCAGCTGGACATTGGAGAACCCAATACCACTGCCGCCCGTGGTGGAGGAATGCCTCAGGGTGTTTCGGTCTGAGGCTATGTTCCTCATTCTTTCGAACCTGACGGGCCTCAAGCTGCATTCTCTGTCCACCGCCTCGGATTCCAGCTCGGAGGACGACGAAGAGAAGTCCAGTGCTGCGGAGGTAGAGAAGACTGTGGCAGGCAGTGCCGCATGCTGCACCCAGGCGGTCCGAAAGTGGAGCCACGGCACATATACCCTGGCCCATGACCATGACCGGAGTGCAGAAGAGCGCAGACTCGATGCAGTCCTTTACTTCAACTGCAAAGGTTGGTGGCCTGCTTGCTTTCTCTATCTACTTTTGTGCAAAAACATTAATGCTAGTTGCGCATATTACCGCAGGGGCTTTGGGTTAGGCTAAGCCTTGTTATTACGGATGTGAAGCTGTCCCAGCATCTTTCAGTATAACCGATGCTTTGCTATTGACACAGGAAGTTGCATTGCTTCAAGAAAAGTCACGTCTCTATTGCTGAATTCTTTAGGTCCTCATGAACCTTTTTATCATAATGAGGTCTACTTTTTTTCCCCCCAGTTTTATGGCGAAATTCGTTAATGGGACCCCATTTAAAGTGGTCATGTAACTGGAACCTGTTGCAGTAGTTTCCGAAATCCACAAACCAAAGCAAGCTAAACCAAGAGAGAGAAAAGAGAATGAAGAGAGTAATGGCAGCCTAGATTAGACAGTAATTCTGTTTACGATTAACCTCTTTGCTTTTCCTTCCTTCTTTCGCTCTTGCAGATATTGAGCAAACACAATAGCTGGAAGTGCAAATGTAGAAGTGAATTGATAAATGACTTTCCTAAATAGGTACCTTCAAATGTCAAAGAATGCCGCGTGCAATCTCCAGAGAGGTCGTGTGTTGCGACCATTCTGGTCTCATCTTTAGTATTTTTGCACTGTAACCACAGTACAAGGTGCCACCTCATAAATTCCCTGCAATAATTGCTCCTTCTAGAAGGCAACAGTTTTTTCTGTTCTTTCCTTGCTTTTGGCTTGCTATTAACCCTCATAATAATGTATGAAATGGCTAATAGCAGAATAATGGCTGTTACGGAAGTGGAGTTACCCTTTTAAAGCAACATTATACAGTTTCCTTTAGGCGTAGTAAAATGTTCCTGTAGAGCAGTTTTAAAGATCCCCAGGCGGTCGAAATTACTCCGGAGCACTCCACTACGGCACCCCATTCCCTCTTTCAACTTTCACTCCTACCCTCCTTCCTTTCCTTACAGTGTGGTTCAGGTGTCCACAGAACAAGTTGGACAGATACTGCACCTTTCCTTTTCTGTGAACCAATTATTATTAATTACTATTATTATTATTATTAGAGCAGTTTTAGTGCTGGTTTAGCTTTAGCAGAGTAAGCCAGTAACCTAGTTGCCTCACAACATATGTAGCACTTATAAGAAAGCGCCAAGGGTAATGAAACAAGACATGGCAGGCATGTTTGTCTCCAGCGGTGCAATGAGCAAGCAACTTTATTTTGTCACTGGGTTAAACTAAATTGAAGTTACAAATCCCTGAAGGTCTAATTAGTATTGTCTCAAGGGTCTCATTGTATGTTAAGTGACAGATTCCTCTCCATTGCTCTTTTAATGCGGTAACATAAGGAATGCCACGAAGGCAGAAATTTTCCGGTGTATCACGAAGCCTCAACCTGTGGCAGGTGGTGTTTAGGGTGATTCCCCTCCCTTAACTTGTTGTAGAGAGGTGGGAGTGGCCAGGCTAAGAATGGCTCAGCAAAAAAAGGAATAAAAAGTGATGACAAATAGAACTGGAACCAGAATAGCATCAGGTTTGTAATAGATTGGAGAGTGAAAGAAAAATGCAATCACATTTCTTCCCCATTAGTCCCAGTAGATCGCACCTAAATTTTTTCTGTGTACGCAAGTACAGGAACAAGCAGTATAATAATAATAATAATAATAACTACTAGCATGCCATTAAGTTATTTTCCCGTATACAAGTAGGAAATGTACAGGCAGCTTCAGTATGAAAGGTAATGCATTATCAGATTTAAAACAAAGCTTACTCCAAAGATATGAGTACTGAGCACGCTTTTGTTTTTGTTTTGTTGCTTGGGGACTAGGAACTGAAGTACTATTACCCTTTTTAAAAAGTAGCACGCAAAAAAAAAGTTTGGCCCAATTGTGTGTTTTTTTTATTGTTACCTGAAGCATTCTTTTGTTAACAAGATTTAATTCATTTCTGAATGTGCATCTAAATAAATGAAATGGAAATATCTAACAAAGGTATTGTGTACACGATCCAGTTAAAAAAAAAAAATGTTTGTTGTGGAGTTACAATGTCTCATCAATGGCACTTATCTTTACTGTTTCCTGACTTGTTAGTTAGTCAAAGCTCATGTCCACAGTCAGGTGTTCTGAATGTAGTCTAGGCCTCTTGTCGAAATATTGGTTCGGCTTGCTAACTTAGGCTTCTACCCAACCCTTGCTCACTTCTCTTTCATGCTGTGTAGCAATCTTCTTTCTCTCGTCCACCTTGTATCACTCTTAGCTTTTGAAAACGGCCCTGATTTAAGCAGTCAGGCAACTTCCACTGGTGGACAGCTACTAATGCTTTGTTTCATTGCCACAGCCTTCCACACTTTCGCATAGAAATGACATTTGGTTGGCAGTATTTGCTTATACCAAATTTTTGGGGGGTTCTTGGCTGGTTCGATCACAAGACGTCGGATATTCCCATCATATGCAGCTGCGGCGAAGCAAGAGAAGCCGCTGCCCTAGCGATGGCACCATCTTGCGCTGTTTGCAACAACCTTCCACCAAACAACTTTCACTCTCTCTTTTCCTGTGATAGGGTTGCTGCAAACAGCACGAGATGGCACCATCGCTGGGGCAATGGCATTTCGCTTCGCTGCTGCCGCATACGATAGGTACATCCGACTTCTTGTGATGAACCAGGCAAGTATCCCAAACAAATTTAGTATAAAAAAAAATACTGGTGAGCAAATGCCATTTGTGTGCAAAATTTCAGCTGCAAGGAATCGGCAAGCAGTTTAGATGGGAGAAGCAATCTACGGCGCGCATGTAATTATGCAATGCCCTCTACATGGAAATTTTTTTCAGCCATATACATTGTAGGGTATGTGTGGGGCAAAACTGAAGCATATAAAGCTGAAGTGAGCCAGTTTGTTTCAGTTGACTCAGTGCCTTGCTTTGGCTGAACCAGCATTCGTGTGCGTGGCGTTGTGCTCGGCGATTACATATTGCTCACTAAACAAATTCAAGCAGTTTAATTAAATTTAATTTAAATTAAACTCATTTTAAAGCAGCAATGAAATCCTGTGCTCTTACATGACAGTTATAGTTGTTTGCAGATGCTTTCTATTAGATTTGTTAATTTCCTACCTCATTCTTATTTTGCTGAGGTCTCCCTTACTTTTTTTCTTTTTCAGATTGGAAATTGGAGTATGGTGGGTCTACAGTCTACATTGTAAAAGGTGAAGAAGAAGAGGTGAGGGCTTGAAGTATGTTTTGTGTGCGTTTATATTAGATACTTTTGCTTTTATTTTAGCTCGGGTAGCAGGCAGGAATATCTAGGCAATTTAACAGCACATGCTATGGCTACTGGAAGAACGGAAATAAGCTGGCGTTTCATTAAGTTCTTGCTCAGAAATGACTGCGCAGAGCTTATAATAATTGCAACAATTTTATTAAGCACTGCTGTTCATGCAGCCTTCTGTCTCTCTTTTTTCCAATCTGCGTTTCAAGATTGTTTGCTCATATCTCTGTGCCTATGTTCATAGATGTTGACACTCTCCCCGACCCGGAACTCCTTGGCCCTGGTCTACAAAGACGAAGGACTCTTCCAGTTCGTGAAGCACATCAATCACGAGGTGACCAAGTTATCCAAAGAAGATGCGTGCTTTCATGACTTGAACTTTGCTTATTATGAATGATGCAATAAAATTAACTTTTGTTTGTTGACGAGGTGTCATTGTGTGGCTGCTGAGCATAGCAAGTCTTCAGATGCTCTAGAAGTCGCAACTTGTGTGTCGCGGGGAATTATTGCACCATACTATAAAAGCGCCGAAAGACTATCGCTTAGGTGCAACAGATATGCAATTTGTAATCCCAACACAATAACATAATACACCCACACAAAGATCAGAAAGACCAAGAACGTACCTCAAAATCAAATTGCCAGTCAGAAGTGTCGTGCTGTGCCCTACCCAGGGTAAAATAAGGAAATAAAAGTACATGCAACCTCGAACAACAGTACTCGATTGGTACTCGACCTTCTCACCATCTCAAACACCTTTGCAGTGGTGTTTGAGATTTGAAAAGAAAAAGCATGATTACTTTTCTCTACTCTCTTGGATGGCTGTGACAACGTAGCTCACTATCGTCGCGACCTCGGCCATACCGCCGTACCCCTTGTCCCCGCATGCGAGTTTCTTGTCAACGCACGGCACTTCGATGTAACCAAGATCTTTGAGCGCCACTACATGCTTGAGAGTTATGGGGTGGCACCACATGTGGGTATTCATGGCCGGGCAGAAAAGCAGAGGTTTACGCAGGTCCCACGCTCTTACCACGCAGGTAAGCAGGTTATCGCAGAGGCCTCCCGCTATCTTGGCCATCGTGTTTGCGTCCAGGGGAGCGATTACCATGATGTCGGCCCATCGCCGCAGTTCAATGTGCAGCACCGGGTCGGACATTTTTTGCCAGGTGCTCCACTCCTCTTCGTCTCGCAGCAGCCGCACCGTGCTCGGAACCATGGAGCGGTCGAAGAAATGTAGCGACTTTTCCGTCGCCACTATCTTGAGGTCCGCGGCGGCGTAGCCCGGGAATCGCTGCTGCATCAGCTGTTGTACAAGCACGGGTATCTTGACAGAGGCTACGCTGCCTGTGCAACCAATCAGAATATTTAGTGTCTTTGTAGAGACCTCGGTACACATGTTCGCCATGGCGTCTTCTCCCCTTCACGTCTGAATGATATGTGCGCTGCCAGTTTTTCCTGCGCGATGATCGTGCACGCCCCATGAATGCTCGCCTGCTACAATGGGGGGTTATTTGTCTTGCTTTTGTTGGAAATTTTCCTTGCGGTGAATGTAGCATCGGAAGTTTCGTATTGACTTTGTGGAAAATTTCGGGGCGCAAGTTGTGCTAGTGTAATAAATTTGGTGACGATATCTTCTTTTCTTGAGCTGGAGATACTTTAGCGAGTAACGACTCATTCAACTTCACTTGCTTTCCTCATTTTTGTTTCGGTGGCTCACCGCCGCGCTGTACGCCATTTGTCGGCTTCGTATGTGGTGTGGGCCTGCGGGCTGTGTAGCCTGTAGCGGTGTTTTGTTCACACCGCTGAACTATCAATACGTGCTTCCGATAGCCGTCGCACCGCTTGTCAGGTAATCGGAAATTTTGTCTCGCGTTTATCCCGTGCACGGATTCTTGTACTTTCCGTACCTTCCGCCAACCCGCTCATCGTCGCGTGCTGAGTTGCCGAGCATCTGTGGAGAGGGGGAAATCAAAGCATCAAAGCCGACGCTCGTTGTTTGCTGTTAGCGGCGATAGTGATCAACTTAATGAATGGAATTAGCAGCTCGTCATCTCTGTGTAGTGATAGTTAGCCTGTTGTTGGTTGGAAGTGGCCCCTTAAAGGCTCTTCCTTACCTTTGCGTACACAATGTGATGGGAAAGGTAAAGGCGTTGTCGAAAGCGAACCGTCGCTAGGTTTCGTCGTCAAGCGCACGCTAGCTGCTTTGCTCGATCAGGCAGGTGGTTTGGCCATTATACCAGTTTAATTCTTTCAAAGTGGTTCTGCTCTGTGTTGACGGTCGCTGTCTAAACTGTCGCATCTCGTGACTGTCGCGGTTGTCAGGTGGAGCGGCGGCTCCAGCTTCGCCTATGGCGTCGGGCGAAGAAATGATGTCCGCATCGCCGGGGCCGCAGTCTCAGGGTGGACCACCACCTGGCCAACCGGGTGGTCCACACCCGAGTGACGGCCACATGCAACAGGGGTACCCGTCCGACAACATCCACATGCTACAGCGGGTGAGTTTTTGGGCCCAACGACTGTATTGACACAGACGTTCCCTGCGGCAGCGCTCATGGCGGCTGTTTGCAGATTCAGTTCGCTTGGCAAGGCCGTGCACGCGAGAATATGTGATCTACCAGTGTGATCGTTCATTCTTACAAGTGTCAGGCTGTCATATGCGAAAGCATGAACAGCGAATGAGCTGTCTTTTTCTGAGATCAGTTGTCCGTGGAGTGCGATGCTTGTTCCTCTCCAGCTATTCTGATGGCCTCCTTCAGGTTGCCCGCATTATGCGATCAGCTGCATGCCTCTGGAATATTCGCAATGCGGAATCCTGTTTTCCCGCAGGTACTCCTGGTATGCTGTCGCAAGTGGTTGGAGTTCGTTGATGAAAGACATGATTGCGTTTAACTGCGATGGTTATATCTGGCACGTTTTGCGACTCTCTTAGTGTAACAATATTATTGGCGGCTTGCAAAGCGACGGCCACGCCGCAGATGGCTGGTTTGCTAAGTACAACCGGGAGCAGAGCCGGCTGCTCAATGTATATTCCTATGCAGTCTTCGCGTCCCACGTTTTTTTTTTTTCTTGGTGTTTACTTTGTCATAGTAACAACATCCACTGCCTATGCTCTGTGAAAGAAGCTTTAGGATGTCTACACTCGGGAAATGCCCTGCAGACTGGATTTACTTGTCCGCAGCTTGGTAGGCAACACGACTGAAAGCACACAGCTTGATCACATTTCATGTTAACAGTCACTTTGTTCCTATTATAGCAACGAATATTTGATGCAGTCACTGTGTTTAAATGGATTGTCAGACATTGACTTCCATTTGTATAGGCACCCTGCACCCGCTAGGCGCCGTCACCGTCAAGGCTGCATTCAGCGCCCCACTAGGCCGGTTCCTCGTCCCTGTCATGAAGGCTCCTTCTGCAGGGATGCCGTCTGCTAGCGGTGTGCTGCTGATTGTAGAGTCGGGAATTGGAGCTATTAATGAGGCTGAAAAATTCTTTTGAGGCACAAACATCAGAAAAGTAACGAAGCTTTTTGAAGCGGGCCATGTGCACGACATGAAAGAGATAATACTGTGGGATGAGGTCAAAGTAACAGCCTGGCTCGTTGCGTTCCCGATGGCGCACAAAATATCAGTGCGCCATCGGAAACCATAAAATTAAAGGTAAACAATATATTTATCTGCTAGCTTTTTAACATCCTGACTGTTGCGCTACTAGTTGCATGTATACACATTGGTTTGTCCTAAATGGCTGCAGCGTCATCAATTTCCTCATTTCTACTCAAGGGGGTACATTTTCTGCTGCAAGCCATAGTAAAAAAAAAAAAAATGCCCGCAAATGTCCACTATCTTTGCAGCGGCAACTGGCCTCCCGGGCACACTTTCAACCACTAGATGGCTTTCGACAGTGTCCTTACAGGCCGTGCAAAGTAGCCTACTAAACATGCTGTTCCAAACAGTTGAACTATTGGCACAGCAGCATTTAACTTACTTTTCTCTTACTAAAGATGGCTTGCACCTCCTGCACCCATAAATGTGGCATTTGCTGGGAGTCACTGTGGTGTGCAATGCTTCTATATCAGAATCTGCAGCAGTGCCTTCCTCTATATAGTGTGTTGCACAATTAGAGGCGCAATGTAGAATGCTTCTCCCAGCTAAACCGCAGAATCCTCGCAGTTCAAATTTTGCGCAGAAATGGTATTTTGTTGCTAGTATTTTTTAATACCAAATTTGTTTGGGGTACTTGCCTGATTTGATCAAAAGAAGTCAAATGCTCCCATCTTATGCAGCGGCGACGACGCCAGACGAGCCGCTGACCCAGCGATGGTACTGGTGGCGCGACCTGCACAGGAATGACTTGCACATCATTAACAAGAAGAAAATGTCACCAAAATTTGGTGTCTATAGTCCTTTAACTTTGCTAATGTCATTATTTTTGGAATTGGTGTGGACATAGCAGATTTGATGTCATTATACGTACATCATCATGGGCCCATGCCACCAGACAAATTTAATGCCATTTGCCGTTAGGTACTCACTGCCTTAAGTAACAATCAAAGTGACGTGGTGTCACACACGAAGATATAATGGCATTGCTTTCAGTGTCGTTTTGCAGCCTACTGGGTTTGGATTGGAAAATCTCTTTTCCGTGAGAAATGTGTACTCATGTCCATGTAATTTCATTAGAAACAAACTCCTCTGAACTAGAAAAAAAAAATGATTTACTTGTGTAACTTTGTGAGATGAAGCACTTCTACTACACTGATGTCGAGAGTGGCACCTTATTACCTTATTATTAACATATAAGGATTTGGGGGGTGGTGCTAGCACAACAGTTTATGGCTACTTTTTTTATTGGCCAACAGCAGCAGCATTTTCTTTTTCTTTTTTTTTTTTTTTCAGAACAATTTTTATATAACATTATAACTACATTGACAATATATTGTGCTCATGGGCATGGCTTATATTGAAAATGTTTTTTACCTTGCCTGCAGGCGTTATCATCACGGTGGCTTGCATATAATGACATTAAACCCAAAACTGTTAGCAATAACAAGCTTTGGATATTAAAAATTTCTTGCTACTTCATCGTCAAAGCAAGTTGAATGAGTCACACCATTTATGCTAAACTGCCAACCATGCCACAGTAGTGAGGTAGCTCTGTGGCCTTGTTTTACTAACAAAATGTGAAACCAGTAGGCCTTGGTAAATGGGCAACCAGTCTTTAAGCTTTTCTGGACGGAAGAAGAGAGTCCTAACAGTAGCCTCCTGCTTCTAATTGACAGTTGAGCTTTCCCAACACACACAAACTTGCAAAAAGCTTGCAAATTGCAATGAGGGCAGGCGTGCACAAAACTATCTAGCTACTGTTAGCATTTAAAGAAGTAAAGTTTGTATCTGAAAACACTGGTAAGACATTGAATGGCTGTGTATTTTTGACGAGAGCATGTCCTTTCGGTTGCTTTGTGGGAATGCAGAACATAAACAGGCACTTGGAGATCAGTGTGAAGCTAAGCACTGAGCTTACATCGGTTTGCCTTTAATACTTGCTCATGGTCTCTTGTTCTTCCAAAGCAGTTTCGTGCGAGCCAGCCCTTTTACATTAGAACCATCACATAGCTTGCCTGCAGAAAAAAAACAACAGAAAGGCAAAAGAAACGAAGGGAGGCTCACATGTGCAGAAGTTTTCGTTCTTCAAGTCTCCCTGACTGGCACATTGACTAGGCACATGCAGCTGCGAATATCTATTTCGCAGTGGTAAATGCACTTGTTGGAGCCAGTGTTGTCACAGGGATAAGCTGGTTGACCGGGCTTTGCGTTACTTTTCTCTTTGTTGCTAATACCCAAAATATGATCTTGCTGTGCCATAAATGTAGTGAGACCTTAGCCTTGTGCATAGTTTTAAGCCTCCATGAGCCGGATCAGCTTATTCATTTTCCTCTTTTGTTTACTTCTACGCAAGCCTTGTAGCATAAAGATCATTCCTTTCTGTTTTTTTTTTTCCCGCCAACCTTGCAGGCCATAAACAACATGGAGTCTGAGAAAGGCATGGCTCCAGACGACCCTCGCTACCCACAGATGCTAAGCATGGGTGGCGGCCGGGGTGGCAAGCCGCCGGGGGGCAGTGCTGGAGGCAGCGGGAGTGGATCGGGGGCTCCCAGCCCCATCATGGGCCCACCACCTGTTCCCCCTCAGGGGGCAGGACCTATGGGGGGACCACCTCCCCATGAGGGACCACCGCCACCACACCATGGTTATGGACCTCCTCCGCCGCAAGGCCCTCCACCGCCACAGCACATGGGTCCAGGCAAGGTTCTTCCATGCCTAAACAGCTCTTGCTATGCACACTTCGGATTTCAAAATATTGATATAACGTCTTTGATTTGGAGAAGCAGCTAGCCTTCATTTCGTTTTTTTGAAGGCAGTGATAAGGACAGGCGGCTTTATTAGAGCAATAAATGCAGAGTAGTGGGCCAGTCACCGAAAAGGTGCATCGTCGGAATGGCAAACACGTGAAAAAGGATTATTAAGCTGATGCACTGATTATAATATGTAACCCTTACTTAGGCCTCATGGAAACAATCTAGCCGTTTAAAATAGAAGCCTTTCAGCTTGGCCGATCAAGGCTGCAGCAACTCTATGCCATGAGCGTTTCATGCATAGTTGTTGATAGCCAGCCTCTTTGTTTTTTTGCGTCCAGGGCCAGGTCCACATGGTTACAGCATGGGTCCCCAGCAGACGGGCAGCTATGGGGGGGGTGCTGGGCCCTACCAGCAACAGCCATACCCTCCGCAGCAGGGGGTGGGAGCAGCATCCGCAACAGCCCCTCCTCATCAGCCTGGCCCACACCCGCACCACCCACCTGTGGGATCGGAGCCTTCTGACCCTGCTTCACAAGGTAGGCAGCAAGTACAAAATTGTTGGCGCCAGCAGCAGTACCACAAATATGCGGTGTAAGGTTATATTGACCTTCCTGGCAGCAGTTAGCTTTGCTCCGTCGCAGGAATGCAACTAACTTTGAGCCCGACATGGTCAAATGTGTTGGGGCATCTGGCCTAAATGCCTTTCACAGCTATTATTAAAAGTGAACAGTTTATGCAAAACTATTGCAAACATTGTTGGGAAAGGCTAAAGCAAGTCTAACATATTTTCTGCAAATGTAAGACATGCATAAACTGAAGAAAGGTAGAAACAAGCTACGCATAAAAGACGTGAAGTTTGCAGTGCATTTAGCCTGAATTGTTGCATTTTATGCTAAAAGGACATTTAGGAAAACTACATCCAGTTTGTGTTCCTAGTCACTGTGATTCCACGGCCTTTTTTTACCCGATGTTGACATTTTCAGAGCTGCAAAAGACGTTTGAAAGTGAATGGCGGGGTAGCCAGGTGTCGAGGATTTGCGTGAACTGTCTTGATGCCATTGCAGTTTGCTTTCGAGGACGATGGTGGCAGCACCCGCATTCCATTACTTCTTTTTACTTTTTTTAGCTTTTACTGTAAATATAAGCTCTGTCTTCACCTGCCCCTGTCTTGTTTTTGAGCACAGCATTCTGTCATTGAGGGGGCTAACTTCAATTTCTCCCGGGTGTTCCTTCAAGCCTTTGCATTTTTTATTTTTTGAAGATAAGTGTTTCTGGTTTTTGAAGATAATAGTCCTTCGCACGAGCTAATTGTTTAGGATGAACTTTGACAGCCGACCGCACTCAACTTATGCTGCTGTATTGAAATGTCTGTGCAGCACTTTCTGAAGAGAAACAATGAAAATGAAACGTTTTCGGCACCATAAACTATGCTTGAAGGTGCTGCATTAGTGTTAGAAATGCGCTTCTGTGGAGGCCAAAGTTGCCAATGCTGCCCTCGCGCCAGCTCTCCCTTTTGCTCTTGGAATAGGTTCATGTCACTGGCTGAATAGGAAGCCTAGGAGGTGGCGTGTTACATGCACTAGACAATCCACCGAACTTCACGATTCCTTCATATCTACAGGGTCTTGAATATTTGAGGCCCGGGTTTAAAAAAAATCTTATGCAAAATCTACTGCACAATTCGAGCTGGAGTAACACTCACAAAGTAGCAAAATATGGTCTATGTTATTTTATAAGGGATTCAACATTGGTACTTGCCTAGATTTTCCGGAATCGACGAGAAACTGTTCTCAGTGGCCTGCACAATTTTCGCAGAAGAGAGTCGAAAAGCTGCTTTGACATGGTTCGCCATCCGTCGAGCAGCGAGGGAAGTGCCATCCCGGCCATTGGCGCGCTTTCCTCGCTGCTCGACGGATGGCGAACCATGTCAAAGCAGCTTTTCGACTCTCTTCTGCGAAAATTGTGCAGGCCACTGAGAACAGTTTCTCGTCGATTCCGGAAAATCTAGAGAAGTACCGATGTTGAATCACTTATCAAATAACGTATACCATATTTTGCTACTTTGTGAACTTTACTTCAGCTCGAATTGTGCAGTAGATTTCACATAGGATGTTTTTAAAAGCCGGGCCTCAAATATTCAAGACCCTGTACATCTATAGGCGCCAGTTCGTACGCGTTCATGTATTTGTTTGCTCTCTTCTGCCGACGCGACTGACAATACCGGTAGATGAAACACCAGCACTCTGCAAGCGCTGCCTTGTTTGTTGGGCTTTAGCGCTTAGACCAGCCGCGCTTGGCCCACAGTCCTGGGTATGAAGAAAGCAGACAATAAAGAAAAAGATGATCGTGCAGTCTCCAGGCTTCTTTTGAAACGTACATGACCCTTTTGTTACATAGCAGACGGTAGTCCCTGCTAGCAAACACTAGTTTCCTTTTAAAAAGTAGTACCTTGTCAGTATTTTTTTTATTTAGAGCATATTTCAAACACAACTGCCAACTTTCAACTTTGAAAGCCAAGAAAGAAACTGCTTTATTGATGACAACAATTCATTCATTCATTCATGAACCTTTAGTCATGAGAATGTCTATTCATGCCTACTTACCAGAAAGCTCAATAGATAGTGCTAGTTCCTGCCGCGGCGGGGATCTGACACGCCCGCGTCAGCCACGTGCTGCTCAAGGCAAGGTCGACGAAACGCGGCGTCGCCAGGTGTCACGCCAGCGCCTGCTTTAAAAAATAGAGGACTGGGAGAGGATTGAGCTAGAGTTGAAGGATATGTAGGAAAATATAGAGTTTGCTCTAACTGCGCATGTATAGAAATATGTCTCGCTGAAACTAGTTACTTCAGCATATCGTGAATTGAAATACTTCAAGAGCTGCAAATAAATTTTACGATTTATTAGGTATAATAATCTTTGGCCAGCTTTTTTTATTTTCTACATGTCCATTTAATTTATAATTCATCATTTAAGAGATATTAGAATGCAGGCTGCGTGCTCACAAATGCTTTTTGGAAGCACTCGCAATCCTTTTACAGTCCGTTGGAGGTCTTCTTTAGAGAGTCTGCTTATGGCAAATTTTGGCATATTTCGATGTGTAAATGATAAGAAGTGAGAAGTTTCTGTTTATATGATTGGTCTGCGATTGTTGAGAGGGAGGTCTGAGCTGTTTCTATCTTTTTGTCTTTCTCACCACCAGCCTACAGCAGTGGTGGAGGCCCCGGCAGCAGCGGACCACCTTCCAATGGGTCTGCGGCAAACACGCCCCCAGCTGCAGATGGAGGTGGCGGTGCCAGTGCCGGGGCCAGTGGCTCAAAACCATCACCACTGTCGCCGCCACAACTGACGCAATTGCGGGCCCAGATCATGGCATACAAGCTGCTGGCCCGCAACCAGCCCGTGCCAGACCACATTAGTCTGGCGGCTCAGGGCACTGCCTCGTCACAGAGCACGCCTCAAGGTTCTCCGCAGCCGGGACCACCATACATGCACAGGCCACCCGGTGAGAGGGAGCGTGGACTGTCCTCCAATAGGGTAGCCGGCATGCAGTTGTGCATTGGAAGTTTCAGGGGTGTACGGCATGGTTTGTGCTTAAGAGGGAGTACGTAAATAATATTTGGGCACACGTTGCATCTCAGTTTAGACATGCAGTTTCAAGGTGACAACATGAGAGGTCCCATTTTAATAGGAAATACAGTCACGTTGGTGGTCACGGATAAAGGACTCTCTTTAGAAAGTTCGACAAACGACCACTGGCCATGAAATGAAGAGTGCGAAATGCTGTGAAAATAAAAGGTTTCGAAAAATTTCCCTCGCTCACATTACATGTGGGTGAAAACATTCTTTTTTTTTTTTTTTCCCGTTTTGCTACCCCTAAATTTCACCTCATATTATATGCGGGTCTGTATTATATACGGGTTTTTACGGTATAGTGAAGAAGCCAGAGGCATTGATATTCTTAAGCTGATAATCCAGCTTGATGCCTAGCTTTTTTTCTTCTTTTTTTTTTTTTTTTTTTTTTTTTTTTTTTGAGCTAACCGGAAAAACATTAACAGCAAATCACTGACGCAGAGAGATTGTGTATGGGAGTTACTGCAGACTTAAGTTGTACCCGACTATGGACATGCTTACTGCTTTTGGTACTGCTTCATGTAATACTGCAAAATGGCAGCCATTGCGGCTTGAGTGCACGCTTCGTAAGCACTTTCCGGCTTAACAAGAGTATGGAACTATTCAATTTTTCAATTTGAATATAAAAAAATAAAAATATGATAGATTAAATTATATTGTTTTATTCTTCAGATGTTTGGCAATCCGGTTGATGAATAACTTGCCTTAAATCGTTAATTCATTTAAATGGTTGATCGCGTCTGAACACGCTACATTTTGTGCTGCAGGAGCCCCGTCACCTTCCATGCGGCCGTCCCCCCAGCCTGCTCCACCCATGGGGGCGGGCCCTCCGCAGCAGTATGGCACCAGCAGTGGCCAGGCAGGAGGAGGAGGCGGGGCGTCCATGGGTCCCCAGTATGGCCCAGTGGCAGCACCAGCCCCTGGGGGCGCAGTACCGGGAGTGCCGCCACCTCCCCATGGCCAGCCGCACCCCATGATGGGATCCCAGGGGGGCGGAGCTCCGACTCCGCCACCTCAAGGGGCCGGAGCACCTCCTGGGGGCGGGGTACCTCCACAGCAGGGTCCACGGCCTGGGTGCCAGGCGCCACCTCAGAGTGCACGTGGAAGCCCCGGTACAGGGCCACCGTCATCCATGCCGGCCATGATGCAGGTGAGGGCTGTGACAAGGGTAGGCCATATACTGTTCAAGAATGTTGTGATGTGACAGGCCTTATACTGTTCAAGAATAGCTCGATCAGCAAGTAGTGATTACCGGCAAAAAATGTGGAATTGGTGCTGCGATCCTTTTCTATCACTGCACCGTCAGAAAGGCAGCAGCTGCAAAACATGCCTTGAGAGCATTGTGGAACTGGCAGAGCACTTAAGCATGCACCCAAGGATGCAGGATCGAATCCTGGCAGCAGTGGCCACTCTTCGATGTAGGCAAAAAGCAAGGCGCCCGTGTGCTGTGCGATGCCAGTGCAGGTTAAAGAACCCCGGGTGGTGAAAATTTCCGGAGCCCTCCACTATGGCGTCTCTCATAGCCGGAGTCTTTGGGACTTCAAACCCCATAAACCATCAACCATCAAACTACATACGCATGCTCTCCTGTTTTCGCTTTGGGGCAACCGCTTTAATCCTGCACGAGTTTGGTAAAATCTCGTCAACTCGACCCCCGTTATTTAGGTCTAGGAGCTTGGTCCAGCCCAAAGGCCTTTACGATTTTAATAAAGATTTGACCGCATCCTGTCAAGTTGCTCCAGAATATTTCTACCAAAGCATGATTGCATTTCTGCTCCATAGCTGCTCCACAATGCGCATTTTTTTGTAATATGGCTGCTCCAAAACATGTTTGTGTTTTGCCATTTCTTTGCCTGGCTGTTAAATTGACTGCTGGCAACGCTCCTCTGAGTAAGAAAGTACGCACCCTGCAAGGGTTCGTGACATTTTGTAAACTCCCTTTTTCATGTGAGCAAATACATCAAATATGTTGTATTAAACCCCTTTTCATTCACATCATTCCTTATCAACTAATTGTAACATGGTGTTACGGCGTTATTTCTGCTTACTTAAATAATACTTGGTAGGCCTTACAGGTAACTGTATAACAAGTTACGCCAGTGATGGGTGAAAATTAAAATTTTTTTTGCAATTGTCATAGTTGTGTTTTGTGAAAAGATTCTCTTTATTTTCAGCTTATCTATACTAATTTTTGAAACTATTTGGAAATATTTTGCTTAGCACTGAAAAATTTGATATTCAAGGACCTCTACTGAGTTTGATTTTTTCTAGCCTTGGTTCGCAGATTTTATCTGTCATTTAAATTTAACTTGGCAGTGTTTGAAAAATATTTAATGTGATTTGCGCTCTGCTTTTAATATTCAAATTCGCTTCATCCTTAAAATATTGCTCTACTCTAGCACTAGATGCACTGGGTGATGCCATGATTAGTCAGTCCTTTCTCCTGGGTCGATGCAGAAAGACCTGTGTGTAAGAAGTGCAGTGACAAAACAACCTCATTTTGCACCATTGGCTGAATGGGGCTCGCTTTTTCAAGCCCTTGAGATCTTTGTGTCGTGCCCAACTTACTTCTGGGTGCTTGAGGAAGCGATCTGGCCTTATCTATCTCGTCAAGACGTGAGGATAGGCACGAGATAAGCCACAGCCCTTGTCAGGCTGCTCTGCTCCTTATCACTGCCTTCTGGTGTGGTGCCAACCACGACACTGAGCTACTACATTGAATGCGACCCGTTTGCCTGTTGCAGGCGTGCTTACGCGCTGTGCTTGTTGCACAGTAAGCAACGGCATTGTTTGTGTGCTTTGGCAATGCTTGCTTAGGGGAAACGCTTTTGTGCAGTCGAGGTCACTGTATCTGCTGGTAGTGGGGGGGAAAATGTTAGCTTGTTCGCATGCGCTAGTTGCTTCAAGAACACGTGCAGTGCTATGTAGTTTGCGCTTCAGGTTACTTCTGGGAGGTTTTTTATTTTCTTTAGTAATAGTTTATGCCAGTTAGGATTGCAAATCTGTCAACTTTATAACAGCGTTGAGTCTTTTTGTGCCACTGTGTGCATGCAGGTCAGTGCTGGGCCGGTCTTGACATTGCTCAGCTGTTATCCTGTTTGTTGGCCTGTTGCTCGCTCAGTGATTATCTGTATCACCACTGGAGGGTACTCGCTATCGAGATCTCATTTATTTAACTCTTGGTAAAACTCCATCTCTTCACATGCCAGTTATATAGCACAGTGATTGGTTTGAATTTCGGAGATTCACAAATTGTCATGCCACCTGTGGGCAGCAAAACAAACTTCCTGGGATCACATAAGGATTGGAGGATGCCATATGTAGCCAAAACCAAAGCTCAGAGGTGGCATCTCTCATTTAGAATCCCCTTGCTGAGTACCTCAATGGCACAGTTTCCATTGTGCATTAAGACCCCCTTTGCTTAGGAGATGTAATCTTGGAACTCATTTATAGACTGTAGGTTGGTCTCTAGTGTGGATTTCAGGGTTTTTCTGCCAGAAGCAACACCTGAAATTTCGCAGCTCTATTGTTCAGCATCTTGGCCCCACAGAGCCTTAGAATGCTGCTCAGATGTCCTTCTGGAGTGTCATGATAAGGAGCACAGCTAAATAACTCTGCACCCTTTTGCTGCTGGCATTAATGACAGGAGCGCCAAGTAGTACATGCGTGAATACCGTGTGGTGCAGATGCAGCAGCAAAAGCAGAACCGCATCACTCCCGTGGCCAAGCCGCAGGGCATTGACCCCATCGAGATCCTCAAGGAGAAGGAGAACCGGCTGACGAGCCGCATCGCCCACCGCATTGAGGAGCTCTCCAAGCTGCCCGCCAACCTGCCCGAGGACCTGCGTATCAAGGCCATGATCGAACTGCGTGCCCTCCGCTTGCTCAACTTCCAACGGCAGGTAATGACATTTGTCCTTTTTGTGGTTTGCTTCTTTTTCTTTTTTTCATTCCTGAGAGAATCATCATGTGAAACCAGAGCTCTTGTCATGCTTCTTTTCCGCGATTATATTATTATTTTTTCTTTTTTTTTTATTTGCACCATAACAACCTTTGGTCATTATATGAGGGTGTAATAATCAAATAGGTATGGTAAGTGCAAACAGTGAATAAAAAAAAAGGCAAACAGCAGCCAAAAGAAGCAGAAAATGCTTGTTTTCTTGTAGTTTTGTAATCTTTGTTAGAAGAGGGATCGGACTGCAGTGAACAAAAAAACAATGAAAAGTTTCCGGTAGTGTACAGGGATTGTGCGGGAAAGACAGGTACATACCTAAACGTCGCAATTGCAATGAAACCAAGAAACAGCATACCTTTAAAGTCGGCTTCATTTTCTTGACTAATCTGCTTGAAATATGTGCCGTAATATTAACGAGTTTTATTTTTAACAACTAAGTAAAAAGTCGTTCTGCAAGTTATTATCCGATATTACAGACATACTAATCTGCCTTTACTCGCTTATCGGTTGATGTATTGTGCATAGGTCGACCCTCATCACCTGGAATAATGAGA
Source organism: Amblyomma maculatum (assembly GCF_055883805.1). Classification (NCBI taxonomy): domain Eukaryota; kingdom Metazoa; phylum Arthropoda; class Arachnida; order Ixodida; family Ixodidae; genus Amblyomma; species Amblyomma maculatum. Next base: position 89,235,547 of record NC_139351.1, on the reverse strand, counting down.
AGAAAGGAAAAGGGATAAGTTCAAACGTCTTGTAGCTCAATCATCAGATTACAGTTACGATAGATAAAACCACTGTGTCGATGGCATGTCCCAACTCCATGGTCGTTTTGTTATTAGTTGGCTGTCTTGAGAAGAGAGGTGCATGTGAAGCCATCCTGTGGTAATGGTGGTAGCTGTTGCCATACCCCTCCTAAGGAGATGAGCCGCGGAAAGCCATTTTTAATACGGTGTCATTAAAAGCCCTGTTCTTTAGAAAATCTGTCATTGGCATTGTTAGGGAAAGATTACGGCATACCTCTGGCTGGCGGCAGGTGACGTGGCTGGGCACTGATAGATCGTAGGGCTGTGTGACATCACGAGACCACGTGACATTGCCACGTTAGCAGGAGCCGCCAAATCCTCCAGGACATCATCATCATCCTCGGTCTGACTAATGATGATGATGTCCTGGAGGGTTTGGCGGCCCCTGCTAACCCTCCAGGATCCTTGCATTTAAAGTCGGACATGCTACCGGTAGCTAGGCCACGCTGATGCCTTCATACTGCTTGGTTAAGTGGGGCTTTATATCTATTTCGGGTGGCCTTTCAAATAATATGGCAGCTTATGAATGTATGCTGGGTATTGTGAGATAATGGAACCAAAAATAATGAAATTGATGATTATGCGAGTTGCAAAGCCTATGTACGCAAATGAGGATCTGCAAGAAAGCTGCAAACGGGAGTTGATAGCCTCAGAGGCGGAGCTCAAGTGTCGTCCTAAATTACTTTTCTCGGGAGGGGTTGGGGTTGGGGACTATATCTATCTATCTATATATGTATATACGAGCTGTGACAAAAAAAACGAGACTGGTCCAATAAATTATTATGCTCACAGAATCATTTCTCTGTGACATTATCACCTTCAAAGTAGTTGCCTTCAGCATTCACACACTTCTGCATTTGGTACTGCTACTGCTGGTAACGTTCTGGAACGAGGTTTTTGGAAGGCCCTTCAGGAGATTCTTCGTTTTTGCCTGAACCTCTTTAACTGAGGTAAAATGGGTTCCTTTTAAGCAAGGTTTAACTTTAGGAAATAAACAAAAAGCCCAAATCAGGTGAATAAGAAGGATGCTCCATCGCAGTAATGTTTTTGCTGGTTAGAAAATGCTTGACAGATAGGGCCGTGTGAGCGGGTGCATTGTCCTGGTGCAACAGCCATCCATCACAGTCTTTTTAATACTTCAATGTTGTAGTAGTGTTGATTAACAGTCTGACCACTGGGAACCCACTCAATCATTAAAATTCCGCTCTTTTTTTCAAGCTACACACATTTATTTTGTGTCACACCTCGTATGCGTATATTGTAAGCCTGCACTCAAGTCATTGTATTGATGTTTTTTTTTTTTCCCCTCTTTTTTCTCCTTGTTTTACACATGGAGAAGGGGCCCTTGCATTAAATTCCTGTACGTTCTGCCTCCCCTGTTTTCTATCTGCAAAATTGACAATCTTGTTACAATCTTGTTTTTGTTTCATTCGGACGTATATTCAGGCTGGGTTTCATTTAACACCTAACGTTTCTTTTCTGGTGCATTGAATTTGAGAACAGTCTGGAGAACTGCTGCGAAAGTATTGCAGCTTGAAACACTCGTGCGTGACGGGTCTCGCTTACATTGCTAGAGCTCTCACCGGGCACTTGCTCCGCATGCTGTGCAGCTGCGGGCGGAAGTGGTCCAGTGCATGCGCCGGGACACCACGCTGGAGACCTCGCTCAACCCCAAGCTGTACAAGCGCACCAAGCGCCAGAGCCTCCGCGAGGCCCGCCTCACCGAGAAGCTGGAGAAGCAGCAGAAGCTGGAGCAGGAGCGCAAGCGTCGCCAGAAGCACCAGGCAAGGCAATCCTTGTTTGTTCTGCGGCGTTTTGTCTATTTTTATCTGCACACGCTTTGCGCAGTTTCACCTCGTTTTTTTTTGCCTCGTGTGTGTTGGGTTGTTTCACCTTTCGTCGGGGACGGAGCCGCCTTTGCCAAAAGTAACCAGGAAATAGGACTAGTGCCACTCCTCTAAAGCTCTAATTAAGATAAAAGAGGAACCCTTATGCCCTTTCCCATCTAACTTTTTCAATTTTTTTTTTTTCGTACCAGACTAAGGCATTCAGGAAAAAAGTCCCGTGTTGTGTGGTCTCTTTTACGTCCTCATTTTTTTCTTTCTGGGTCATTCCATGGATAGCAGTGAACGAACTAGCTCAGTCCAATCTCCTGATCCAAAATCACATTTCTACTATTCTTTCTCTCGTCGCTCGGTATTTACCATGACCGTCACGTGTGCAGGAGTACCTGGCAGCGGTGTTGCAACATGGCAAGGACTTCCGCGAGTTCCACAGAGGTGTGCAGGCCAAGGTGGCCAAGGTGAATAAGGCGGTGGCCACGTACCACGCCAACACGGAGCGGGAGCAAAAGAAGGAGCAAGAGCGGGTGGAGAAGGAGCGAATGCGGCGCCTCATGGCCGAGGACGAGGAGGGCTACCGCAAGCTCATCGACCAGAAAAAGGATCGCCGGCTGGCCTTCCTGCTCTCCCAGACGGACGAGTACATCCACAACCTCACCGAGATGGTGCGCCAACACAAGGCCGAACAGCGTCGCAAGTTGCGCGAGAAGAAAAAGAAGAAGAAGAAGAAGCAGCCCCAGGGGCAGGGACAGGCACAGGCACAGTCCTCGCAGGATGGCAGCGGGGCCGGTGGTAGCGGTGGTGAGGGCGGCATGGGGACGTCCTCCGATGGCGGGGTTGATGCGGTGAGTGGTGCCTCGTGGTGGTTCCTCGCTCTGCGCACGTGGTGCGAGTTTTGGAACCGTGGGGGAGAAGGATTGGGTGAAGTTCCTAAATAGAGTGTGGATGTTGTTTTCTGACTGATATTCTTTTACACTGGAAACCTTATATAACTCTGGCCATTGCTAATTGTGTTGGTGAGCAGCTGCATAACCAGCTGAAGTGTGGTTAAGAATTCCTATTTCTGTCTCTGCAACCTCTGTTGATCAAAGCCTTATTGCAGCAAACAGGTAAGAATTTATAAATAGTTCAGTGCAGGCAAAATTAATGATATAAAATTTAGCTGTAATTGCGCACAGACACTAAAGGCACGTCAACTCTTTAGAGAGTGCCGTATAAACCGTATTATAGGTCGAGTGGGAATATAGGTCGACCCCCTTGCTGTGAAGAGAAAAAAAATTAAAAATGGAGGAGTGCATTTATTTACATTGGCTGTGTCTCTGCATCACCGGAGCTACGATCTCACTCCAAACTTCAGCAGTGTTGTCGCAAGACAACTCTTTCTTCGTTGTGTGTGTCATCTAGTTCGTCAAGCGTGTTACTTTTGCAGCATTTCTTGAAAAGTTGCATGTGAACAGCTGATCTTGTCCACGGTCCCGCATGCTCTTTTCTGAAACGCCGAACCACCAAACTGTCGCCGAGAAGGTGGCCATGTGGCCGTTCGCTTCGGTGAGCATCACTTATTCTGAAAACCCACTGTAAACTACCTCCACATGCCGTTATTCATTGCTAATGATGCATGTTATACTCTCATAGGTCGAACGAAAGAGTGCACGCTGAGATAAATGCGCTTGAGATGGAAAAATAAATGCCAGTAACTGCAGGATGTTGATACGGTTTTGGCTATCCGTTCATGAGCAGGCACACCACTTGTTGCCAGACTGTGCCTCAAATTTTGGTAAAGACCGCTATATAAAACAAAGGGCGACTTTAACTTGCTTTTTTTTTTTAGTAAAAATCTCAACTTATATTCCGGTTTATATGGTGGACCTTTTCCCAAAACTTGTGACGCATTTTTTCCGAGACCAGAAAGAACAAAGCGTTAAACATGGGTTGGGTTCTCTGCATCGCAACCATGTCATGTGGAATTTGTCAGTGGCAACCAATAGGAGTGCACGATGGCTACTGCTAGGCTACAGCTGTTCACTCTGCTACTTTTCGGATACTGTCCAAAAAGTGCGAGATGCAAGATAAAACTTGCGAAATTTAGACCAAACACTTGTTGCATTACCATTGGTTACTTATGTAGTACAGTGAAGCTTGCCGCCTGTCATCCAAGTGGGCATTATTTTACGCAGGCATGGGAACTTCTCTGTTTTGTGGGTTACAGTGCTCGGTATATGCAGCATAAATTGCATATGTGTTATGCTAGCCTTAACCAAAGCTGAATCCGGCAAGCTATCGTGGTACTAACCCCGCGGTTACCCTTCTCATGTGACGGAAGCCTAAACGGCACGCTCAGGGTGACGAGATTCAGTTGTTCTCGGTAGAATTGAATTGGTTGGATTTTTGTGGCTCTACTTTTTTTTCTTCGGCAATGCACATGGTGAACAGTTTTGCCGCTCTGGAATCTGGAGTTTAGAAGATTTTCCTACCATTTCATTCACACCCACGATTTTAGTGACTAAACTTTTTGACTGATTTTGCCGTACGGGTACTGCGGCTGCATTCCGTTTCGCGGCATTTTTGCCATACGGGTACTGCGCTAAACACATAACGTTTTAAAAAAGTTGACATTTTTAGTGAATTTTTTTTGGAATATTTGACAGTCAAAGGGTTAAACACACTGTTGTTGGTAACTGGAATCGTACGGCAGTTCCAGCCCCAGGGATTCACACACCGAGATAAAAATGTTGACATTTGCTTCGCCTGTGACTGTGATGCCCGCACTTCGTTTGTTGGCCTCTTTTATAGGAGAGGGTATATATAGGCCATCTTGAAGTTGTTTGAGTGTCCCTTCAGGTTGCTGAAGTATATTGATTTTTTTTTTTTTTTGGTGACAACAAAACAAGCCCGTGATGTGCTTCTTGTAGCATTGTGCATTGTACCTAAGTGTGGTGTTTGAGAATGATCTTGCTTCTTTTTCGAACCTCACATGCTAGCCATTTTTCTCTCTCTTGCTGTTCAGATGGTGGACGAGAGCTCACAGCACAGTGATCTCAGAGTCAACGTCATAGAGACGGCCACTGGCAAGGTCATCGAAGGGAAGGATGCCCCACTGGCCAGCCAGCTTGACACGTGGCTTGAGATGCATCCAGGGTACACGATGAACGCTTGTCCTTGCATTTCAGTCGAGCGCAGCAAAGTCCCCCTAAACTGCCACAATGGCTACGCTAGGTTATGATGTAGCCAGTTGGTAACGATGTCTTTTGGCCTCCTGGGTGCTGCATTATTCCCCCATACCAGTAGAGCAGTAAACAGAATTTTCCTTTCATTGCTCCACTCTGTATCGACATTGTTATGCTTGTAATTTTTTCTTGCGGTTACCTTCTGCTTAGATGAGAAAGCTTTAAAAGACAATTTATTTGTTGTTTGGGAGCAGTGTTTGATAGTCTTCGCTGCATAGCTAAGTTGTATCGTACCACATTTGTATCTTACTGTCTGGCTTGGTTATGGCAAACATTTGGCCTAATTATCAGCTACATGCTGCATGCTGCTGCGTTTTCGCATGGTTTGCTTTCGCTTGTCATGTATCGGGCAAGTTAGGTTATGAGTCAAGCTTGCTGGTTAGCACGCAAGAAATAAAGGGCATAAGTACAAGAAGCCCTAACTATTTTAACTTCGATGTGCAACTGGCGAACACCATTTCTACAAGCAGAAGCTTATTCTTATTTCTCCTTACTTTTCCAGGTTTGAGGTGGCACCAAGAGAAGCCAGCGATGATGAGGAGGACGGTGAAACTGATGATTCAACAGAAGTAAGCTCACATGTTTTAACGGTTCAACTTGCGTCACATGCGCTACGAGAAATTTATAATCATTGGACAATTTGCTTAATTAGCTGGGAAGGCGGGGTAAGCTATGTATTGTATGGTAGCTATGTATGTATTGTTCTTATGAAAAGAAATCTTGAAGGATTGTACACTTGAATATGCCAGTTCAGTAGGTACCATTTTATTTGTATAAAAAAAAAATTGTTTGCTTTTAATGCAGCGTCTTTTATGCGTGATGTTAGTCGAAGAAGCTTTAAATGCTTTGCAGTGAAGGCTGCTGAAATTACTGCTCGACGTAAATCTCTGCAACAGATAGAGTTCCATGCTGCTAATTATTTTAATTAATTGATGCTGCTAATTAGTGATGCCCTTGTCTTTTGAACAGTCTGAGGAAGAAGGCGAAGAAAACTCTCAGCAGCAGCAGCAACCAGCCCCTGTCACTTCAGTTGCAAAGATCGAGGCCTCGCCTGACGACCATGTGAAGAGTGTAATTCAGTAAGTTCCACTTTCCTATTGGCATGAGAATTTGGTGTGAGCTGGATTGCTGGCCACTGCATGCCTGATATTTGAGAGGCAGCTAGGCCTTTCTGTCTGGGTTTCCTTACAGCAGGGGTCCTCTTTATCCTTGGGGTGACCCCAGCGGCACAGGCTTGGGCAGAGTACTGCATTAGTGGAAGCGACGTATACTAGTATAGTACTTGGGGTGGGGGACTCAAACTGCTTCGAGAAAGAACCCAGAGACTACGGACAACCCAGTCTTACAATCGCTTTCGCATAGTCATAGATGGCAGTGTTTTTATTTTATTTCCATTTCAGACTGTCTGCTGCAGCTTGCAGATTTCATTATTCTGTTTACATTAAGTTTTCCTTTAGCATTCTTGTTCACCCGGCCTAGGGATGGTGGGTGAGGGTGTTCATCGTTTCTTGAAGAAGCGCAGTTTGGGTCCGAAAGCACGAAGCACAAAAAGGGTCCCTGCATATGCCCGCTTTGCTTTAAAATGTATGTGTGTCCCTTCTACGTTTGAGCATGCTGTTGGTGACAAAATGGCTTTGTGGCTTTTTCAGGGCGGCTGTAGCTGAGGACGATGAGTACAAGGCTGGCGGCTACCAGAACTACTACAACATAGCGCACGCCATCCGGGAAGAAGTGCGCGAACAGGCGTCGCTCATGGTGAACGGCATGCTCAAGGAGTACCAGGTCAAGGGGCTCGAGTGGTTGGTCTCCCTCTACAACAACAACCTCAATGGCATCCTGGCCGATGAGATGGGGCTGGGAAAGACCATCCAGGTAGGCCGACACTGTGTTCCCGTACCTGAAGTTCGCTTAGAGGGACGCCAAGGACAAATTGAAGGCGTACGGTCGACAAGTTGCCACACGCTTAGTGACAAAGTTGCCTCTACTCTAAACAGGGCATTTCTAGGTCAGAAAAAGTAAGACACTGTCACAATTGTTACCACTGTGATGTTAAATTCAGCTTGCATCTATTGGTGGTAATGAATGCACATTATTATTTGCCTGCCTCTATGGTAAGTTACATGTGAAGTCGCTCGCGACATATGTGACGCCATTCCATGCTGAGCAATCAGTGTGACAGTGTGCATTACGCCGAAACTGGCACAGATGCAAGAAACATGTTTCTAACAGCTGTCACGGTAAAATAAAAAATGGGCATTGCTGCCACCAGTTTTTTTTTTTCTCCCCGCAAGTGAGCCACAATGTTAAAGATGGCAGGTTCTCGAGGCTAGGCTCAACTGCCATTCATTTGTAAACAGCAGTCACAAAGTCCCCTCGGGCCTTGAAGCCACAGGGTTAGATGAGGTGGAAAGATATGTTTTGTTTCTAGACATCAGCATTGCCAGGAAGAAGCCCAGTATAGATTTTTACTGTTAACGAAAATTGTATAGAGTTGTCCTCAGTGATGCCACCTGTAAAGCTTGGCAGAAACATTGAATGGTTCTTGTATGCCCGCGGCTTTTTTTGCAGACGATCGCCGTCATCACGTACCTCATGGAGAAGAAGCGCATCAACGGGCCCTACCTTATCATTGTGCCGCTGTCGACCCTGTCCAACTGGATGCTGGAGTTTGACCGGTGGGCGCCCTCGGTGGTCAAGGTGGCGTACAAAGGGTCGCCCAATCTGCGGCGGCAGCTGTCGCAGCAGCTGCGCAGCAGCAAGTTCAACGTGCTCATCACCACCTACGAGTACGTCATCAAGGACAAGGCGGTGCTGGCCAAGATCCGCTGGAAGTACATGATTATCGACGAGGGCCACCGCATGAAGAACCACCATTGCAAGCTGACCCAGATCCTTAACACCCACTACAGCGCCCCGCACCGCCTGCTTTTGACGGGCACCCCACTACAGGTGGGGGTCGTTCTATTGAGCCGATTGTACCTAGTCAAGGGTGTTTGTGTGAAGTCTGTCTATGCCCCGTGCCATGTTTCTACTTTTAATTGTTCAGTGGTTGTCGACGGACCAGTTTTTCCACAAGGCTAACTGTGTGTCTGCCAGTATTTGTAGCCTTTTGTTGTGACACTGACTTTCGTCACAATTAGGTTGGAGTGGCAAAACCCTCACTGCCTTGTGTGTGTGTGTGCGCGTGCAGAAATGAGCTTTAGAGAATGTCTAAGAAATTGCGCTTTCTTCCTGCTTGGCTTACTTTTCTTAGTTTTTCAGGAAAGTTAGTTGTGATGGTCCGAGAACTGGGTCTTTGTTGCTGGTTACAGAACAAGCTGCCTGAACTGTGGGCTCTGCTGAACTTCCTGCTGCCGAGCATCTTCAAGAGTTGCAACACGTTCGAGCAGTGGTTCAACGCTCCCTTTGCAACGACCGGTGAAAAGGTAAGCCAGCTTGTCACACCGCATTGCATTTGTCTGTGCTGGCAGATTCACTCGCTTTTGGACTCGAGAACTGACTCTTCAACTTCTAACAGGTGGAGCTGAACGAAGAGGAGACCATTCTGATCATTCGTCGGCTCCACAAGGTCCTACGACCATTCCTGCTGAGGCGACTGAAGAAAGAAGTCGAGTCCCAACTCCCCGAGAAGGTGAGAGCTCAGACGCTTTCAATTTTTTTTTTTTGACCCAGCAATGTAAATTTCGCGCTACCTATTGGGTTGGAGGACGGTGTATTACTGTGACGTATGCCACCAATGTAGTATCCAAACCAGGCAGCTGACCCAACCAATGCAATTTACTGATATGGCCATGTTATAGAAATTTTTTTATAGCGGGTAACTTGGATGGATCGGAAGCACTGCTGTCAAGGCTCAGTGATACAAACCCGGCGGATATGAATTTCGGGATATATGTGAATTTGTGAAATTCTCTGGCCAGAGTGCATTGTGTACAATATGCAGAATTTCAAATTTCAGATGTTACGAACATTTTCCCGCGTCATTACAAATGGTATCAATAAGCGAACTGCTACCACAGCCATGACTACCCGCACATCATGGCTCCGTGATCGCCAATGCTGTGATTACCTGCCGTGCTGTACGCGCCACAGGAAGTTTGGGGCGGTGCGTGACTCCCAAATTGCTGGTATTGCGATCGCCAATGACGCTAGCATTTAATGCAAGCATGCAGTTGGCAGCGGCGGGTACGCACGGTGCGCATATCATTGACTCCATGATCGCTACTCGCGCTGTACGTGGCCTGCACATTGCCGATGTTACAATTTGTGCTGTACACACCACGAGAAGTTTGCGGCGTTGCGCGGCCTGCAAATAGGCGACGTCGCGATTTTCTGTCGCACTGTACGCGCCGCGGGTGGTGAGCTGTGGTTGCGTGCAGCCTTGAATAAATATCCTCAACCGCAAACAGATCTGCGTGAGTGCCTTTCCCATGTTTTTGTATATTGATTTTTGTCTGTTTTGATGATGCAAATTCTTTTCATGACCGTGTCAGATTTTTAACATGGACGTTCTACCTACTTTACACGATCAAACTTGATCATGAACCATGTGGGACTCTTGACATTGAGGGTGTCCTTTGCAAAACTTAGCATTGCAAGACTACCCATAGCCAAGTCGTACAGTCAAATCTCGGTATAATGAATCACGGGGGACTGCCTAAGATCATCGTTATTTTGAAATATCGTTGTAGTGAAAGACTTGGAACTATGAGCCAGTGGACAAACCTAGGTATGAAAATGGCGTACCTTGGCACTAGACATATGTGCAGGCAAGCAAAATCTCAAATGAAAATGTTGCACAAACTTCAAATTTACCTTATTTGAATATATCAGATTTTTTTTTTGCTGCCACGTGCAGCACACACGACTATTAAAAATTCTCTACACCGTCCACTTCGCGCAACATCTCATCATTCACGTCACTTCACCGTGCGATGAAAGTGCGAAACTTGTTCAGTGAAGTTTAACAATCTTGTCTTGGTCTTTCAAAATGATCACGACAGTTGATGGAGCAATGTGAAGCTGTCTGCAGAGGCTGATTTGCTTTTTCCCTGTGTCGCTTTCTTGCAGTATGGCTCTTTCCTGCAGCGAAAACTGCTTTAGCTGCTTCTTGGCACCATCGCTGGCTGCATTAATAGTCGGATCTCGCACAAATTTCGCAAGAAGATCACCCGCAACAAATATCTCTTCATACCACATGCGTGAATGGCATTAACAACCGATCAGCGAACGACACACAACGCAGAAAAAAAAAAAAGAATAAAGAATGCAGGTGGCTAAGCCTGCTGCTTGCAGCCTATTAAACCAAAACTTTGTGGTGGCGCTAGGTGTTGGCACTAGATATGGTGATGATGATAGCTATAGCCCACGGCACACACAGAAATGGTGGTTTCTGTTCCACATAAGAGTTGCAATGCTGTTAGTTATAGCCTAATTCATAATAGTACTGATTTTCCTTGATTATAGGAGAAAAAATAAATTATGTGCGTTAGTCTGAAATATGTGTTGTATTGAAATTTGTAGCTCTGAAATATTTTTACATTGGAAGCATAGGAAATCAGTTGTGGATTTTCTAACAGTTTGTTCATTTGAAAAATTCATTAAAGTGGTGTTCATAGTAACCAGATTTGACTGTAGTGCACCCTCTCCCCCCCTGCCCACCAAGGGTCACCCAGGTGGACGCATGGATTTACTGATATAATGACAGTTAAACCACAACTAACTCTTTCGTTGGCCTTTTCACATTTGTGTTTTGAACATTTCGATTCAATGCTTGGTGTGAATTGCCTCTCTTTGTTGCCAGGTGGAGTACGTGGTGAAGTGTGATATGTCAGCGCTGCAGAGACTTCTGTACAGGCACATGCAGACAAAGGGAGTTCTTCTCACCGATGGATCTGAAAAGGACAAGAAGGTATGTCCTGCCCCTTACACGACCCAGCTTTGTTTCGGTTGGCACTCTCATGGCGTCTCTTATGACTGCTGTCTTGTTTTCTGCTTGTTACATGAAGTCGACGCTTATGCTGAACTCTCGTGCTTTAGTCCTGAAAATGTTTTTGGGGGTTGCTTTTTCTTTGTTGCACATAAATACCGTAAAAACCCGCGTATAATACGAGTTTTTTTTCCAACTTTCAGCGTTCCAAATTTCCGCCTCGTATTATTTGCGGATCCCAACCAAAATGTCAAAGTTTTGCGAGAAGTTTTGGTTTCGTTGTTGCCGCGTGGCTACGGCTTGGCTTTGTTATCGATGTGCGGCTACGGCTTGGCTTCGTTGCCCTAACGTGGCCGCACCCCGCAGTGGCCACGACGTCGAGGTGTCGTCTCTTTGTTGTTGAGTCGTCGAGTGCGCACAGCATCAGCGCATGTGCTCTCGTGCAAACCACGGTTCGCGAAAAAGTGCACGCTTTTTTCTTTAAGTGAACGAGCAGGATGCCAGGGTCTCGGAAACAGTACTCGGCTGCTTTTAAGAGAAAGGTGATTTTAGTTGCTGAAAACATCGGCAACAGTGCGGCCGGGAGGCAGTTTGGCGTCACCGAGGGAAGCATTCGCGGATGGCGACGACAGAAAGAAGCCCTTTTCGCGTGCAAGGGAATGCGAAGAAGCTTTCGCGGGCCAAAGAATGGCGCATTCCCGGAAATTGAACTCGCTCTGACGGAGTTCGTACGAGAACAGCGAGCATCGCATCTAGCTGTGAGCGTAGAGCTTATGCAAGCAAAAGCTAGGGAGCTTGCAAGGGAAAAGGGAATTCCGAGCTCCGCCTTCAAAGCAAGCAAGCACTGGATACATCGCTATATGTGCCGTGCTGGATTCTCGCTACGCCGGCGAACCTCGATTTCACAAAAGCTGCCCGAATCCTTCGAAGAGCTGCTGGTGGCTTTTCAGCGCCACGTGATTTCTTTGCGAAAGACCAAAAACTTTCAAAAAACTTTCAGCTGGGGCAAATAGGCAATGCTGACCAGACGCCGGTTTACCTGGACATGCCATCGCCCCTCACCGTCCATGAGAAAGGCTCTAAACAAGTTTGTATCCGGTCTACTGGAAACGAGAAGACGCGGGTTACAGTCATGCTATCGTGCACGGCAGACGGCCGCAAGCTCCCGCCCTATGTCATCTTCAAGCGCAAGACAATGCCGAAAGGTGAGGAGCTGCCGAAGAATGTCATCGTGAGATGCCACGAAAAAGGTTGGATGAACGAGGATCTTGTCCTCGACTGGGTGAAGTCAGTGTGGTGCAAACGGCCCGGTGCACTGTTGTCCTTTCCATCCATCCTCGTGCTGGACGCGTTTCGTTGCCATTTGGCCGACTCGGTGAAAAGGCTGCTAAGCGACTGCCGCACAGAACTTGTGATTCCGGGTGGGATGACCTCACAACTTCAGCCTCTCGACGTTTGTGTCAACAAACCCTTCAAGGACGCAGTCAAGCGATGCTACGCGGAATGGATGCGGTCAGGTGAGCCTGCAGTGACGCCGGCCGGGCGGCTGAAGCGAGCATCGCCAGCCACGCTGTGCAAATGGATTGTGGACGCGTGGGCAAGCATCCCAGAGGAGCTTGTGCGCCGTTCGTTTAAGAAGTGCGGCATCTCAAACGCCCTCGATGGCACAGAAGATGAGTACCTGTGGGATGATTTGTCCGACAAAGAAATTTCCGAGGAAAGCGCTGCTGAAGATGAAAGTGATTGAAGTGTGAGGTCCGATTTCAATAAATGTCTTGTTTTTTCTCTCTCGTATTATATGCGGTAAAAACTTTTTTTTTCCATTTCGCGTCTCCAGAATTTCACCTCGTATTATATTCGGGTTCGTATTATACGCGGGTTTTTACGGTATGTGCTTTTTATTGCCCTTCCGGAATACACTATCAATGCCTTGTGGAACTTGGTGCAGGATTGCTGTAGCATGAAAACAAAAGTTTTCACATGTTCCCGCATATGTAGTAGACTCTCGATATTGCAAACTGTGTTGATTCAAGACATATTTCGAGACTTAGTTGGGCAGCATTTTCAGTGCATTCTATTACTGTTTTATTCATACTGCAGTTTCACTTTATTCGAGTTTTTTTGTCTCGCTCCAACTTTCCTGGTTTGTGAAGGAGTGGAGGTCAGTGTTGGATGTGTCAGGATTTCTATGCGACGTGTACTGAAAATAATAATGTATGCATATTGTCACATGGTGGTGACAAGATTGATGACACAAATGAAGAGACGGTGAGTGCACTGAACTCTTTATTTGGCTGACTTGTGCCCGCAAAGGCATTAAGCAACTTGGCGGCGGCAATAGCAACAAACGTGATCGTCGAACTAAGAATGCCCGTTGCACTTGTCAACGCTCAATTTAAAGGCTGCCCAGAATAATCTAGATAACATCACAAACTGCTACTAGCACAACCGGGAACATTGTAGAAACATACGCGAGTGATCGGAATCTTCAAGACAGATCTCAGTGCATCTTGCTCGACAGCGAACTGATAAAGGTCCGCCTCGCAACATCGAGCATTAACAAAGGATACAGAACTGATACGTGATCCAGAATCAGAGTGATAAGGCCGCATGCCGGCGGCTGCCAAAAAACAACAAATACAGTTTTGTAGGTTTCGCAGCAATATATTTGGAGTTCACAGGGCTGCGAGCTTGGGGTCAACCTATATTTATGATCAACTTATTTGTGGTAATACACAATATATAGCTGTCTTTAACCGTAGCAAAAAATTGCAGCCTTAAAATCACATTGCGCTTTACTGCAAATGAGTCATTTCCTATTGAAAAACATGTTGCAGAAAAGGAGGAAGAAGAAAGAAAATTGGGGAGAGATGCTTATTTCTTTTCTCCTTTGCAGGGCAAGGGTGGCACCAAGACGCTGATGAACACCATCATGCAGCTGCGAAAGATCTGCAACCACCCATTCATGTTCCAACACATTGAGGAGGCCTACGCCGAGCACATTGGTTGCACTGGGAGCATTGTACAAGGGTGAGGCAGAGGCATCCTACAGCTAGCTGTTCAGCATGTCGTATATGTCTTTTGCTTATGCCTTGGCTGCGTGGCATTGCAGACCCGATCTCTACCGGGTGTCTGGCAAGTTTGAGCTGCTGGACCGGATACTTCCCAAGCTGCGCTGTAAGCAGCACAGGGTGCTTCTCTTCTGTCAGATGACCACCCTGATGACCATCATGGAGGACTACCTCACCTACAGGGGTCAGTGCTGCCTCTATACTCACTTTCACTGCCAACAACACAATTGGAAAGTTCACGCCGATTTCGCAAAAGCTTTGTAGAAGAGTCAGGCCTTTCTAGACACTAGTACACTGTTTGCTTATGGGGAATCGGAACTGCTTTGTTGTTGCAGCATTTTTTTGTAATGGAAGTCTGACTTTTGAGTTTTGGATGTTAGTTTGGTGGTGTGGCTATGAGCTATGAGGGATGCCTTGGCCTTAGGTCAGTAATTTTTAAAAATTACGAGGGACTTTAGTGACTAAAGTAGTGAAAGGCGAAAGCCTGAGTGCTGAATTCTGCTACGCAACTGTCACTAATTAGTAATTAATAAATTAATGAACTAAGTAACCATATTTTGTTAATTGATCGATCACTGATTGGCATATGGCCATATAAGGCACACATTCGCGCATACTGTGGTGGTTCTCTGATTGGTCGAGATCTCTGACGTCATCGCGCCTCGGCCAATCAGAGCCGCCGCAAAAGCGGGACACATTTTGTCCACGACAGTATGAGCCATTAAAGGCTTTCGCCTTAAAAGGTATTTTTATTGCATCTCCTTCAGAATTCGAATGCTACAACTACGAACCAAACCTGTGACATTGTGCTTAGGCTTAGTTGCAGGACAGTACCGTAACTTCTGCAGGATACCGGTACCTGCGTCTCGACGGTACAACCAAGGCGGAAGACCGTGGTCAGTTGCTGGAAATGTTCAATGCCAAGGATTCTCCCTACTTTATCTTCCTGTTGAGTACCCGGGCTGGTGGCCTGGGCCTCAACCTGCAGGCGGCTGACACTGTCATTATCTTCGACTCGGACTGGAACCCCCACCAGGTATGCAGGGAGTCTGTAGTTTGGACTGAAGTGACTTGGCTGACCGTGTAGAGAAAAATTGCGCTTGCGCTTTTACTTCACGCGGGTAGTATGCTAGCCAGTGTAGGTAGATCACATCCGATACCTAGCATCAGTATATTGTCAGGTAGTTTCTACAACACCCACCGTGCAATACTGTTGCTTTTATTTATGGCGGGCAATGTACATTCAGAGGCACTAGCATAACGTTGGAGCTGGCAGCATTCACATTGTTCGTCTCTTCCGTTCCGCTCTTCACTCTGTTTTCAAGACTGCACTTACACCAACAACCCGAACTTCCTGTACTTGTGAATTCATCTTGTATTTTTGCAGGGGTCTATGGGACAAATTGTTGGCTTACTAGAGCTTCATTTCATTGAGTTCATTACAGTGCTTAAGAAGGAAGACATCAGGTAGCTTAGATTTGCTGCGCGCTAGCAATTGTGCACTCGTGCAGCAACAGAGTAGGCCTTCTTTCTCATCTGTGAAATGAGTGTCATACGGTCTCTACTACCCCTACCAGTTAGGCCACAAGTATTTTTTCTGCCATTCCTTTACACCCTGCGTATTGCCCGTAAGTAATGTTGCACTTGGCTTGCAAGCAAAAATTAGGATCTTGGCCTATTTTCTTGAATCTCAGCGAAGACGCGATGAAGGCCCACACACACACTTAATACACACTAGGTGATAACGAACTCTACCGCACCAAACCTACAGTGAAATCTCAAGCAAATGTTAACGCACTATAAAGCTAATCGAAATACTGTGGATCAAACACAATTAAACAACCTAGTGCAATCCAAACAACAAACTCTGAAGAAAGAAGCACGTACAGCGTTTTCTGCTCACTGCGTTTGTGGCTGTTGTGTCAAGGTGATTCTGCGGCAGAGTCAGCATTGCCGGTGGCGTCCACACTGGAGGAATCGTCATTGTTGGCATTGGTGTTAGCGTCCAAAGAAGTCTTGCGTGTAGCTAGCAGTTGGTGGCATTAGGGTTAGGAGAACACTTATGCGTTGCAAGCAAGTGCAAAAGACACTGGTCTTGAGAACAGGCGCCAGCGTAGCTGTGACGTACGGTGTAGTGCCATGCGACGGAAAAGACGGCAAACCTGAAGCAATGGCCAGCAGTGCTTCCTCCTAGCTACTCAGCTCTTCTGTCCCCCCTTCCTACATGAAGCCGCAAGCTTTTACACTTCTACCATCATGCCTGTTGCCATGGCATTAATACACATTCTCCTTATTGTCGTCGTCATCTTCCTTGGGTGTCCGTGGCCTTCTTTCTGGAATTTGCCGTGTCACTGCAGCCTTCCTCCTCTTTGCTTATTATTGTCACCTCTTGTATGTGCCACCCATTGTTTAAAGAACCTAACTACATTGTCCTACTTAACTACATTTGGGCTTCGTGGCATATGTTGTCTTTGGTTGTGAATACCTCTCTTCTGTAATGTTGTCAGTAGTCTTTTCGTATGTGTGTTGGTGCATGTGCACATCAGGTTTGCGGGTTAAAACGAAGTAAGTGAGCCACCTCCGAGAATACGAGCTCACGACTAGCGCTGCATCAGGGTGGAGGTTTCTGGCTCACTCAATAGCTGGCATTGTGACTTGAAGCTGCTTTCCAGAAGTTCCAGGCTATAGTGGTGAATGCCACCTCATCTCAGTCTCAGTGCAAGGAGAGTGATTGAATGAGGAAAAGGTTCCACAAAGGTAATGGGGGAGAATGGAGTTAGATGAAAAAAAAAAAAAGAAACGCCAAGTATATGGTGGCAACGCACCACATGTCATATGCATGGAGGTGCGCTTGAGTCAGTGCTTCCATTTGTCTGTCTTACTGTGTGGCAATAATGTCTCTTCCCGGGGCAAAGCAACGAACCGTATGGTTGACACTCCTGTCGTCGTCGTGGTGGGGGGATGCAGGACCTGCAAGCGCAGGACCGAGCCCACCGCATCGGTCAGAAGAACGAGGTGCGGGTGCTGCGGCTAGTGACAGTCAACTCGGTGGAGGAGCGAATCCTGGCAGCCGCCAAGTACAAGCTCAACCTGGACGAGAAGGTCATCCAGGCCGGCATGTTTGACCAGAAGTCAACGGGCTCCGAGCGCAAGCAGTTCCTCCAGGCCATCCTCACCCAGGATGAGAACGACGAGGAGGCAAGTTGTCGTTCACCTCTCCCATCCTTTTCCGCATCCATTTCCGGCATCTTTTAAGTCCTCACAGGGGCAAAGGCTTTTCTTTTCTCTTATTGCGGGCAGTTTCCTGCATGAGTGATGTGACATGCCTCCTATGATAATCTGCAGAATGTCCTTTTTAATGTGAGCCAGCATGCTGCAGGAATGTTGGCATGCTTTGCTACCGAACACATTGTAGAAACCAATTTTAATGAAAGACTCTATTTGTCATGTATTGGTAACAGCATTTTCATCCTATGGCAGGCAGAGGCTCATTCCAAAGCACCGTCCGTTGTGGCTTCTATGCGAAGCTCGCTACATTTGTCATTAGCATGGATAAGCTTATGTATAGTCATTTGTATCTAGTATTTACTCGTCAGGTTTCCTTACAGTTGCACAATTTATGCTTTATGTACTGCTGCACACTGACTGTGTTGCCTCAGTGTTGTAATGTTGCAATTTGTCTCGGAACTGCAGGAGGAAAATGAAGTTCCAGACGATGAGACGATCAACGAAATGATTGCCAGGAATGAGGAGGAACTGGAGTTGTTCCAGGTATGCTCTCCGTATGGTTTGAGTGGTCATACAGGCAAGGCATATCGCACATATACACTGGCTGTGAACGTTTAGCCATCCGCGAAGCCTTATCTCACTGATAGCATGCGTGGTGCATAAAATCATAATTCCACTATGGTGGCGGAAGAGGTCGGCAGCTTTATGTCCATTCTAAGCTTGAAGGTCTCGTCGTGCAATGTTTACTCGGGCGACGGCGGCAGCCGGCGTCTAGGTACAAGGCCACTGCAGATTCGCTGAACTGCCGTGTTGTGGGGATGCTTCAATGCATAATCCACACAGCCCGTGCGGCGAATTGAAGACAAGAAGGATGTCTTCACATGTAGAGCAGATAAAAGAATAATTTTTATTGCGGCATGCTCCTAAATGATTAGACTATAGAGCGTTGGGAACAGATGACTAATTTTATGCTTGCTAATTTTTTTTTGCTCATCATCCACTTTTTCCAAATTAAACTTCAATAAGTTGTAAGATGTCAGATAGTGCCTTGATCAAGAAAGTAACTCCTACATTGTGTTCCTTATGCTGTGTATACTATCCAGGCATATGTTTATAATATTTTTGTGATGAGTAGTTTTTCCTCTATTGTTTCTATAAACAAAGGAGTGAAAATGTGAATTATTTTAAAAACTAACTTGCATATTAGAAAAGTGATTACATGAACTAAAGAATAAATAAGTATAAACTAAAAATAAACAAAAGTGTGTAAAGACCCCTTTCCCCTCTTAAAAAATTCATATAACACTGTAAATTTTGCTACACTTTTTGTGTAATGAAATTTCCTTGCTCGCTTGAAACAACCTGAAGAATAAATTGTGCTGCACGGGTGTTCAGTACGGAGATGGCAGAGATAGAGAGCTTAGACAGCCTACCGTGTGATCAGGGTAGGCTAAAAACGCCACTTTTATTGCTTTTGAAGTTTCTTCTTTTATCATAACGGTCCGGAACCAGGAGACTGGCTTTGATGCAGTGAAATTTCAGTCTTATGAAGGAAGCTGCAAATTTAACTTGCTTCATTAAATTGAGGTTGAACTGTACATGAAATTAACTTGACACTTCAGCAGATGTGCTTGTAAAAAGCCGCTACATTTGAACATTCCGCCAGAAAATCTATTGTGGAAATTTCTGAAATGGCGAAAGTCGTACAACGTCTGGCCTTTCCCCTGCCGTCATTTCCTCCCACATTTTGATATTGGCAGGTTGGGGGGCATGCTTTTAAATCATGTTGCTCTTCTGACCGTTCCACATCTTTCCTTGCAGAAAATGGACATTGACAGGAGGAGAGAAGAAGCACGCAGTGTGAAACGGAAACCCAGGCTCATGGAGGAAGATGAACTTCCAAAATGGCTGCTCAAGGACGATGCTGAGGTGAATGAGCAAGGCTGTGTTATATAGTTTTTATTATGGCAGTGCGTCCATATCTGTGTCTTCGCATTGTGTCAAATATAATCTTGCATTGTGGTTTTCTTGCTCGTTAGGTGGAACGACTGACTAATGAGGAAGAAGAGGACAAGCTGTTTGGACGGGGCAACAGACAGCGGAAGGAGATCGACTACTCTGACGCCCTCACTGACAAGGAGTGGCTACGGGCAAGTGTTCTCTCCACTGGCATCGCCCTTTTCCCCACTATTGCCTCGCTTCTGAATGATAGGTCGCTATACATGCGGTGTCAAGGGACTTTAGGCTAATTGCCATAGAAAGCTGTCCTGGTTTGATGTAAACGTGCGAGTTTTGTAATTATTCTCAGACCTTGAGAGTTTTCTCTGTGCCTGTGTATAAACAAATACTATAGTCTCATATGCGCTCGTAATCTAAATGAATTTGAAATTTGGGAGGACCTCTGCAGTCTAAATCCAGCCGAGCCAAGGAAGGGAAATTTAAGGGGCACAAAACTTGCTACTAGTTGTGTTTGGTTGCAGCATTCAGCCGAACAGTGGTCTTGAAGACACATGTTTTTTATTGGCACATCTTACGCGCTGGATCTTCAGTTTGGGCAATTAGTCTGCGGTGTTCTAGTCTCATGAACCCTTTTGGTAGCCGATCAGAGGTTAGTGTTTTGAGATTTCTCATCTTAGTTATAGGGGAATGAAATCCTAAATAAGCAGCTGCAACATTGCCAGTTGCCTGCCACGTGTCATGCTGCTTGCTCAGCCCTACTTTGAAATAAACATTACCATTACGAACTGACGTAACTATATGGGTCGATTGGTCTGTCTGTGTCCCACAACCACAGGCCATTGAGGATGGCAATCTGGACGAGATGGAGACGCGCAAGCGTTCTCGCAAGTCGGGCGGCGGCAACAACGGTGCCTCGTCGAGCTCTGGCGGTGAGCGGGGTGGCAAGCGAAAAAGTGGCCCTTCCCGCCAGATGGCCGATGATGAGCCCGTGGTGAAGAAGCGCCGCGGCCGGCCTCCCGTTGAGAAGGCCTCACCCAACCCACCTTCCCTCACCAAGCAGATGCGCAAGCTCATTGACATTGTCATCAACTACAAGGACAGGTACAGTGTTGTTTGCATGCGCTCGTAATTAGGTATTGAAGCTGGTTAATGTTAGTAGAGGGTAGTAGGGAGATTTTAAAAAGAAAGTGTTCCCAGCTTTACGAGGTGCTCCCAGACATTTTGCTCTGTGGCCAGTAAGTGAACGTGGCAGCTTGCAGTTGCAGCGTACTGCAGTTAAAACCTGGTTGTACCAAAACTAAGAAAAGCTGGCAATTTTTCACGACACACAGTTTTCGTATGAAGACTCAAAAGGACAATGCAGAGTAGAAACAAAAATAGGCAATGAGTGTGGATGAACTTGCCTTGAAAATGTCAACAGTAAATCCCCATTACTTGAAGTTATTAACGCAGAGAAACATGACGAGACTGTGTGGAAGCTGCTGCTGCCATCTCTGCCGTGGTTTGCATGACGATGCTGTTGCCCCGAGAAACGAACCCTTTGCCATGCGTCACCAGCGCTCTCCACCATTCCTGTTCCCAGAGTCATGCGAGCAACCGACCAGTGGCGATGGGAATGCACCACTCATCCCGTGACTTCTTTGTTGTGCCCTGTTACTTAGTGCAGCTTTTGAACTCTTTGCAGAGTTTGAGTGCAAACTGTTTCAATGCCGCCTGTTGTGAAGTTAAAGAAGTGAAAACTGCGGAGGGTGCAGAGTTAGCCACGGAGATGCGCTGGGGTGCGGCACGTTGTATTGACTGCATTCCTTTATTGCAGTTGTGGATGTTCCTGATTACGGCAGCTTGTGTGTCATCGTCTTGAAATTTTTCTGTGGTGTGCTAAATTTCTGGTAGCACACAGCTCTGGGAGGCAATTTTGTCATGGTCAACCACCGCTACACTTTCGTTGCACGGAGTTCACAGATGTGGGGAGGTGGGGTTGTTGAGAGAAAATTTGTAGTATTGATGAATTTCGCTATATGGGGGTTTAAGTCCACTGTAGAGCGCTGATTGTCATGCATATATTTACACTAAGACTAGAGTGAAAGCAACGGCGGCACTCCCAGGTACCCTCTCCACTCCTTTGCTAATCTCGTTCGCAGCCATGATGGTACTTCTCGCATACTACAGCTGCGTACCAGCCAGTCTCTAAGTACACCAGACAAAGCGATGCGAAACTATCGCAAGTACGCTTTTTAATCAGCCTTTATATCACTTAAATTTTACATTTGTAAGAAAATAAAATGTGAAAGCATTTTTTTATGAACTTTAATGCTTTGTATATCTACTTTTGGAAGCTTTTTGTGCGAGTAAAGCAAAAATAATTAATAGGAGTGCCATCATGGCGCTACACGAGTGTAGCACAACCTCCTCGCTGCGCTTTACCCCCCTGCCCCCAGCGACCGGTGCACCAGGTATCAAGAGTTCGCAAAGCAGGGCAAGATGCAAAGGAGCGAACTAAACAGCTTCACGCACTAGCTGCACGCGACCTTTATTTGAGGCGTATGGCCATCACGGTGTCATGGTAGCCATCTCTGTTCATGCTGCCGGTATTACAATAGAGCACCTCTGTGGACACATGGAAAATTTAGATCATGAGTGACAGAGAAAATAACTGTGATCATTTGTCACAACTTTTCTTTTTTTCTCTACCCTAGTGATGGCCGTGTGCTAAGTGAAGCCTTCCTGCAGCTACCTTCAAAGAGGGAGCTTCCAGACTATTATGATGTCATAAAGAAACCTGTTGATCTGAAGAAAATCAAGGTGAGAGAGGAGTGTTCTTGATGGCACAAGAAACAACAGTCAGTTAGCTTTGGGCAGATAATGGCCAGTTTCGTCCTTATTTTTTTCAATCATATTAATTTTTAAGTTATTTGAAGCAATTTATGGTTTGCTTGAAGCTAAACCTTAACTATTCACCTAAGCTTACTTTCCATCACAGAATTTAACAACATGTAGTGAGCACTTGTCTGTTTTCCTCGTGTGCATTCTGTTGTGCGCACTGTTCCTCACGCTGTATTCTCAATCTCACCTGCTTGTCATGAAGGCCCGCATCCGCGAGCACCGGTACCGGACTCTGGATGACCTCGAGGACGACTTCATGCTGCTGTGCATCAACGCCCAGACATACAACGTGGAGGGCTCGCTCATCTACGAGGACTCCATCGTACTGCAGTCGGTGTTCACCAGCGCACGGGAGCGGCTCCAGAAGGACGGCGACCTGGCGCTGGGCACCGACGACCAGGACACGGACGAGGACGGACCCTCGACTGCGGCAGAACACGGCTCGGAGGTGCGCCCCCTCTCGCTGGTGCTGCACACTTGAAGCGGTCCACCCGCGCCAACTGCCTTTTCACCCGTGATTAACACCCTAACACTCTTCCCCTGCATCGTGCACTGCTCGGTCGTTCATTGCCTGTCTAATATTCATCCCCTCGGAAAGTTTTTAACAGACGTTGCGCATCCCGTTGCGAGGCGCCGCGGTGTGTGAGCTGTTGCAAATGGGACGTTTCCACATCGCCGTCGCAACTGCCTGTCGAGAGCATTTACTTTCTCGCAACAGTGTGTGTCTCTGGCATCCTGTTTCTTTTTTTGCATAAAACTGATTTACTGTTCACCCATTGCTGCTGTGTGGTTGAATTCTTTTGCACTTTAGTGCATGCACGTGTGTTCTTCTAGTGTAGCATGTGTTGTTGGCTGCATGCAGAGCTAATTCTCGCGTGCTAAACAGATCTATTAACCACGTTGTGACACTACCATTGCATACCGTCTGTATTGCCGAGCACACCTCAGATGCTGCACTGAATTCTTTTCGACTAATCCTTGATTCCTTTTTCTTTCTTTTTTGGTGGGGTTCTATGTGAGAATTGCAGTAAGCATCCGCAAACACTCTGTGGTTTATGTCTGCCGCCTACTGGAGGATGCTCTCACATTGTAGTTGCACTGGTGCGAAATTATGTGCTGTTGACCATACATTTAACACAGGCTGGTTCATCCTTAATGCAGCACGAGTACTGCACATCCCACAGGTAACTCGAGATAAGGTTACTCCAAATGAGGCAACTCAAGATAGGACAACTCGAGATAAGATAATTAAAAAGATTACCCTAGATAACTCTAGATGAGATAAACTGCTTTGGGAACATGGTTCCTGCTCCTTCATCAAGACACATCGACAAGATAGGTGCAAAGTGCAACCCTGAGCCGTAAAGTGTTTTATCACAACCATTAAGCAGTAGAAAAGATGCCACCCGTGTCCTTGGCGGCACATTTTGGCACCATAGCGTCTCTCAACGTCTATGCGAGCAGTGACTTCTAGCTGGTTTGTTTAGGTGTTATTGTTGTACCCAACGTGTCACCAGATTTTCGAGACACTACTATAAGTTCAGTTGCTCAACTCGATTACATCCCTTTTCTGGAATGAGCACTATGTACTTCGTATATTCACTCGTGATATGCTCTCCGTGCTTGTGCACTCTCGATATTTGTGGTTAGAGAAACACTTGAAGGCACCTACTGTTCACATAATTTCATTCCATCTCAAGTCAGGCATCATGAAAAGTGGGATACCAACTCTATGCTCATTGGATGCTATATTGCAGTTCCTACCCTGGTTCATTCAAAAGGACAGCATCTCGCACACACTGCACAATATTGAGTGTGGTGCAAAATATAGGGTGTGCGATTGAGAACAGCCTCTCGAAACTTTTCCTAAAGCAAAAACGTCAGTAAAAGTGACGTCTTCCCAGGAAGACTGGTATCTTTCCATATTTTTTTTTCCCTTGCAGCGCTACCTTAGAGACTAACCAGAGTTTATACTCCACCCCGGTTGTTCAGTGCAGCATGACCAAAGCTGCAGAGTGTGCTTAGTCATCATTTTGATGCTGCAGAATGTAGCGCCAACATAAAATGGCCACACGAGCACTTGGAATAACGGAATAACGTTTTAAAGTGTGCATTCGGGAAACACTGTTCCAGATCAAGGCTTAACGCGTGCCCGCGTTGCACACAATATTTATGGAGTTTAGCGTTCGTTACTTTTCCATGTGAAAATGGCATTGCAAACATGGCAGCACACTTCGAAGCAGGATGTCTCACTTCGAAGTGTACTCGTCATTCTTACTGGGTTTTTCAGTATGTTCATTAATAAGAAATGGCGCATGAGACTTTCATTTGGCCCCATCTCCCCTTGGGCAGCATCGAGTGCAAATTTCCTTCTATTTTGGGTAATGATTCTGTCTCTCCAAGGCCTAAAGAAGAAAGTCGGTTTGTTGATGAAAAGTGGTTTCAGTCCAAAAAACCAGGTGGCGCCACTAGGCTGATCAAGTTGCCACGCATGTTTACAGATGCTGAACTAAATGTGCGGTTGTGACGAACAGCGTAACATGACACAAAATGCTATTCTAAACCTTCAGAATGCCCTTGCAGGGCTTGATACATTGATAGCGTCGATTTATACTCTTTTGCAACCAAAGCTGCCTAGCAAACGACGCGATGCAGAGAAACACAACACACTCTCATGATTGTCTGAAAGGGTTTCCTAGCTTCCATAGTGCTCCAAGTTATGAGATGGAGTATATATAAGTCGCTTTGCAAGCATGCACCCGTGCATCTCGCTATAGCTTTGATTCGTTCTTCTCAGCTGACGTTTGTGCGAACCGGAATAGGATGCTCCCTGTTTTGCCATTCTAACGGCTCTACGTCATGCATGAGGGTTTGGGGTTTTATTGTTAGGAGTGCGCAGTCATTGAAATTTTGCTTCATTCATCAGCTTTGGCTGCCTGGTGAGTGCTTCCTCACTTTTGATTTTCTTTGGTCTTCTCACTCAAGAGCATTGCACTGCGCGCTTGATTCACTTGTGGCAGCTGCACCATGACTTTTAAGCGTTTGGGGTTTTATTGTTAGGAGTGCGCAGTCATTGAAATTTTGCTTCATTCATCAGCTTTGGCTGCCTGGTGAGTGCTTCCTCACTTTTGATTTTCTTTGGTCTTCTCACTCAAGAGCATTGCACTGCACGCTTGATTCACTTGTGGCAGCTGCACCATGACTTTTAAGCGTCTTCCATTCCCATCGAGAAAGTTGCGTGTTTCCCACGTGTGGCACAGGTCTATTTCTTTTTTGTATGACGTCAGTCTCTTCTCTTTGCCCGGATGTTACAGGAAAAGACGAAGAAGCGCAAGAGCCGTCATGTGCGGCGATACATCAGCGACGACGATGACACCGAGGAGAGCGACTAGCTGCGATGATGGTGTGCACCCCACTGTCTCTCGTTTCCCTCGTCCCTTTGCTTGCACCACATCGATCATCCACCCCTCCATTTTTTTTTTCTTTTTTTTTTCTTTTTTTTTTCTATCCCCGACATGGGAGAGAGCTTTGTAGATTGTTTCCTTGTCAATTCCACTCATTTGTATATCTTTTTTTTTTCCCCCTTCGCTCCGTCGTGGATCTCTGCCTGCTGTTTGAGAAACTGCTTTTACATGGTTTCTCATTCTTTGTACCTCATCCCTCTCTCTTGTGCGGGGAATAAACGGCTGCTGTCTCTCAGATGGAAGAATTGTCCCATTTTGTCATCCAAGCCTTGCCTCCCAATCCATGCTTAAACTAAGTGCTAATGTGCCTTGCAACTGTTTTTAAAGGGGGTCTTGAGCTTGCTCCAACTCATTTCTGATGACTTCTAGCAGAGTCCTTCTTGTAGTCTTTAATCTCAAATAATTGTCCTCTGCTTTTAAAACGTCCGGAGACTCTGATTGATAAACAGATTGCTCAAAAACTGCCTTTAGCACTTCCATAAATATTTTTTTCCATTTACCTTTCCGTAGAAATACATAAATTTCATAGACTGATTAACTGGCTCCAGAAACCTTTTGACCTCTAAAAGTGCACCTTTTGTTTTTGGTAAATTTAAGTTGTTTTGCTTTTTACGAGTTCGGGAGTTCGTTGGTGTGCATTTGGCTACATACTCCAGAAGATTAGAAACTTGGCCTTGTTAATTTCGCACTAAAGACGGTTACAACAGCATATAAGGCGATGGATGAAGGTGAGATTACGCCGTTCTAATCATCGCCACTTGCTCCTATATATAATCGTGCTTTCTGAGCAAAGGTATCTGTTGATAGTTATTTTTTTTTCTTTTGGTCCTCATCCTATGCACTGTTGGTAACTGTTTCATTGAGCACAAAACATTCTACATATTGCAGAGAAATTTCAAGTTGGAAATGAAACGTTTCTTTCAGCCACCCTGTTCAAACTTATCGCCGATAACATCTCGAGTTGTGCTTCTTTTGATTTTTGACTTGAAGGAAAGGGTACTTTGGAGTATGGCCGCATGCTGTGTAAAAATGCCTCTCTCAAAAAGTGCCATTTTCAATCAACACTTTGTGATTGGTGCACGCAAATCAATTACATATACGTCTATTCAATTTTTCTTAGTGCCTCCTTATTCTTTAACTTGAAAGCAGACTGAGCTTGTACCCTCTTATGTTTTCTTAATTTTCTTTTTCTTTTTTTTTACTTTCTGCAAGACATAGAAGCTGAATCACTTTCCAAGAATCCAACCAAATTCAGGGATTTGAATGTTTGAAGGTTGCAAGTAAAGCATGCCAACTCTTCTTGCTCTAGCGTTAGAAATTGCGACATAGCCACTGATTAATGCCACTATGATGTTCAGGCTTCTCGTCAAAACATGGAAATACAGGGGAAGTTAGAAATGAAACCTCCATGGCAATATTTCCGATTTCCACAGTCATGCATGCCCTCAAACAATGCTCCATTGGCTTTTCTTGTGGCAGTATTTTCTTCGATTTAGTTTGTGTTGGGAATGTACCACTGCTGTGGATGTCACCATCGGGCCTCCATGTTTCGGTGCGTGCTTTGTGGAACAGGCTGAATGCAATCACTGCTGTAGTTGGCAATTAAATCATCTGAAATGCTAGCACAAAAGTGCTTTACACGCTTTAATTTACTGCTAGTTTTACACATTCAATTCTTTTAAAGTCATTCATTCTAAACATCTTCAGGTGCCCTTTAAGATCTCAATGTTAACTACTATAACCTATATAAAATTAGCGATGAAGTCATGCCAGTAATTGTCAAGACTAAAGCATCTATCCATCTTCCTTTGTGTCATAGTCGACTCATCTTTTGGTGCCGTATACACATTAAGGGGCCGTAATGGCAGAAGCGTTATGCAGTGGTTAATGTTCAACTGTTGCAGGGGACGACTTGGTTTACATTGTCTTAACTGCTGCGAGTGCTGGCAAAAAATGATTTTGGACATAGAAAAAAAAAAAAAAGATCAGATTCCTGTGCAGCCCACTTTTGCTTTCCAGTAATGGGAAGTGATAAAGGCCTCACATATCGGTAATGCTGAAACAGGCAGTGTTTATTTGGAATTCCTTGCCCTTACTGCAAACTGGTTACCTCTGTTGCTAGGAACAAGGAGAGTGAGTCTAATCAGATCTTGCAGTAAATGACATCTGGGTATCCGTGGTGAAATGACCCGTGCTGACATGTCATTTGGCATATTAGTCTCTGGCGCATTTGGTCAGTCTCTGCATCTAGCATTGAAACTGCGCTTGCTCAAGGTATCTATCAACATGCCCCAAAATGCACTCTTACGTGTGCTTCCATCGTAACGTGCACCCCTCAACCGTGGCTATCTAGGAAAACACCACCCTCTGAATTTCACTGCACCAGTCAATTAGTGCAGGGGTTGCTCAGCTGATTCAGGTTGCAATTTTGGTTGGGTGCTTTGATGTGCACGGAGCGAGCCTGTTAACGAGTGTGAAACTAGGCCCATTCTGGGTGAGAACAGCACTGTCATCTTTCAGATCAAAGTGAGCTAAAAAAACAAAAAAAAAAAAAACATTAACATTCTAGAACTTGTAGATTTTTTTCTAGTAGGCTTACATTTCTGGTTTCAGGTGTGTAATGTAAATGTGACTTTCTGAAGTACTGTGTTACAAACCACTGTACAGAAAGTTGCATAAATGTATAAAAAAGAGCATTTTCTGCACTTATTTTGACCTTTATTTGTAGTTACTGTTTGTATGCATTATCGAAATACAAAAATGTCAATGCACGCTAGAGAATTCCAGGTGTTGCGACTACCAAAGTCATGGCCTACATTAAAAAATTTATTCTGAAGACATCTAAATTCCCTGCTTTTTTTTTTTTCTACTCGCACCTTCGCTTCTTGCGGAGAGCACACATTACTCTAAGTTTGAAAATATTTATCATGCCCATTCCTCAGTCCACCTTATTCTTCTGTTCTTTATTGACTGAGCAGTTTTTTCAAAAACCACGATCACGCTTTTTTCGTTTCGCCCCGCCGGGTTGGCACAGTGGTTAGGGCGCTAGACTACTAATCCCACGGATGCGGGATCGAATCCCAGTCTTGGCGGCTGCTTTTTGATGGAGGCAAAAAGCAAGACGCTCATGCGCTGTGCGATGTCGGTGCACGTTAAAGAACCCCAGGTGGTTGAAATTTCTGGAGTCCTCCACTACGGCGTCTCTCATAGCCTGAGTCGCTTTGGGACGTTAAGCCCCACAAAATCACAACCACTTTTTCCGTTTCAGTAAAAAAAATAAAAAACGCCGAGAAATGCAGGCTGTAAAAACAACTTGAAGAATGTGCAGTCCACCACCAGGATTGCAAAATAGTCTGATATTCATTGATAATTTGATATGCATGTATTGCTGCAGTAGATATGTTTATATCTGTAACGTATAAGAAACAAATCTGGCACACACACTAGCGGCACGCTTGCTACGTACAATGATGTGCCGCTCTCTGGGCTTCACTTGGGCCCAGCTTGTCTTGCATCGAAGCTGCAGCGAACAGCGCTTTAAAACCAGTCATCACTTATCATAAGAGGTGTAATCCTATTATTAGCGCACCAAAAATAAACAAAGGTATAGTTGATCTCTCTCTAGCGCCTTCAGCAACGAAGCACATCACGCAAGAGCCAACAGCCTTCAGTTAGCAAGGTTGGATTCCCCACATGACAGCAGTGTGGTGCTGAAAGTAAGTATGCCAGAATGAAGGATATCTACACTTCCAAGTTCCCTTCAAGATTCTTCGCATACGAAGTGGGATTGTGGGGGTCATCACAATGATCCTCACAATGTGTTCGATGGTATGATGATAGGTTATGTTTGACTTGCAGGAGCATGATGCACAATTTGATAAATCTAGGGGTTGGTGATTTCGGCTTCAAATGAAAAATGCTAATAAAGGTATTCCAAATTTATTTCTAAAAATGTTCAAACCGGAAAAGCTCAGTATTTGTGGAACGCAGATCAAAGCAGAGAAGTTGCTGGAACCAGGAACATGGTGAGGCAGCAACGTCTTTGGAATGCAGTCCTGCGGTAAAATTTTGAGGCATTGATTCGTGAGCTTAGCACCTGCACGGCTGGCTGAGCACTATTGACTGTGCTCCTGGACAACTTTTTGTGGCTGTGCAATCAAGGCTACGGGGACAGAGCTTTCGTCACAATGTTACTACACCAAGTAGTTCTGTAATGCCTGTCCTCAGTTAGGGGTTTCAGTTCCACCTTTACTTGGAATAGTAGTTTTAGAGCCATCAATGATGCAGAAATGTGTTTCTTTTGCACCACTGCCCAAGTGAACGTGAATTTGCAGTTAATAAATGCACTGTGCCATGTACATCATCAAAACAAGTGCATTGCAAAAGCATACAGAAACCGGCAGTTAAACGCAGCAGAAGTACGCTTCGCGGAATTCCAGACATGATTTGTAAAACGTTTGCACACAAAAGAACGAGGACACGAAGAAACACGCACAACAGGACGAATGCTGAAACTTCGTGTCCTCGTTTTTGTGTGCTGCGAACGTTCTACAAGATAGATCAATACCAACAGGCCCAAACATGGTGTTGTTCGACAGATGGCGCAGCCATCACTGTTGCACGGTGTAGTGTACTATCTTAAAGTGCACTACACTAACACTGTACTGGCTTGTATTACAGTATAATCTTTACGTGATTAAACGTGCATATTCCCATAATGGTATAATGTTATATAAAGCACGATTTGCAAAATTTCTGGAAGGACTACATACTGCTGCGCATTGAGCCGATGCGATTCGGCTCTGTAGCTCGGGCTGCACTGCCACAAGAAATCCGGGAGTGCAGAGTACAACTAGGCACTGGATTTTTTTGGTGCAGACCAAAAGATGCCAATAACAATACGCAATTTTTAAAATTTGGTTCTCACCAAAAGGATTCAGTATCTTTGACATGTATGGCACAGCTTGTGGGGATTTAAGAGTTGCATTCAGAGGAGGAAATGGCAAGGCACACAAACCATGGGCACAGTGGGAAGAATTGCTTCAATAGGTTTCTCCACCCCGAGCATCACACATAAGCATTGCTAAAAAGTGTCGTGTTCCACCTACCCCTACATTTCTGCGACAGTTCACCGTTGCAGTTGGCACGCACACCATAGACTTGCCACTTCATTATTCAACAGAGCACAACGACACAACAGTAATGTGACAACCAAGTTTTTAAAAGTGAATTCACTCTATGCGTTTCGGAACGACAGTTCGATCGTATAGCTTCCACCACATTTTATGTGTCAATATCATTTCGTTCTGTGATCAAAGCTGTATGTACGACCATTGGTGTGTTATTCCTGATAAATTTACTATTTAGGCTGACAAAATGGTCAGGATAATAAATCAGATGTAGAAATATAATTCACCGGGAAAAAAGAAATACATTCTAAAGGCTGGTTCACACTGGCGAGTACATGATCAAGAATACGAGTACAAACGTGAATTAGTATGTTTCACTCTCGCAGTGCTCCTTTACATGTGTGCCCAACAACTCTGGGCGCAGTAAGTCGATTGTGCACACGCGCACATGCAATCTTGAATTTTCCCGCCCTGGAAGGAGGCACAAGCGCTGCGGATTGGCTCAGTAGTTTTGCGACTGGAAGTCATGTCACAAGAAATCAGTCAGCGAGCGACTCCCACAAACGGGTCGCTGGCGACTCATTCGGGTCTCCTCCTCCATGACGAATCCTGTCGCGCGGCGAGTCGCCAGTGTGAACCAGCCTTAAAACAAACAAGACAAAAATGCCCAGTTTGAGAAATAAAAACCAACAAGCCTGACCGTCTGCGCAAACTCATCACTGGCTTAGTGCTGTTACATAGGTTTTCCAGTGTGTGTATGGACACCTGAAAACTCTTGGTACCATAACAAGCCACTATTGATGTGAAACTGTGCACAAACGGTACAAAACTGCATGCTCTAGCTTCCACAACGATCATGCAATGGTTGAAGGGACAGTCTGCTGGCAGAATGAGTATGAAATTATTGACATATTCTGGTAGGCCTCACTACTTGGTGGCAGTATCAAGGGAAGAGCTCGTGGTTTAACCGAAAATTTATACGTTAAATTGATCACAAAAGTCTGGTTTTAGTGAATGGTGGTGCCATACTGCGTTCTTGCGTTGCTACTAAATAGTGTCTGCTCAGATTGTCTGAAGTGAACCTACATTTTAAGGCTATGCCACAGTATGCTATTGTGTTCGTATCAACTTAAGAAAGTCTGTGTTGTTCTCTTTCAATAAATTAGTTATTCTTATTCTTTAATCTTGCTTGATTCCCTTTTAAAATGTATACAAAACAGAAAATCACGCAACCAAAGGTGCCGCTAGTAGTGCCACTGCCATTGGCAGCACTGCAACAGGCAGCAACGACTGTAAGTATCTGGTACATGTCACCAGGTTTATTTATTCATTTCATTCTATTTAAAGCTATTTTAGTACACTCATTTATAGATTTAACAAAATCTGTGCATCTTTAGCTCATGACATGTTCTGCACGTGACCTAGGTGGCGAAGCAGTTGTCGTGCTCGCAGAGCTGCATAGAGTTACTTTACTAGCTGCAAGTTGTGTCCATGACGTCAGTATTTGCATATACTGACTACCATTGAGAAAACGAGGTACCTTATGCAAATATTAAGTTTTAAATTGTTCTTCCATGTTTCTCGGCTCCACAGATGGGCATTCGTTAATTTCGGGATGGAATTTCGAATGAAGCTAGAAAAACATAGTTGAAAAAGTCAGTAGACTGTCCCTTTAAGTGAATCCACTGCTGCCATTGTACAAGGTCATCTCGCTCAGCACAACGTGTAACCAGAAACGAGGCAAGAATTTTTTAGAACTAAACTGCCATTTATGGTTTTGTCTCATGTCCTAGTAAGTCAACTTCAACAATTTGTTATAACTGTAGAGCTTGCTTCTGCAAGGATAGCTCCTATTGTGACTAACTCTGTGTCAATTACTGTTACGCAAGCTGCTCGTTCTAAAATATACCTAAGCTAAAGTCTGTCACTTTGACTGCACAGGGACACTGCATATTTCACCGAAAAAATGTGTGTGCGTGCACATGCGTGGAAGACAATGTTTGGCCAAAATGAAAATACTTTTCTGAAATAAGAAGAAAAGTCTGCCAAATTTAAAAAGTTCACTTAAGATTGTGAAGTTATGTTTGCTTGGTAGCACTGGGTGTGGGCCTCGATACGCAAATGCTAACAATTTGAAGAGTCTTCTCGAAAGAGCTAGACTGGCTCTTTCTGTGAGCAAGACGCTTTTGTGAATTTAAAATTGTCAGTCCCAAAGAACCATTTTAATAGGTTGTCTGGTTGCATTTCTTTGTACCGAAGAGGTTTGCCCTCCCATTTAAGGGGGCTACAGTCTATCTCAGTGGTAAATACCTGCAAAACACGCACGACACTGCAATAGCGGAACAGAAAGAACAGTCAACCTTTCTATGGCTACAACATTCAGCAGCTCTCGTACAATTACGCCGGAAGGTAGGAACACTGCTCGAGACACAATGTACTTTAAAATTTCTGTGTCGCACCCTGGCGTAGTTATAACTCTTGCATCTGAAGACTTCGAGGCAGCTACAACAGAACCTGGTTTTGCGCAAGGCCAAAAACACAGGCCAAGCCAAATATGAAAACTTGTCTCCCCAGCATCCCCACAGTAGTTGAAGTGGCGCCAGGTTTCCTTGAATGGGCTACTGAGGTCGCTGTCAGCCGTGGACTGATAGCCACCTAGCACGGACCATCTGTATTCTGCCTTTTATGGCAAAATAAATGTTTTGCAATCCAATCCTTGCAAGTAACACTGAGAAACCCTATGCATAGTTCAATGTCACCATTCACCCCAACTCCACTATGTAATGCCCAAGAAGGGCCTTCATAGTATGCGAATAAAAAATAAATATGCCAGTGATATCTACTTCAAGTCATTGCAGCTAGCTGGAGCCCTAGATGTAGAGGTGATGACACCTAACCCATCTTTACCGTTACATCATCTTGGCAGCAAAAGTGACTATCTGTACTATAAATACATGACTGGCATTAAAATCTCTCAAAATCAAATACAGTCACCTGTGTTTGATTCAAAGGAAGTGGCAAAATGTAACGTGATCTTCAGGCAGTAGCAATGACATTTGCTGTTTTGGGGAAAGAAAGCCGCCTATTTAGGCATGCCCACTTAACAGAGTCTTCCAGAATATGAGTACTTAGGAATAGACTCTGCTTACAGTTCAGGGTGGGCTTTGAGTATGACATTTCAGCAGAGCAGCAACTCATCTGCACACAGTGCAATCCGACTGCAGAGGACACGACAGGCATCTTCCCCAAAGCACACACAACACTTAGCGGTGACGACAGCTAATGATGGAAGAGTATGGTCAGTGGTCAGGCCCAATGGAAGAGTACGGTCAGCCCAAGTCTCCGTGTCGGTAGAGCATGTGTGTCCGCAGGCTGCTGTTCTGGCTGAAGTGCTGTTTGCAGTAGCGGCACACAAATGGGCGCTCGCCGGTGTGGCAACGTTTGTGCCTGTTCAGGTTGCTTGGGTCAGTGAAGGCACTCGGGCAGACGTCACATCGGTACGGTCGCTCGCCTGTGTGCACTCGGGCATGGATGCGCATGTAGCTGCGGCTGCTGCACCGGTAGCCACACTGGTCACACTGGAGCCGCCGGCTATTGTTGGTATTAGCCGTAAGCTGCGGGGCCGTTGAGTCCCATGGTAACACCACAAAGGCACCTGCACGAGCAGTGCAAGTGCTGGATTAGCGGTACCTGTGACAGTACTTCCGTGCATTTTTCTTATCTTTTTTTACTATCTGCTTGCAAGCCAGTGTGTTGAAAGTCCTAAAAAGAGAAGAAAGAAAACTTAATTTGATATTTGCAATCGCGAGGGGCTATGTCCAGTAGTTTCTAGTCTTGGTGTGGTTTTAATGCTTTTTTTGTCTGTGTGCTTGACTAAAGCTAGCTGGTCAGTTAAAATTGTTGATAGAGTCAGTCACACAGGTTTGGATGCAGAGAGATAATTTTCGAATTCACAGTTTCAGCAACTGGCTTTTTTTTTTTTTTATTACGGCCAATTCTATAAAGACTACATGGGGAGGACAGTAGCTCACTTTGAAATTTACATGTTGCAAGGCTGTTCTATAGAGCCTGTGACAGATTGAGAGCTATAGTTTGTGTAGTCTGCGACTGATCCTTGTTCTCCAGCAAGTGATACGAAAAGTTGAATGCGTGCTTGAGATACTGCAAATGAAAACTATGCCACAGTTTTTGTAGTGAAGGTGAGGTTACTGTAATATGAGACAGGCTCACTGGGACCAGAATTTGGATGTATGGTTAAATAAAGCTGTTAACTCTCCAATCTTAAGCGTCACAACAGACTCCACTGTGCGCAAATATTGATGAAATCATGGACCTACTTGTCAGTTACACATGCACAAATCCTCGTGTAGCAGCATCAGTTTTCTTTTCGTTATCCAGCCGGAAGTTTGTTTACTATCATCAAGCACTCCTATATCAGCAGGCTGCTGACAGTCCCTTGTCCAGACAGCTATCGCATAATCTGGGCAGGCTCAGATAGTGACCTCTGCTTTATCTAATCCAGTGCAGACTGGATTAGGCTTATCACTTATCTGGAGCCTGGGGGGCCCTGCTGTTTAAACAGAAAAGATGATTATAGCTATGCTCTGCAGCAGGGCAAGGCCAGACAAGGCTTTGTACTCTAGAGTTAAGCAAAAATGGAACCTCGCAGTCGAAGAGGCACAACACGTGTTTTTGTGTACATTAGGCTTGCACCACTTATAGTGTTGCAATTTGTACTGTCGTGTGAGTTGATTTGATGGTCAGACCTACACGATACAAAAGAAGTTTAGATTTTTCTATGGAGAAAATATTGTATGTATGAAGCCATATTTCGACATTCAACGACAAAATTCTCAGTATTGGTGACAACTAAACCGATCAAAAGACCGCAGATGAGACGCCAAGAGAGCAGTCTTATTTCCACATGATATAAAAAGTGACAGATTCCTATGGCTACCAAATGATATAATGTATTAAGGAACCACTCGCATCCTTTTGCTTCAGAGCTGCTGAAGCTTAGTTAAATGCAACTAGCTCGAAAGCATTCATGAGCTGGTTGCACTCTCTTGTAAAACAAGGATATGAGATTCCCATGAGTTGAAGCACACACATTATTTTGTGTACATACAATGCAGCCTGTCGCATGCATGTCTTGTAATCCTCAACGTATGCTTCACACTGGTACCTTTTTTGTTTGCGCACAATTACTACGACTAGTTGTGGTAATGACAGTGGTGTTACTACTAGCACAAAAAACTATTTTCAAGTCGTTGTCCTTACTTGTGCGGCAAACTGAACTAATGCACAAAAATTTGTGCATTATATCACAAAAATACAATAAAAAATAATTACGGTCAAGAAGTACGCACACACCAGTTCCTTAAAGAGACGCTGAGGACAAGCTGAAGTTGGCCTGTACCAACAGATCAGACCTCTCTAATGATAAAGCCGTCACTGCATCTAAAACGGAGCTTTCACAAGCTTGAAAAGGCCAGAAATGAAATACAGATGTCATTACCAGCAGCCAACTTTGCAAGTAAACTGCTGTGCCCTGACACAGTTTTCACCGTAGATCCTAAAGGCTAAGCTGTACCGATACTCCGTCATTCTCTAAATATCAGTCATCACAGAGTTCTCTTCGATGCGCAAATCATCAGTTTGAATCGAGTGGCGGACAGAAATATTTTTAAAGAAATCTCGGCAATGCAATTTTTGCTTCTGAACCGACATCAACATAGCCAGAAAGAGCTATAGGATCGAAGGACAAAAACTGACCGAAGCTATCTCGAGAGTTCCTTTAAATCCTTTTGCTCAACAAAAGCAATGCATATACACGACCAAGACAGTGGGAAACAGCAACATGACCTAATAAAGGTTAGAAAAGGGAAAAACAAATTTATCGCTTGCAAGGGCACAAATGCAAGGGCACAAACGTAATGTCACACCACAGTCTCGACACGGCTCACACAAGTAACGCATCATCTGAAGAAGTAAATAAACAAACACTCAACACCACTTAATACTTCTGCCGTCCAAGGTGGTGTTTCTTGAGGCAGTTGGTCTGGTTAGAACATATGGTACAGTGCACATACTTGTAAGGGCGTTCTCTTGCATAACGCCATGTGACATACATAGTGTTCAGGTTGCCATGGTTTCCAAACTTGTTTGGGTACACACTGCAATGACACAACCCTTTGCTGGTGTAAGCACGGATGTGGCATCATGGGTAGTTGTGATCAATGCAGTCTTGCAGGAAAAATCTAACCCCTTCTTCTTTGAGAGGAGATTCTACTCAATGCGCTGATGAGGCTGCAGCCCCCAAAGCGATGGCCTTTGTGTACGCATGGAATGGAAAAAAAGAAAAGCAATTATGTGTACGAGTAAGCATGTAGTTGATGCACAGATAAAATACAAATCAATTGTCACATGTTAACTTGAATGCAAAACTAGTAGTACTGGTAGCTTCACTTCATACAATAGCTCTAGCAAAGAATTTGACATGGATTAGGTTCTGCTAGCATGGATGACACCAGATGATGAATAGTAACTAAACTGGTTTGGCTTGGTCTATGAGGCTTAACATCCTAAGGAAACTCAGGCTATGAGAGATGCCGTAGTGGAGGGATCCGGAAATTTCTAACACCTGGGGTTCTCTAACGTGCACTAGCAATGCACAGTACATGGGAAACTTTATATTTATAAAATTCATTATAAGCCAAATATTCCTGGAATTTGTGCTACATCAAATAACCTGCGCTGACAAAAGTGTTACATTTGCTATTGTGCAGCTTACAGTATAAGTGTAATCAGAAAGAGGCTTCACTGTATTGCTATAACCCTATTAATGGCAAGTTTCTAATATCACATGAATCCATCCACAGCATGTTTGAACAAAATGTCAAATGTTCAATAATGTGCAGTTAAGGACAAAAGTTTGTAGACCACAAGTTCAACAGTAAAAAAATTAAGAGGCACTCATATAATTTAACAGGTTTCATGTATGTGTAAGGTTGATGTGGAAAACAGCTATGACCAGAGAATGCATTTCAATTTCCTGCTAACTAATATAGGTTACATAAACATTATTTTGACTTGTGAGTCGTGTACTTTATGATGATAGGTCAAGTGAATTTACTGCATGATGACACCATTTCACGCACGCATGAAATTGTGTGAGGTGAGCAGTAAAAATGTTAACGAGCTAGAGGCATACACATGAAACTGAGAGCTGAAAGCCGGCGGCATGAATATTACATGGTGCCATGAACTTGCATATTCCATGACTGTACAGCAAGAAAATATGGTTTCTCTGATAGCACCCGTGACCAAGAAGCTTCCATTTCTGGGTGTACTTGGTGATTTAATGCCATGACCAAACGCATTATCTCACTTCGCATACTGAAGTCACAATTTAATGAAATTTCTATTCGTAACGTATGGCACACTGAAAATTGTCACACAGCCAGCCACAAGTTACACTACAAAAGGTCTAGGCACACTGCTGCACAAGCGACAGAACTACCTTAAGCCCAAAACAAGCGGCAAAGCACATGGAAAGCTAATATTCCATAGCTTGAGGGCAACACATGCAATTTTTACAGCCTAGAAATTTGTTTCAGAGGTTGACACATTCAACATTCTATTACATGGGTGTTGTGTTAAGTAACACCAAGAGAACATGACAGACACTTCGACACCACACTGGACAACAATATAAACTACGAAGAAATTTTTCGTCAAACACATACGACGTCCACTGAGAATGATGCACATTACGTTACCATAACAAATAACAATTGCTTACATATTGTTACGAGGCATGTCGAGAAGAATATTCTGATAACTAGACATCCAAATGGTTCGCCTCCATAGCAAACCCAGAGCTGCGCGTTGCTTACGCGCCCCAGCAGTGTTATTTATTTTTCTTTATAAAAGCGTCTACCACTGACCCGGATCATAACATCAACGCAAGCTTCGCGTAAACAACTGAGAGAACAAAACGTAGGGAATTCTAAAAACGCGCAGTGCTGAGCGAGGCCGACAGTTGCAGGGCAAGTTCGGACACTACATCAACATGAGCAAAACCTTTTGTTACGCTATTTACTAACACTTTCTGAAAACATTCACAACAAAATTATAACAGTTCAGGGTCAGTGCATTTAATTTCTTGCGGAACGGAACTGCGATAGGCTGTCGGATGCCAAGTGAAACTCTGCGTTTAAGCAGTCTTTGAGCGCTTAACTACTACTATGGTCCATTTTCTGCACATAAGAAACACAGCGTAACAAATAGAATTGCTACATATCCTTATAGCTCTTAAAGCTGCAAAATAATGTTAAAAAAATGTTGACAGTTAATTGCCTCAGTAACGGTATGTGAAAGACGCGTGCGTAATCAAACTTTACTGCGTTGAACTACTAAGTAAAAATGCGGCAGGTTTTAATTATAGTGAACTAGAATACTAGTACACTATAGTTCTAATGTCACCTAGGAAGCAAGCATTGTGTGCTGCCAAACTTAAAGCACAGACGAGTTTGGCGAAAACCACAATGCACAGTTGCCGTTCCCGACACCGTTTGGGCAGGTAACCAAGGTGAATGCCGTGAAAAAGGCGCAAAAAAAAGAGTGTCGCTTAATTCTAGATTCTCTTAGCACCATTACTATTTCAACCGGATTGAAAGAAACAAGTTATCAAGCTGACCAGTTGTCACGATTAGCAAACGCGTTACACATTTCGTTACTGCAAATTCAAGGGGGGTACTTTAAGCTGCCTGGAATAAAACATGTGGACATGGCGAAATGCGAGTGCGCTAGAGGTTTTTCCGCGTCAAAAGCGTCCCATTTAGCTCCTCACGAAGCTGCTTGTAGCCACCGGGCAGGTAACCAAGGTGAATGCCGTGAAAAAGGCGCAAAAAAAAGTGTCGCTTAATTCTATATTCTCTTAGCACCATTACTATTTCAGCCGGATTGAAAGAAACAAGTTATCAAGCTGACCAGTTGTCACGATTAGCAAACGCGTTACACATTTCGTTACTGCAAATTCAAGGGGGGTACTTTAAGCTGCCTGGAATAAAACATGTGGACATGGCGAAATGCGAGTGCGCTAGAGGTTTTTCCGCGTCAAAAGCGTCCCATTTAGCTCCTCACGAAGCTGCTTGTAGCCACCGTGTCTCCAGCAATGTCAAATACGGCACCTGCAGCCATGTTGCTCTTCATTGTGGTCAGTTAACGACACTGTAAAATAATGGCGCTAGTAGCAAGGTTTCGGTTTCGCAGTCCAGTTTCGCTTCTATGTCCGGGAGCTACTGCATAGAACAGCAAATTCAAAGATGACCGACTTCATGGAATCGAGAAGAGAATAGTTTATTGGAAGCCATTTACATATGTGGGGGATATGACCTCACCTCCATAGAAATTAAAGACAAAGTGTGGTGTTTGTTAAAGAAACGTAACAACATGCTATACTGCGCATTAAACGGCGGCGACTGTCGTGAGGATATTCAGATAACGCATCTCTTCATCCGTAGCCGAGCGCGCTGAAACTACGGAGAGCTGTCCAGCGCGGTTCATGAAGCCGACGCAACGGAGCAGGGTTCCTTTTTTCAGCGGCCCGAGAGGTCTGTCCATCTGGTAAAAAATACAGGTCACGCTCGACTTGTCCTGTCTCAGAGTGAAATGCTTCGCCAGTCCGCGGCGGCTCGTCGTGGGCACGGAGTCCAGGATGCCAAGGACCTCGCATACTCCTCGAGTGCCTTTTACCGAAGCGATTCCGACACTTAGGATGCGGCAGCTCGCTTTCGTTTCGTTCATGTTTGCGCCTTCCATTTCGACGCGCTCGTCAGTAACGCCATTTGGCGTACTTCTTTTAGCGGTG
Source organism: Amblyomma maculatum (assembly GCF_055883805.1). Classification (NCBI taxonomy): domain Eukaryota; kingdom Metazoa; phylum Arthropoda; class Arachnida; order Ixodida; family Ixodidae; genus Amblyomma; species Amblyomma maculatum. The sequence goes on along the minus strand of NC_139351.1, from coordinate 89,194,861 downwards.
CCAGCAGGTCTTTGTTGTACCGTAGCGGGCTTTGCATTGCCAGCCAAATTCCCGTGCATCGAGCGGAGAGGTGTGGGAGAGGCAAATGTGACTTGAGAAGTACTGCCTGAGGCCGGCCAAGCGTGCTGTGCTTGTTGCTGTTGCAACTTGGGCGCCGGCTTTTTCAAGATGCCGGGTATCGGGCTCGGACCTCCTCTTGCCGCCGCGCCGCGAGAGCCCCGACCCCTGGCCGACGAAGCACGGATGACTTGGGGTGATGGCGCAGGAGCCTGGTACGGCGATTGCTGGCTCTGAGCGCGGGGCATGGGCGATGGCCTGCCTCCATATGGAAGAGTGGCTTGTCTCATGGCCGACTGCCTGCCTCTACCTTCCCTAGCGTTCACACGCTGCATTATCGTGTTTAGCGGTGATTAAAATTAAAGTATTATCGTTTCAGTCGCGCTTACTCCGAACACGGTCGCGGTGATGAACCCTCGACACGATATGCTGATGAAACTAATAATCGTCGTCTGCTTTAAAGTACGCGTGATCATTCTGCGAGAATGAAATCTTTGGTATCCATTAAAACAATTAATTATTATCTTTTATGCTTGTTTCTTGAAGCTGAATATCTTTTCAGTCGAGTCTGTAAAATGCTTTTATGTTCCCGCTTTTAGGGTCACGCAACGGCTTTCCCTCCGCGAGGTGGCGTAGCAGTGGCTCGCGGCAGCGATCGTCGGACGTGTGTTTACTGTTATTTTTCGCTGCCCGAAGACGCAGCATCGGCCGGTGACTGCTAACGTAGTTAGTGCAGCGATCGACAACGGCGTTCAGCTATGTGGCCTGCGGTGCCGCCGAGCCCAGCTGCGGCGAACCGACACAAAAGGCGACGCGCCGTCTGGGCGATTCGATGAGTGACAAACAAAGGCGGCGACTACTACCTGAGGGCTTCCGAGGAGCGAGACTGTGAGCCTTTCGCCCCACCACCGCTACTACTACTACACCGATCAGCGTTTATCAGCAGTGCCGAGCGACTAAGCGAGGCAGGCGCCGTCAAAATTCACTCTTGTCCCCGTAACTGAGGGATGCGTCTTCGGACCCATCCGATGAAGGAGAGGGGAGTGCCAAATTAGCCGGGGAACTGCCACTTCTGCCTCACCGAGTCCGCGACGACGAACGGTAGTAACGTCGTCGGGCATGTCACGTCTCGACGTTAGGCCTACTGCCACCAGCCGCGCTGACGACTTCGACGGCCGCGGTGCATTGATGGTCCCCGGATTACCATGGTTTTTCCGAGAGCTAGTGTTGGTCGTCTACTGCTGACGTTCTAAGACGTCGTGCCCCGATCATCGGCCAGCCATGGGAAATTGCCTCAAGTCGATGTCGTCCGATGACATCTCGCTCCTGAGGGATAATCAAGGAACTAGGGACTCGTCAGCTGATCAGCTTGGACCCCCTCCACCGTACCAGGTGAGCGCTTTCGCTCGAACATCGCCCCTGTTATTTTGCTCGTTTTTACGACACAACATATTCGGCGATTGTGTCGTCCTCGTGTCATAGTTTCAAGCCCGCCGTTTCTTCAAGCCTTCGTGTTCTGGCTACTGCCAGAGCGCGATTGTGTTCACCCCGTCGGACCATTTGCGTCTCGCCTGGAAACTGGTTGTCGAGTCATCATCCCGCCGTCACGGGCTCTTGCTCGCTTTGTTCGAGCACGCTTTGTTTCCTCTTTCTCCTTATGCATTTGCGTTTTCAGTGCGGCTGCCTCGCGCCGTGGAACATTTTTTTAGTGTTTGCTGCAGCACAGCGCACCAGCTGCACCATAAAGTCACTGCGAAAAAGCGAGGTGTGCTGAAAAAGATAGCGTTATCTCGCGTCACATATATCCATCATACTACTGAGACAACCCGCGCTGTTTTGTGTTGTGGCAGTGGTATTCAGGCAGTGCGACAACGTAGTACGGGTCGCCAGAAACAATGCAGTCTGGAAGCTGGTTGGGATAAGGTTGACCTGGCAGGAGTACGGGGTGTAACGTCAGTGCTACACTGCAAGGCGAGTTGGGCGAAGTTTCGATTTTGTTGGAAGCAGCTTCTATTTGTTGGATGATGGGCAGGAATTCCGTGAACGGAGATGTTCCTTTCCGTATCGGACTCGTGTTTTTTTTTTTTTTTTTGCTTTTGTTTTTGTCTTCCTTTGGTTTCTTTTTATGAACGGCGTTCTTTGACGTCACGGCGCACGCAAAAGGCACAAGGGCGCTGCAGCCTCCAGGGCATGTCTCCGGAAAGCTATTGTGTAGCGGCGTTGGTTCTCTTGTTGCCTAGCTGTCGATTTTCTCTTATTTGTTCCTTTCTTCCTACTCCGGATGTAATTGGCGGTAATTCTGGAGGTTCGTTGGATTTTTTTTTTTTCGCCTTGTTTTATGCATGACTAGTCGTTGCTGCCTACGTGCTCTGTCTCCCGTCGTCGTTGCGTGAGACAAATTGACGAGGAAGCATGGGGAGCGTGGAAATCAGCTGCTCTCAAAACAGCTGCCGCGCGGTCTGCCGCAGACGGCGGTGAGTCATGAAAGGTGCACGTTGTTGCTGGGCGGATGAAGAAAGTACGGCACGCAAGTCGGAGGAGCTAGTAGAGAGAGACCATGTACCTAACGCTTGCAATTATACACAGTTGATGGCGCCTGGTCCTGCCTTCGTTTGCAGAGAAGGAGCGAAGATCGCAGGAAAACTACGAGTTCTTCCTCGACTTTCTCGCGTGTTACTCAGAGGGAGAAAGCGTCGACTGGTTTTAATTACGTCATTTTCTCTTTCTCTTGCTTTTCGTCTTTGCCGCTTGCGGCGTCGGGTGGGTTTCTTCCGTGAACGTGTGGTGTTTCACGCTGCTCGGTTTCATTTCGGCGACTGAATTGGTTAGCACGGCAAAAGGGGCAAAAGGCAAGACGTTACAGCGCCGTGCGGATTTCCTGTTTCCTTCCTTTCTGTGCGGTTCTTTCTCGTTAACGCTTTCAGCAAATTTGCTGGAACAGTCTCATTGTCGTTCGCTTAGTCCTTTAGTGCTTTTCGTTTCGCGGTGTTTGTTTTAGAGCTGGCATGTATATATATAGCTGCTTGTGTGCCTGGTTTCCTTCATTCTGTGTCCGATGTGCGTAGCTGTAATGAACAGCGCGAAAAAACCACAAGCAGTGAAAAAAAAAAAAAAAACTCCCTTTTTGCGCTGCCAATTTCTCCAGTTTCTCGTCCCTTTGGTAACCAATATTAAATCACTTCGGTCTATTAATTTTTTTTTAAGTGCACTGCATACATTTTTAAAATTACTCGTGTCGTCCAGTCGAATTCGGAAGAAGCGAAAGCCTTATCTTCCATCTCCTGATGTGCATGCTCTTGGCCAATGGTTAGGAAGAAAGGCAGCTTTGCAGCTCGGGACCAAAGAGCGCACAGTTCGGTTTTTCCAAGAGGCCGAAGCCGCCCTAGAAGTGCTGCGCACGGGTTTTCCATACAAGTGCATTGACCTTTAGCCGGCGTACGGGCGCTGCAGGTTGCCCACGAAAAAAAAAAAAAAAGGGACGAGCAGCCATCGTACGCATCCTTCGCAAAAACAAAAGAAAAGCGGAACGAAAGGTGCGCAACGCACAATGAGTTTGGTCGCATATCGCTCGGCATACTCTTCGCCAGGCTGGCGTCACGGGTATTGGCTTTTTATTTTTGATCACGTTCGCGTGAAATTTCCGGTACGTCGATTACCACTGAAAAGGCTGCCGTAAGAAACATCGTACTGGACCGTCTTGAACAAAACAAAAAGTGGCATGCAGGATTACAGTAGCGATTACTTGTGGCGCCTGACATGCACTAAAGTTGCAAAGCTGCTGCAAAAAACGCACAGTAAATGAAAATGCTACCAAACTGGGAATAAAATGAGCACAAAAGGAGGAGATACAGTTGCAAATCTCAACAAAGTTCTCACACTACCACCTGGGGATCTTTAACGTGCGCTTGTCATCGCACAGCACACGGACGCCTCTTCGTATCGAAACGCAACTGCCGGCGGTCTGGATCGAACTCGGGTGCGATGTCAGCGCACGTTAAAGATCCCCAGGTGGTTAAAATTACTCCTTAGCCCTCCACTACGGCTCCTCTTTCTTTACACTTTCACTCCCACCTTCCTCCCTACCCTTACGGCGCGGTTCAGGTGTCCACATAAACAAGTGTGACAGATTACGCGCCTTTTCCTGCTTGTGAACCAGTTATTATTATTAATGCGAAGGCATTACTTCGCTTCGTGTCCGCAGCAGTTGTAATTGAGAAGTGGTAGAGGTTAATGAGTGGTGTCAATCGATAGAGGGGGACGTAATGTTGTGTCCGAAAAAATAATTAGGCCAGTAAGGTTATTAGGTAAATGATTAGAATAACTGGTTCACAGGAAAAGAAAGGCGCAGTATCTGCCACACTTGTTCTGTGGACACTTGAACCGCGCCGTAAGGGAAGGGGGGAAGGTAGGAGTGAAAGAGAGAAAGGGGTGCCGGTAGTCGATAAGACGTCAAGGATGTGGCGTCACGCAACCGGAAGTAGAGCCGAAAAATTGCATAGGAAGGCAATTTGAAAGTACCAACGACTTAAATTGGCAAACAAGTGGATTAAGTAACTAGAAGCAACCAACAGCAGCATCTATGCTTTCGCATTACTCCAATGCAGATTCTGCAGTGCTCTTTAATTTTTTATTATTATTATTATTATTACAAAAGAGAGCAATCTACAATTTGCAATACAGCGAGACCACGGGACCATCCTTTTCAAATCACAATTTGCTTACCATTATGGCTGCTTACACCAAAGAACTAGTGAAAGAAAACACACAGCACGAAGGAGGAGCACAACTAGGAATAGGCGGACCATCCACAACACGAGAATTTCCATGCACTCAATAAAGTTTTCAATCAATCAATCAATCTTCCTTCGTGCTACGGTGGTTTAATGAGTTAGTCCTGGGGAACTCCCCTTCATCTGCGCGCACTGCGTTGCCGCGGGTTGAAAAGAAGCCTTCGCATATTAAGGAATTTCCTCGCGGGCGGCACGAGAGGTAGTAGTAATGATGATACCAGAACTGTCACGTGATTTCGTATCGAAAATGTGACGCAACCGTTCCTTGTGTAGCGTTCAGTGTGGTGTCATACCGTTTCGTTTACCACTTAGCATCCACCTGCTGATCAAGTGGGAGCTAGATTTTTGCGACGGCGATTCTGACCGACTACATGTACGTACCTCAAGTTTTTTGAATAAATAAAAAAAAAAAAAAACTCAACGCACCACGTGACCTCTTTCATTTTCATTTCGCCGAAGAAGGCAGACTTGTCACAGTTGCCAGTTTCTCAGTGCCAAACCGCCAAGCAAAACCGTTCCAAACAATACTTTTGCACGTCTTAATCGGTTTAATTATTTAGTGCTTCCAAGAAGAAGAGAGAATAAAAAAGGCTTGCACTGATAGATAATTTTTCGGGGTTCTGTGGCCTCTACTGCCGCCTTCTCGCGTTCGTTTCGTATTCGCAGTCTATTGTGTTCCTGGTGCATCCCGAATGCTCACGTCGACCGGTTTTCCATGACGTGGGGAATCTCCGTAGGCCAGCTTGACATTGCAAGGTGTTGCAAATGAAAGAGCATTCACCGCGGCCTAATCGGATTAACCGCAGCCTCATGGAAATCTGTAGACTCCATTCTGCTGAGCCTCCTTTGAGTGGCATGACGCTCATGGGTTGTTGTCGACATTCTAACCCTGAACCCAGTTTCTAGGGGTTTTTTATAAGGGCACTTCTGTCAGTTCTTTGTCCAGAACGCACCGTTGCGGTGTTGTTGCGTTTCCCGTCACGTGTTCTTGTAGTCACGTGCTCCGTGGCTTGTCTTGGTGTGCACGTTTCCTCTCGGTTGAGTCTTTGTGACGGCACAAGCTGGAGGTAAAATGCTCTCGGGCTCTCTCTCGTGACTTCGCTTTGTCTTTCCGTCGCGTGATCGCGTGATGATGGGGTGGAGGGCGAAGCCCGGAAGCGACGCGTGCCGTCGGCTGCAGGAAGAAAGAAAGAGGTGTGCGCATGTGAGCAATGTGAGCGCTTGTCATTCGCCGTAGTTTCAAAATGCGCTTCGCTTCTCTCGTTCGGCATCTCCTGCTGCCGCCGGGCGCGACGTCATCTTGCCCTTGAAGGACGGTTGGTGTCTTTTTCCCCTTCCCCTGCCGCGCCTATGTATCTGATCTTCTCAGCGATGCGTGACTTAAAAAATAATAATAAAAGAGAAAGAAATGGCGGCTGTTTCTAGGTATGCTGCTTTCGAAGTTGCCGGCAGCTGTACTGTGCTGCCATGGCTGCCGGCAATTCTGTTGGTTTCGCGATGGGCATCAGCCGTAACGCCGCTTTTTTTTTTTTTTTTTTCTTGGCAATAAATGGGATATACACTAATGCACTTCGTCCGTGAGTCTGTCCGCACTTCAGATCGTTCCCGCATCAAAGAACTTGCACTGTTGGGCTTTTTTTCGTGCAAGACCCGTCTTCTTACGCATTCCCAAGAGGTCTTCATCAACATGGTTTAGTATGCTGACTCGGCATACAACATACTGTACTGCATTGCTACACACTCCCTCCGGCACCGATTATCGTACAGCGCTGCTCACGATCGAATAGTGACACGCAGCTGACGTTATCTATACGTATGGCGGCCACAGCGCCCTGATCAAAGTGGTGTTGGAGTGTCGACTAATGCCCTTCTGGTTTAGTCCATATGTCACGGAAAGATGAGCAAAACACTGATGTTCAGACTGGGAGATATCTGACTAACGTTATTTCCCCATCTCTCCCCACAGCCTTCCTCTAAATAAAGGACTTTGTCTATCACCGTGTTCGCAGCTCGACGCAAATTTGGTTCTTAGCCAGATTCGGTTGACTTTCGTTCAGTAGTAAAAATATTAATTGGTGCATAAACTTGTGTGACCGAAAATAAAATTTTACTTCTCCGTCACGACTCGATGTATGGGCTCTATGAACGTTGACTGCAAGCCGAGAGGCTGTGTGGTACAGCGTCTTAGAACCGCGTGAAATTCGCCGGCCACTGAGAAGAAAAAGGACAGTATTTGCCGCGGTCGCGGCGATACCTGGAGCCCAATTACATAACTATCTGGTCGCAAAACTAGTCGCGAGCCCATCTATTAGCCCCGCTCCTGTTCATGTCTGTCGGTCAGGGCCAACCAGTCGGTGTGGGGCCAATGGATTGGTTTTGTAACTGGGTTTGCTGTTAGATCGTTACGCGATTCGGCACCTACATTTCATTTTTCTGGGCCTTTTCTGGATAATGCGACTCCGCTTCTGACGGAAGTACACCTTCTTATGTAATTGGAGAATGGTAATCAGTGGATATAAATAGGCAGTCTGCAATTTGTCAGTGCTCGTCCAAACAAATAGTGCTTATCCGTCGTGAGAGGAGTAACGTCGTTCGAAACACGGGAGAATTTCTTTTTATTTTCTTTTTTTCCGTGCGAAGCTGCTTTATACAGTTGTAGAAAAAAAAAAAGTTCTTTTTTGCAATGCGACTTCGGAAAAAAAAAAATTGCCGTGGTTTAGCTTTTGGTTAAACACGGAGTTACGCGAGAGCTATCTGCATGGCTACGCTTAGGTTCCGCTTGAAAGTAAAGACATGGCTTTGGAACATAGTAGCTTACTCTATGGTTTAGATTTATTTATGCCATAGGGGGCACTTTTGACCTCTAAAGTGCGATAAGGTGAAAGCCTCTATCGCGCGGTGGTCCGAAGCCCTCAAAGTACGGCACCTCTTTCTCTCGTTTACACTTCCACCTTCGCGATGACGCAATAGCGTAAGATACCAGCCAACATATAAAGCCCCGCTTTAACCAAGCCGCATGAACGTGCCTACGTGGCCTTGGAATAACGTGAATGCAAGGGTTTTGGCAGGCTGATTGCGATATCACCCTCCCATACGAAAGGAGACACCCGAGTTGGCAGCTCCTGTCAAACGTGATGTCAGGAAGCCCTACGTCCAGTTAGTGCTCGGCCATGTCAGCTGCCAGCTACCGCCTCCCACAACTACAGCTACTACTACTACTCCTTCTCAATGGCTCATGGTCAGTGCAACCACGGCCAAGGTGCGACCACGACGAAAGATGCGATCACGGCGAAGAGTCGAAGTGGATATGGCAGCTCTCGCTACAAAATTCTAGAGGAGCCCCTTAAGAGCGATAAAGGCGAACGCATTTAGGGCTGATTCTACTGTAGTGTTTATTAGACCGAACCCTTCCGATCACACAGTGTAGGGCACTTGCTACTTCCGTGCCGAATTCGAGGTGAGCAGCTCCACTCGGCGGCGATGGCGCGCGCTCGTCGCGGCGCTTGATTCATAGCTGGTGCCCTCCTGAAGACGGGGGTGAAGGCGTCGTCACTGCCCTTACTTTGCTGGAGACGGCAGGAACGCTTGATAAGAACTAAAATATGTTTCTCACGTGCCCGGCGGGGCGTAGTTGGTTAACGCGCTCGGCTGTTGATCGGAGGGGTAGGAGTACGAGACCCGAACCCATGACCTTTACGGGACCCCGCGACCACCACAGGGCTCGAACCCATAACCTTCACTGGACTCGAACTCATGACCTTCACGTTACTGGAACGCGCTATATTTATGGAAAAGAACCCATCACCTTTACGAGAATCGAACCCACTTAACGCCGCCACTATCCGCGCAATCTCGCGGACAGATCTCGCTCACGGGAGATTTTCACCCTTAGTCAAGTAAGGCTTTCGCCTTAAGAGGTGTATTGATGCTTGGTAACGCAAAAGAGTTAGCGGCGGCGGTGATCGAAGGGAAAAGGAGGACGAGAAAATTTTATTTGCAAGCCTTCTATTCTAACCTTGTGAAGCGAAAGCTTTATTAGGTTAGTTTTAAAGCCAAATTTAAGAGGTACAGTGGTGGAGTCGATGTCACATCATGGAGCTTCACGCGTGAGAGGGTGAAAGCGGATAGTTGGGGAAGAGTGAAAGCCTGGCGGAACAGCAAGAGCGGAGCTTTCGCCGGTTGCTATGCCAACGAAAGGTGAAGCAGTCGCTCGCTCTTCTAGCCGGCGTTGGATCGGTGTTGACTAATAACTCGATCGATGACGCTGATGTAGTGAATGTTTTGCTTGCGTGTTGTGTGTGACGTCATGGATGACGTTGCCTCAGAACGCCGACCAGATGTCGGCGACCTACGTTCGGAAGCGCACCCGTGACCACCATATTCAAGAGTGTACGCAAGGGAGACAGCTGTCGCACAAGGACGGACACCTGATTGTAGGGGATGCGTCCTGATAGCTTTTCAGACCACTTGTGCGTGACAGCGTTCCTGAAAGGCACATGCTTCGAAAGCGAGACAAAAAGCCCGTAAAACAACTTTCAACATTTCTTAAAACTCACTGTGTCGTCGGTATTCTGACCTCCTTTTTTTTTTCTTTTTTTTTTTGCGTGTGTGTGAGAATTGTTAACCGTTATGTACTGGAGGTGTATGAGGTTAAAAGGTGTAATGGTCTTTTCGCATCTTACTGCTTTTGTTTCAACTCACGGATCATACGGAGTTCGTACAAACTTTACAAACAGGCTGCATGGAGTCCGTATGTGTAACGCCATAACCATCGTGGAGAAATCTCGCGGAAACCGTGTGGAGAGCGCACGGACACCCAGCGGGAAACGCGCGGATTTTGCGTACACATTTTTTTTTTTGTTTGCTTTACTGGGTCGCTTTGCACGCGTGCGCGCCTCTCCTCCCCCGAGCGCTCCTGAACTCCTTTGGTTTAAAACGAGGCGCTCCAACATCTATCGCGCATGCGCGGCTCGTTTGTTTTCAGCCATTTTCTGGGTGGGAGGCGAATTTTCTCGTATTTCCCAGGGGGCGTCACGTCTTGTGCGAACTGGCCCCTGTGTGATCGTGCGTCATTTTATGCCGGGGTAAGAACTTCAACAACACCGACAACACTCCGGCCACCTGGGGTAGAAAGGTTGCAGCTGCGTTATATTCGCTCTTCCGGGATCTTCCAAGCAATCCCCGGCCGGGCTCCTTGTTTACGCACCGTCCAGCGCGCTGAGGTTAATGGGCTCCTGGAGGACTGAGGAGGAGCACTACGACAGAGCGAACTTAGATAACAGATGAGACTTGCTTTGATAGAGGTACAAACACCTTGGATCTGTTGTCTTCGCTCCTCACAGGCGAGAAAGTAGGCTTGACGTCCTTTGTATTGTTGCGAGTGGAAAGAACGATCTTCGGTAAATTATTCTAATGCTCGGTGCTGCCTGGATGTTCACTTAGCCGTTCTCAATAGGGTCAGCACAAATCTTACCGGGCCCCACCGCGGTGGCTCAGTGATAAGGACGCTCGACTGCTGACTCAAGGACGCGGGCTCGATCCCCACTTGTGTGGCATCTTTTCGATAACCAAGCGCCCTCAATATCAGTGCACATTAAAAAACCCCAGGGGGTCGACATTTCCGGAACCCTCCACTGCGGCGCCCTTCAGCGTGAGTCTGTTTGGGACGTCAGGCCTGTAAACACAATCTCATTGAATTGGAGCTTCGGATGCATGCATGCCCTCAAAACACACGGTTGAATCTCAGTGTGTGCGCGCGCAAGTATTGTGCAGGATTGATTTCGGTTTCACCTTTTTTTTTTTTCTCCATAACTTTTAGAACGCACTAATTCCCAAAGTCATTCACTTGCGCGTTTGACCTTGAGCCAGGGACGCCGGAACCGAGGGTGTAGACCCCCACCCCCCCAAATACTCTCATGTGGAGGCTCGGCCGACTCTCCTTCCGCCTCACTTACTGCCTTGTTTACTTGTCTTTGCTGTAACTAGCTAACTTCAGACCACCTTGTTTCCATAAAATTGGCTTCTACCACAACGCCGTAGTAGACAGTTTTAAGTTGATGACACCGACAGAACACGAAAACAGCCAAGGATTAGAGGTGCTCAGCGTCGTTTTGTTTTTCATGCATCAGCAATTTCAGCAATAGAAACAAGCTGGCGTGGGTACCACGCTGAGCGCAACTTGCTCGCTGATATCGTTCCGCGCAAAAATGCGAGAGAAAGACTTAAATTGAACGAGTACTTTTCATGCACGTTTAAGTCGGCCACCTATTCCACCTTGTAATGTCGCGAAATAAGGCTACTTATTACAATTAGCTAAGAAAACGCCGTGGTTTAGCTCCGGTTAAACCTAGTGTCGCGAAAGCTTGTATGTTGTTCAGCTGAAGAACGCTTCTCTTCCTCTTTTTAAGTGGCCGAGTAATGGCGTCATCCGTAGCTACTGCGCATGCGCGACGCGCAAAGCGAGCCGGTGGCGGCGGCGCAGCCTTGGCGTCACGCTGACTCGGCGGTGGCAGCTGCGGAGGTTCAAATAGTGCAACTTGATGTCACGCGCGGCTACACATGTTGCTCGGCGCAGCGGGGCTGCGGAGTCGGCGGCGGCGCAACTATGACGTCATGCTCAGCGCATGCGCAGTAAAGGCTCCGGCTCCGCACGGGCACCTTGACTTCACATGGCGTAGTGAAGCTTCAAAAAGAAAAATTTCTCAGCCCCCGCACTGAAAATATACCCAAGAGCCGCCGTAGTGGAGGGCTCCTGAAATTTGGATTACCTGGAGTTCTTTAGCGTGCGCTCACCACTTGACTAGGAGGAGGGGGGGGGGGGGGGGGGGGGGGGGTTAGCGACTGCTTCAAAAGTAGCGTGCCAGGCTTACTACCATTACTACCAGGCAAACATCTCGTATGCCTCTCTCTGGCCACAGTAGCTAAACGACGCAGGATCGCTTAAGCACCATTAAACCCAACACAAATGACGCAGGACTCGAGTATTCAGTTACGGCATAATACGACGTATTTACTCCGATGAAACGTATGCAAAAAAGCCCGATCTCGAGTGGCGTTTCACGCATGCGCACTTCGAAGCACGCCCCCCCCCCCCCCCCCCCCCCCTTTTTTTTTTTCTTTTTTAAATCGCGTGCAGTCTTAGACGCGATGTGCGTATGCGTTGTGCGAACTATCCACTATCTTTGAGCATGGACAAATGGAGCGGCATTTGCGTGCGTGGCATTCATTGTCCTCGCGCCGCGTGGTACCACCATTGTTTTGCTTTCGTCGGCAATAGACGCGAATGCGCACGATCAAGTGCATTTGAGCGGAGCGTCCGTTAGGAGTGTGAAGGGGGTGAGGGTCGTCCTCCTTCACGGAAAGTCGCGGCTTCGTCGAAATGTTTGCGTGCGAACACCCTCGCTGGAGCCTCGCGGGTGGAATTGCCCGCAGTATCGGCAGCGGCACGTTTTCCTTCCCCCCATGAGTAGCGGTGTCAGCGAAACAACTATCCCGGCGGTGCGCGGTCACTGGGCGAAAGCCAGAAATATGCATTTTTATCTCTTGTTCCAAGGGTAGGTACCAAGGTCGCACGCGCGTGTGGCGCGATAGCATCTCCCTGCCGGTCGAGATAAGGCGCTGGCTATTGACCACGGACGGAGCAGGCGTCAACGCGCGAGACGTCTATCGAAGATCGGCCGAGGCCAATGTATGCATCGGCTGTGGGCCCCGACGACGCGCCCTTTGTTGAGCGGCATTTATATGGCGTGGAATAAAACAGCCCCCTCATATCGGGAGGAGTTGGAGAGAGGGGTCCAGCGGAGGGGCTCGTCCTTTTACTGTTGCTGCGCGGGGTTTTCTGACATCGATGTGTTATGTGCGCCGTTGAGAATACCCCCGGCCAGGCTCTGGGCGGTCTGGTGCGAGGTTTGACTTTTCACCACGCCTTCTTCAGCCTGTCAGATTAATTTACTTTAAATAATTAATTTATGTGGTGGGCAACCTAGCAGTGAGCAATATTCGAGAGCAAGTCACGTGTGGAGCACACGAGCAAAAGGCACTGAACTTCTGTACTTTGTGTAATTGAAATTTTATAAGTGGATAAGACCAACAGAGTTGCCCATAATCACAAGAAATACCCTATGAGTTTTAATCTTCTTAATCCTCTTCCCCAGTGCGTGGGGCAAATAGGACTTGCACAGCATCCTTTTGTGCCGTGTGGTCTAGCTGTGGATGTATGTGTCAGTGTCACAGATGCTAGGAGCCAGGAATGAGTGTCTTGTATGCCAAGAGTGATGTTCCTGCTCTGTGATAATAGTGCCAGTCAAGATAAGGGAGCTCTGGTTGACCAAGAGAGACATATTGCAGTTTGCAAAGCACTTCTAGCTGTATGGACGCAGGCACACAATGACAACAAAGATTGCAAGTTTTCTTAACCTCCTGTACCATGATGATTTGTTTTGATGTGAACTGGGGTAACATGTTTAGTTTGCTAGCTTTGTTTACTGTTGACATTGTCCGCAAAACAAACAATGAAAATAGTAGAACTACAGGATTTGTATATAATAAATTTGCAGGACGAGTAAAAATAAAGTATACAACCTTTGACACAAGGGCATAGTTGTTTGTATTGGTTTTAAAAAGCTGCAAATATGGCAAATACTGTTTTCCCATGGCCGCTGCCATTGTTTCAGTGGCTTTTTTGAAGACGTCAAGATGTCAGTAAGGCTTCCTAACAGTTGAAAACTGTTTTACAGGTTTTCCTGAAAAGAAAAAACAAACATGTTGCATAAGTGTTGATATTTTCCAGCTGGCATAAGCGTAATATTATGAGCACCTTATTGGTGGTGTAGGCAATATACATTTCCAACAAATTCCAATCCAGAGTTAAATTACTAGTTTTTTGGTATTTATGAAATAGGTGCGTCATGGGGCAGTTCTCAAAAGAAAATGTGTCGACAATCATACACGCATGAAACCGTGTGATTTTGGATGCTATCACATTAGACATCTAATTCCCATTTACCTTGTTCGCGTCCATGCTGGCTGGGATTACTTTCTTCATCTCCATTCACACTTGTTACTGATGTTGCCTTGGCTAAATTTGCTCACTTGAGCTTATGTTTCCTCACAATAAATTATGACAACTTAGTGGTTGCAATTATTTGCAGTCAACCATTTGCAGGCTTTTTGTGTTGTTCATCCATGGCCGTCACATTTTGGTTATTTGCCTTGTTTCGTGAAATTTAGGCGCTAGTTTGCAGGATTTTAAGCCAGCTGTGAATGCTTGGTGCAATGACCCCAGCCATACGGTATGTGCCACCTTTCCTCGGTTTCACAGGAGACTGTGTCCATGCCAGTGTACTACCCATCGCCAAACGTGAGCCGTCCAGCCTGCCAGCTGACCGAGGAGGAGCAGGTGGTGATTGCCCAGCGCATGGGTCTCATCCAGCACCTTCCCACGGGCCTCTATGATGGCAGCAAGAAGAACAGAGAGTGAGTGGTGACATCTATCTGCACCCCTGCCTGTCTTCTCTCTCCAGCACTCCATAGAGAAAAAAGGGGCCACTCAGAATTGATAGCGTTAATGATTGATGTCTGTTGCCATAGTTAGACGAGATAACGAAGGAGATCATTGTCAATTGACGACAGTGGTGTTGGTGTAGCAACAGGTGCTTGAGAGCTTAGAGAGCCTTCTTGGAAAAATCTCTTCCTCAGGTACATACACACACAAGAGATATTACTGTAACCATGCACTATAAGCTTAAAGTATTATATAGTGTATTTTCACAGATCTATGCATCTATTTCCCAGGGGGAAAAAAATTTTTTTGGAGAAAATGTTTGTGTGCAAATCTATGCACCCCATTTTCGAAAACCCTTCTTTGCAAGGAAGGGTGTGTGTCTAAGGCCGCCAAGTGCGCTTGGCTTTCGTGGACCAATCTGTGGACACCTGAACCGCACTGTAAGGGAAGGGAGGAAGGTGGGAGTGAGAGCAGAAAGAGAGAAAGGGGTACAGTAGTAGAGGGCTCGGGAGTAATTTCGACCACCTGGGGATCCTTATCACGCACTGGCATCGCACAGCACACGGACACCACTTCGTCTCTCCTTCATGCCACATAAAGTGTTATTTCTGGTCCCCGTCTAGGGGAGATATCACCGTGAAAAGAAGGAAAGGTGGGGGGGGGGGGGGGGGGGGGGGTGCTCATTTTAGAATTTTTAGAATCTAAGCATCCTCCCCTTTCTCCAAGCAGCTTTGGGAATCGCAATCAGAGAAAAAAGGGGGGTGATTTGGGTCAAGTAAATACAGTAGTTTTGAGGTACATGCTATAGTCTATAATTGCAGATCATACAAGCGAGATGAACAGTGTGTAATATCATGAGTAGCAGGACTCAAGTAGCAGAGCGAAGCACTTCAGAGACAAAAGGTGCATGTGACAGAAAGAACAAAGGAAACATACTCAGTATGTCATAATACGCTTCACCACTAATGAATGCATGTTGCATTTATTAGTGCTCACAGTGCATTGTATTCACAGTGCAAAAGTAAAAAGTATGCAGCATGCACCTTGTTTACATCCGAGACACTCATACAATATGTAGGAAGGCATAGCAGGAGACTGTGTCGCTGAAGTGAGGCGAAGTGCTAGTAGGAATAGGAAGTCGCGTTGTAGACAGCAGGTCCAACATTGCTTATTTGGAGCAATTTTTTTCTTAATTCATTTGCATCCATCTTGCAAACTGTTTATCTGAGGCAGAGCAGTTGCATAAAGGACTATAGATTCCTAATTGTGTTGCATATTTGTTTTTCTTTCATACGATGTGTCGAACATTAGAATAATATATGCATTACCTCTTGGTATTTGCCTGTGACCACTAAATAATTTAGAATTGAATGTCTTCCTTGATGCTGTATCGGTCTGCTTCATCAACTGAGCAGTAACTGTGACGTGTAGATGTGTTGTTGGTGTTTCATTTGAGGCACAAAAGAAGCTAGAATATATAATCACCGATACGAAGATTTCTTTGACTACAGCTCTTAAGCCAACCTTATTCTGGCTAGCTGTAATGACAATAAATGATATATTGGTAGTTATAGTATTACCATTTTTCTCATGCCTCATGCGACCTAAACAAGCACACATCACAACTATCGTTGATGAAACCGAAACAAAAATATAGCATTACCAGAAATTCAGTTATAAATTGTTTAGCTGTCGTAGGCGAACACCATAGGGATATCCGTGCATACTAATGTCAAACATCGTTTTAAGGAAAAAGACATACAAGCAAAAATTTGGTGTCTGTACTTCTTTATTGCACTTACTGGCAAGTGCAGCTCTTATAGTTGGAGGCTTGCGTCGAAATAGAACAGGTTCTATGAGTCATCATCATCTCAACCGCACCTAAAGGCAAAGTATGCACACCTTTAGTGGTGTCGTTTCCTGTTGTCGCTGTCATATCTGCTTTGGCACGTTGACCTATAGGGAGTATGCACCTACACCACAGTGATGACCATTTTGTGGTTCATCTAGCATGGCAAAAGGCTGCAATCGTATCTAATCGCCTTATCGCTTGTTCCAGCTTGCACTGCCGAAGTTTATGCCTTGCACCTGAACTTGATGCCCATGACTTCACTTGAATACCTCCTTTTATCATGACGTGGCCAGCTGCCCCTCACCACCTTGCTAGCCAGCTCTGATTGCCCACCAGTGGGAGGCAGCCAACTGCGCCGTTGGTTTGAGGGATGGCACTGTCATTCAAACCTGTATCTGACAAAAGTGGGCATGTTTAACAAACCATAGAGCGACAGTGAGGCAACGCATTTCTTCCATCCTGATATCCCCCTCCCTGTTTCTTGGGGCAGGTGCGTGATATGCATGGGCGAGTTTGCCATGGGCGACGCCGTCCGGTTCCTGCCCTGTATGCACATCTACCACACGGACTGCATTGATGACTGGCTCATGCGCTCCTTCACGTGCCCTTCGTGCATGGAGCCGGTGGACGCCGCACTGTTGACCACCTACCAGACCAACTGAGTCGTTCTCCTCGCGATACACTGCGCGTGCACGCTCGTTGGTGAGTGGTGGTGCCTCTGCGCCACTCCGGTGCCTGCAGTGTGGAAAATAAGGTTTTCGAACAGCAGGCACACTTCTCTGCAATGCAGTTGTGCCGCAGTTTTGTCTAGCTCTTCGCAATCTTGGGGACCCAAGCATGGTAGGCTCTCTCTATCTTCTGCCATTCTCGTTTAGTGATTGCTCAGGACCACGTTGGGGTTGCTTCGAGGACCCTGTCAGTCCGTCCCATCTCCCTTGCCTTCCACTTTTCAGAACTGTTTTGTAGTTAATCCCGTCCTCTCAATATCTGGCCTGGGTATTGGAATGTCAGCTGAGGGGTTTAACTGGCTTACAAATGGGGAGTATGTGAGCACGACATTTTATCTCCTTATTTAGTTTTTTTAGTTTACTGCATATTGTCAGCCTTGGCAGAAATGGGTGGTGCATAATGGAATACACTACAAAAATTTAATGATCGCCCATTCGAAGGAATAGCCGCATGAAGGTAACGTGTCCAACTTGTACCACGCATCTTGTGAGCTGTCTAAAGCTAGCAGCACACATCATTCTCGCTATTTGTGCATCTCGCGTGTCCCACCACTGAGAGTACAAGACTCTCATGCCGCACTGCCTGTGTACACCTCTTTTCTTGGCCTTTCCTTTTATCCATTGTGACACCATTTAGATCTGCAGGGAGTCCATGGTAGTCGCCTCGCATCACGATGCTACAAGGCAGTGTCAAGGCAAGAGCCATTAGTGCTGTGGGTGTTCTAAATATAAAGTACCCTTTTTCAAAGTGCCTGCCTCACAGCTTTGCTGTCACTTGCTGCTAACCCGTCTGTGTGTTTCACCTTGCTCTCTCCCATGTGCCCTGCGAATTTGATTATGCATCCTATTCTCAAGTCAGTGACAAGAGACTATACAACTTATAGGCCTTTCTTTTAATGTGATCTCTGGTGCACTGTTTAATTGGGTTGCAGTACAGTTAAAAAAGAAAAAAGTTACAAAGCATTACCCTTCACGCGTCCAGGAAACTCAACTCTCCGGCAGAGCATATTTGCCTGATTGGATGTCAAAACACAAAAAAAGCTTTTTTTTTTTTTTTAATTCGGCATACACCAGTGCAGCTCAAGCTTGCAGTCTGTCGCAAAGAAAAGTTTTCATTAATTTATTGGCAAATGCCCTTCATCCAGAAACCTCGATTGGTCGTGCCATCAAAAAGTGCACTCTTATCCGAGCACCGATTCATGCATAGTTCTCTACGTGTTCAGTGCAAAATTAAAAAAAACTGATGTGCAGAGTTTTATTTTTTTGGAGCTTCTGCAATAGCTATTCACTTGATTCGAGCCCGTTCAAAAAATGGTTAATTGGTTACTTTATCATGCCAGACTCGCGAGACGCATTTTAAAGTTTCACATTATGCTGAAAACGCTTCGAGAGGTCCACTTTCATTATTGTTGTGGCAAGCGGCGACGGCTTGCGCCGCTACAACGCCGTTCCCGCTTTGTACACCTTTGGCAGTCAACAAATTCAATATAGGAAGCCACCAAATCATGCGTACTTCACACCTGCACACACAATATAGCCTTAGCACCAACTTCCGTGTGCTAATTCGTCGAGCACTTTTCATGGTAGTAGAGAAGGTCACTACAGTATCACAACTAGGAATTAAAGAAAGAACTGCAACATTGCTTACAATATTGTACCGTATAAACCGTATTATTGGTCGAGTGGGAGCATATGTCGAACCCCTTACCTTGAAGTAAAAAAAAAAAAAAGTGGAAAAGCGCATATATTTATATCGGCAGTGTCCCTGCATCGCAGGAGCTATGATCTCACTCCAAACTTCCAAACGACCTCAGCTTCTCTTTGCTGCTTGCCATCTCGCAGAGTGTGTCACCTAGTTCTGTCAAGCGTGTTGCTTATGCAGCATTTCTTGTAAGGCTGCATGCAAACAGCTGATCTTGTCCACGGCACCGCACGCCGAACTGTCGCTGAGAGCGGCCATTTTGCCGCTCTCAGAAAAGTAATTACAGTCTGTTCAGAGTATGTACTCCTTTTCAGGTTAATATTGAGCTTCTTTTAAGCCAGAATTTCTGTTTAGAAACCTGTAAGACAAGCTGGGATGCATAAATGTAAAAGGCAGGCCCTTGAGAGAAATGAAGGAAACTTATCTTTGTCGAGAGACCAATGTAATGGAGGCTTCTCAAGATGATTATGGACTTCACTAGGTTCCTTACCTTTAAGCTGCAGTTTCCTTGGCTTGTAGAGCTAGCAGAGTACCAGTTGCAACATGTAAAAAAGATTTGTTTTGTGCACTAAATAGACCGGTAACCGTTTTTTTTTTCTTCCTACCTACTGTCTGTATAGGTCTGTGTTGATGTGGAAAACGTCCAGCCACCTCCGGACAACCTGTCCGAACTGTCTTGCAGGGGCTATCACCGTGTTTGTGCACACTGCACCCATAAACGAGAGCGAAATCGTCACTCCAGCGCGGACGGAGGAATTCCTTGCCTCTGTGATGCACAAAGGTGAAGCGAACTTCCTCGCAGTCTTCTGTTGAAGCTTCCAGCTGCAGGATCATCAGCATGGCTTCATCGAGAAGTGCGTTCAATGCTGCAAGACGTCTGGCGGGCACACTCTGAATCCCTTCTGTGGCTGGAGACGGCGGTTGCCATTAAAATTGCCCGGCCGGGCGGCATGCCGTCACCGGCATTTCTCGAGGACTTTTGAATGCTTGGTGTCGGCTTCTATTAAGCCAGTGTGGATATGTAAATATAAGGTGTCTTAGTGTTAGAGTTCCAGTTATGCTCGACGGTACATGGAAGGCTCTTGCTCTCACCTTGGACTTTTTCTGGCGCACGATGCATGGAGTGCATCTGTTTGGTGGACTTTGCACTCGTACGATCCTGCGTTGCAGAGTTGTTTCTTGGAAAAGTGATTTTGCTCTTTTTTTTTGCTGCTGTTAGTCCCTTTTTGTTTTTTTTTTGTGTTGACAACCCAAACGCCTCGTCCCGTTACATAATTATTATTATTATTACTTTTTTTTTTTTTTGCTGTTGGTTTGTTTTGCTTTACGAGCCGTTTTTTATCGAAAAGTGGCCGCAGCTTGCTGACCATGTTGAGAGCCTAGTTTTCTTCCACTGGTGAAAGGTGTGATACGTCTTCGTCAGTGAAGTGAGTTATGGGCATTGCATGGTCAGTTGAGGTCAGGGTGAAGAAAACTTGGCTCCGACATGTGTGTTTTGTACGCGTTTGTACTCTGTTACGAGTCCACCACCTGAAGCACTGGCCTTCTCCGAGGGCATAGACGAAAGTGGAAAGGATAACCAATGCGGATTACCCGCATTGTTTTTTTTCTCTAGACAAGGTCTTAAGTGTGCAGCAGTTTTGTTTTTGTCATTTATCGGTGTTGTAAGTTCAGAAAGAACGTATGAACAATGTTTCCTTTACGGCCTGTAATGGTTTGTCCAAGTTGGTGGGTTGGCAGTCAAAGGAGACGGAAAGCAGAACAAAATTTTTTTAGCATTCATGATGACGTAGAGCCCAAAGCTACATTTCGGGCGTGGAGGCAGTGGCATTTGCTGCTGGACAGTTGCTTTACCTTGCTTGTTGGACGTTAAGGTGTTGAAATGTGTGAAGACTTGGTTGCGCTCGATTAGTTTGTGTTTTTATACTTTTGAAAAGGTTCACTTTACCACCTAATTAGCCAGGGTAGAGCAAGTACTCATGAATGCCATCTCTGCCAAAAAAAAAAAAGGATTTGCAGGTAGAAATGCAGTTGGCTAAAATGGTGCGCAATTTGTTTGGAAGGTTTTGTAACGAGAGAAAAACTGTAGGGCGCAGTTTGGCGAAACCTCCTCTAGGTTTGACAGCAGCAGTAACTGTCTGTAGGAACTCTGCAATCCAAGTGTGAAGCTACCGAATGCCCAAGTCTGTAAACTGTATGCAGTCGTACAGTGCACATTGTAGAGATTGCCTGCACGCTCATTTCTTTTTTTCTTTTTTTTTTAAACTTTAGCAACCAGGGTTTTTGTCATAGGATGGCATGGTCACAGATTGATTTTAGCAGCCGCGCAGTGGACATCGGTTGTAGGTCGTGCGGCAGGTGGGGATCTTTGACATCTATATGTGTGGGTGAGAAAAGAAATCCGTCTATTGTACGAGGAAGCCTTGTCATTGCAGACGTCTAGGATTATTTATTGTAGGTAAGTCCCTGTACACATATTACACAATAAAGTGATTTCGAGCCGTAGATAAAAATGCTGAGCACTTCTTTAAATAGCATGCAGAGCTGTTGGCATCACACCGACAAGCAGTTGTGGCTGTTGAGTTCGATTCATCGCTTAAATACGGAAGCTGTCTGTCTTCAGTGCATGTTATCTTTTTATATTGGGACACCGAGGTTTGGGAGTTGCATCTGTACTTACCTGTAGTCAGACTCATTTGTTCAATCCCCCTGTATTTTTTTACATCATTGGGAGCTTTGGTTGTCATTGAAACAACTGCTTGCACTGTTTGGATGGCCTTTTGTGCTGGTCAAGAAAATATGAAAGTTTTATTGTTTGAATGCCGAGCGCTCTTATTGAGACTTATGTTCCGAGGGGATTTAAAGAAAAAAATGCCGCAGAGAGCCTTTCATCATGCAGAGTAAAGTAAAAAAAAAAATACCTTGGCCTAGTCATTAGCAGAGATGGAATATTATATTTCATGTGCGATTTTCATTCCTTTTTTGGGACGTGTACATAATAAAAGATATCCTTGACAAAGTGGCGGTTGTGTGTGCATCATATGGTCGGTATCACCCTGAAAAAGCTTTCAGCTATAGCTGAAGTAACAAAGAATTCTGTACTCAACATACTTTGCCCACGTCGCTGAATGCAACTTCAGTTTGACAACATTCCTGGAGGAAGAAGTGTATAGACCAACACCGTGTTTACAAACAAAGGGGGCGCTCGCGGCGCCGCAGCCGACTGGGGGTGAAAAAAGGAATACATGGAACCGAAAGATTTCAAAGCAGTTCTCTCTTTTCACGGGGCATATATGATGTTATTCGACACAGAGCCACCATGAACACCCTAGAACAGATCTTGAAAGTATGAAACCACATGGCGAAGTATTTTTAAAACACCACAAAAAGTATGGGGGTGCAAGTTGGGAGGGCGACCCATAGAAACACGTGTAAACACAACTTACCGGAACATTGTTCTTATTTCGCAGAGCATCAGAAGTGGTGGCCGGTCGTTAAACGTTGACCAGCGCTTTGAAGAAGTGTGTATGGTGTATGGTGTGTAAAGTGTGAAGTATGGTGCGTCATTACGGACGCAGTCTACTTTTAAAACTCCTCGAATAACCTGTGTTATGAATCCAGACACCAACAAAAAGCAAGCTGGGTGCAGCGAATCGCACAGTTTTGCTTACAGTCTGATATGCTGCCGCATAGGGTAAATAAGCTTGATAATACTGTCGTTCCAGTGATACGTCATAGAATTGCATTTGAAAAACAGTTGTCAAACGCCATACAACATAATGGACCGAACGAGGTTCGCGCATTGCAGTAGACAGCGCATCTGGCGATACCCACCGCGGCAGTCTCCAGCTCCGGAGCGTCTGCTAACGAGTGGTGCATGTTCGTCTGCAACTGTCCGCAAGTCGTCAGACTTTCATTACTTGCAAGAGAATGTAGTGTGTCATGCAACATGACGTCAAGGCGTCGTACAAGACGTTCACCAAAAAAATGAGAAGGGTTCAACACTGCTGAACCGAGCAAAATGTTGCAGGGTTTACATGTGTTTCTATGGGATCACCCTCTCAACTCGCACCCTCATACGTTTCGCGGTGTTTTAAAAATACTTCGCCTCGGTAATGAGATTTCATACTTCCATGATCTGTTCCAGGGCGTTCATGGTTGCTCTGTACCGAATAACGACATCACGGATGACCCGTGAAAATGGAAAACTGCTTTGGAATATTTCGCTTCCATGTATTCCTGTGGGCACTAAGCCTACTTTTCACCCCCAGTCGGCCCACACTGGAGATAGAAGCGCCACCGCATCGTGCTTACGTCACAGATGGTACGCAGTAGACTCCCTTGTAAGACGAATCTGAAGGTTTTTTTCTTTTTCTTTTTTTTTTAATGGAATAGCTCCCCGAGATGGGAGCATGCTAAGTGTGTGCAAATGTGTCATATGAAAACAATAAAAATGCCTTTCAGCAAGAGGATATGGAGCATAAACTGGCTTTACCTGTTTTACCAGTCTTCGAAATAGGATTTTGTTTTCTTTCCTGCCACCATTACATGGTTTTCTTCCCAATTTTTTTTTCTTTCACTTCTGCTCCAAGCCCAGTGTAGGTGCCCAGATAAGTATGTGTCCCCCTCCTACCTTCCTTCTCAATGTAGCTGTTGCCAGCTTGACCAGGTAGAGCAACCATCATCTTATCCGGCAAAGTTACTGAGCACACGGTGCCAATATCCACTAGTCTCTGTCCTGTGATAACGCGTTCCACATCTGTGTTGAAAATTTGGCACATGCCCTTTCTGCACTATAAGGAATGCGTGCTCTATCCCCAAATCTTAATGCAATGGAGTGAGGAACGTCTTTGGGAGCTTTCCTTGTCGTCGAAACATTTTTCTGTTCTGGACAAAGAAGCAATTATGTAATCTTCTGGACAAATTTCGTACTAACCGAGACACGTACAAAACAGTCACAATTTTTATTTTTTTTTTTTGGCACTGAATCCTGTGCTAAACCATCCAGATAATCTCGCATCCTTTATTTTATCAGATTTTTTGCCTTAACAGGAGGGGAGTACGTAAATTGTAATTAACGTGTTGAATAGATGCAGACTGCAATGACTAGCTTGGCTGTTGTGATGCGCAGAAAGCATGGGCTACACACAGCATCAATTTTTGAAAGATCTTTTAATAAAATATTTACACTTTTCATTTTTTTTTTAAATCTGCCATAGCATTTTTTTTTTTTTCACTTTTCTAGAAAAAAAATCAACTCTGTACACAGTGTTTTTCAGTTGCTTGCTGTATGCCTGTGAGCACGTGCACGTGACTGCCGGAGACCCTGAGCTTCTGATGTACCGCACCACGTATATTGTTTATTCCTTCCTGCTCGTAACATTTATTGTTGCGCAGACCTCTGAAAAAAATAAAAAAACCACTTTTTCTGCGTCGTCACGCTGCTCACTAGGCTGTTGTGAGCACAGCAAATGTGCCGAGCGTGCAGTGCTCAAGCATGTGCTCGCAACAGCCTAAGAAGTGCATGCTCTCGCCATTGTTAGAACAGCACGAAGGTCTGCAATGCATGCTTAGGAAATGGGGCAAAAAGGCGGGAAACAAAAACATCATAAAAACAGTGGTCAACGGGAACTGTCTATCACAAACAATAGTGGCCAGAACGGTTTCGGCAGCAACATGCGATTTGTAAAAAAACAAACAACAAAACAAAAACGGCTACAGTCATGGTGGTGGAGAACTGTCGGACACAATATTGTCATCACATTCAGTTTTGTGCATTCTGTGCCATTCTGCTTCGCTGATATTAGTGCAAGACATCTTTTATAAGTCTTATAAGTTCTGCATGGTGAAGCAGTTGTGCACTATTCGTTTGCAAAGAAATAATGCTCCTGCACGAAATGGAGGAATCTGTTTTAATTGTCCGAGTCCTAGTGGCATCCGTCAGAACTAGGGATGTGCGAATATTAAAAAATTTTGAAAGACTAATTCAATATCCTTGTACCCCGCCGGGGTGGCGCAGTGGTTACGGCGCTCGACTACTGTTCCCAAGAATGCGGGATCGAATCTTGGCCTCGGCGACCGCTTTTCCATGAAGGCGAATAGCCAGGCGCCCCTGTGCTGTGCGATGTCAGTGCACGTGGTCGAACCCCAGGTGGTCGAAATTTCCGGAGTCCTGCACCACGGCGTCTCTCAAAGCCCGAGTCGCTTTGGGACGTTAAACCCCACAAAACTCAATATCCTTGTATTCAATAATTTGAACCAACCAAACAGAGTTTAAAGTTACCCGGAACAATTTGAATGTTCTCAACTTAAGGTATACTATATCAAACGGGGCCCACCCTGACATATATTCATCTATGATGCGAGATGAACAATTCAGTGCTGCTAAATCGTTCATTCATATAGTGGTGTTCATAATACTATACACACCTTTAAGATTAGATGATGTGGTTGGGTTTAGGTAAGGTAAGCAAAGCTTGCACCGACGTCCGATTTTGGATGCTGTGTTATATGAATAGCTGCCACTCGTCTCATGTCTCGAGGTTCGGCTCCATAGTTTGATACAGCTCGTCTGCAGTAACCACTGCACAGAATTTCTCCACGATAGAAAGCAGTCCGCTGATGAAGCTTTGTTACCTAAATAAAAAGCTCACCAATAGGCAAAATTGTAAATTAAATTTTGATGCCTCTTGCTTGACTGGTGTAGCCAAATACCAAAAACTGATTTTTTTCACTGTTCAGTGGAGTGTAATGCACATGCCGTGTACCATGGCCCATATATTCGCACACCCCTAATTGTAACTTGTGACCACAGTAATCGGTCACCGCAATATACCAAGCAAGGCGGCGGCATTGGTTCACAAAAAGTGAAAAAAAAAAAAAAAAAAAAAAGAGCTTTTAATAATTTCTTGTGAATGTGAATTGTAACCCGATTTCTGTGGCCATCTCCGTATACTGTGGATGCAATTATATTCTTCTGTACCAATGCCATGGATAGCATATATCAGTCACTGGTGATGATGATAGCAATGTCCCCCAAGATGAATTTCTGCCTCCTCAAAATAAGACTGTTTACAAGCTCAGTACGGTTTATCAGTATAAATTCAAATGTTATTTTGTAGAAAATGACATCGCTTTTTGTCAAATTCCACTGAAGTAAGCATAAGCCTATAAGCCGGTACATTAGTAAGATATGTGAACCTGGAGCAATGTTATTTAATAAATGACACAACTGCTGCAAGGACAATGCAGAATAGTCCCGTCTGACAAAAGTGGAGGGCTGTTTATATGAAATTACAGTGTCTCGAATGAAATAAATACACCATTGTGGGCATGAAATGGGAAAGGGGGAAAACAATTCATGGCACAGCAAGTTGCAGGTAGCTCGTTGGAATACCAACATTATGCTGAATCCCATTAGCGTAATCTTTGAAGCAACACAATGGCATCAACATTTGGGGCGTAACCACGCAACATCTTTTCTCGAATCTTATTGGTGAAGGTACTAGAACCGCAATTTGTGCTGCAGAAGTGACAGGACCGAAGAGGAACAGACCATTTTTAAGCATTCTCGGAAACAAGAAAAAAAAAAGAGCAAAATTGGCAATTGTGTTGCAAGTGTATCAAAGCCGAATTAAATTCCTCTGCAATGCATAGCTATATCTGGTTGTATATTAAACTGATGATAAACCGCATTCTGCAGGGCCATCAAGTGCCGTATAAACATATTCTAAAACCGCAATCAGCATCAGTTCAAATACATTCACCAGTGAGGTCATCTACCGAACTCCATGTAGCCCTATCCTCTGGGCCCATCTGGCTTTCTGCCCTGGCTACTTTTCTGTGTTCTTGGGGTCCACTGCATTATATTCAAGGCTGCCGGTTATCTCATTTTTATATTACACAACCCGTTTTCAAGACTGTTTCTTCTCACTTCAACGTGGACATCGAGTCACACTGGCCCCACAGTTCTACACCACCACACCGAGTCTAATTATTAGCTAGGAGGCATGTCTTCAGCAAGCGCATCGTCAGTTTACAGAACACTATTCTTTCTTTACAGCAAATGTATTTTCCATCATCACTTTGTTTGAGCAGCTGTGAAATCCTAAATTCCAGTTCATTTGTCGCAGATGTGTGCTTGTGTATAAATATGCGCGACAGTTGTATTTACACCTATACAAGGGAAAAATGTGTTGTTTCGCTGGCCTGCTATATCTTTTTTTTTTTTTCTTACAATGCTGGCGGCAAACGAAACGGGAGAGGGACATGACACTTCTCTCTATAGTTGAGGCACTGAAAAAAACTCGTGCGTCTCCTCTGGGCCTGGTTCTCCACAACAGAGGCTCTCTCCCCCTTTAAGTAGAAGATTGGAGGCTGCACAAAGAAAGAACAATAATAATAAAAAAAAGAGGCCCCCAATTTGCATGTCTGGCCAAAGACTAGCCAAAGTTTGCATATTTGCTTAGTGTGAAAAACACACAATGGTTCCACAAGACGGGAAAGAGCATCGACTAAGCACATGCATATAAAAAGACCCCTTTAAGTTCCGTAAAGCGGAAGCTGAAAAAGAGGAAAATAAAACGAGGTCTTACGAATTGGACAAAAATCCCGAGTGCACATGCAAATTAAGACCGACCGACCGAAACGCTCAGGAGACCCGTGCACAGAGACGAATGATTCACATTGATTTTGTTGCAAACGGGCACAGTATTGGTTAGAGCCCATACCCCATCAGTCTTCTGCCACAGTGTGCGTGGCCCATCATTTGAGTGTCTTTTGACCAAACAAGCTTCGTACATCATGGCAAGAAAGCTACGAAAAACACAAACCTGTATCAGGGAGGTCAAATGCGTGAGACGTAGCGAAGGGGAGGGCTCACTACCAACGACAGGCAACACTCGGTCATAAAAAAAAATAAAAAAAAAAACACCTAAGACAGCGGGGCCTGGAGGGGGCAAAATGAAATAAAGTACATGCAGATAACGTGGAGGGAAAGGGGCAGGGAGGGGGAGGGAATATCACGGTCATGCTCTCACTTCAAATGCAAACCACGTGCACGCATCCACACGCACACGGGCGTGCCCAAAAAGAAGAAAAAAAAAGTCACTGGCGAGATAACACCTCACGGAACGAGGAGCAGCCAAAACAGACACCGCTGAGGTCACAACAAGATGCTCCTGACAGCTTCGTCTAAAACTGAGTCCGGCTGTGCGTCTCCCGTAGCGTCATCGTAGTCCATGGGTTCTGGCCCGCCCCGCGCGGCTCCTTTAGAGTCCACGCATAGGCCGTCGTCAGCAGCGCCCCGCCGAAAGTCCAAGATGCTGTTGATGGCACTCTGGACCTGGTCGTGCAACTCCACCGAGTCCTTGTCTTCGTCCTCATCATCGTCACCAAAGTAGTGCGTCCGACCCAAAGGGTCCACCACAACCCCACTGCCACTGTCATCGTCCAGGCCCTCGATGCCCGACAGGTCCAGCTCAGGCGCTCGGGGCTCGGCACTTTTACAAGTCCAGTCTGGCACCGCCACTACCACCGGGGGCTGTTGGTGTGGCCGCTTGAACTCGGCCGGCGTCGGGAACCGAGCCACTGGTGGCTCAAAGTCCGCCAGCTCGTGGGCAAACTCATCGTCCTCCTCACCTATGCCCTCTGATGGAGGAGACATGTCAAGCTCCTTGTGGATGCTCAGCACGAGGTCATCATGCTCTGGTGGCGGCGGTGGCGTCACAGACACCTGTGGAGGCAGTGGCAGTGGTGGAGGCAGCGGAGGGGGCGGTTCCTCCTCCGCTACTGCTGGCATGACGTCGGTTTCGTGAAGCTCTTCCTTGATTGAGCGCCGTTTCGCAGCTGGCTCCAATTCGCACCTATCGTCATCGTCGTCAAGCCAGGAATCCAGCGGTTCCTTTTTCACTGGCCGGGGCGGCGGTAACAATGGACTCGACTCGAACGTCCATGCACTTTCGGGCACCTGCGGAAGTGGCGCCTCAACGGCCACATCTGGATAAGAACAAAAGCGAACATTAGCATGGAAAGAGAATCCCTAGATGAGGAGAAACTCTATACATTCCGGCACAAGCACATGACCAGAGGTAACACAAGACAGGTAACGCAGGGCCTAGTCTAGGCCCTACGTTACATGTAGGAGGCCCAACCTGACACTGAGAGAGCGTGAGTCCGGCTCAGCCGAGTGCTAACACTTAAAGCCTGGCCTGGACTCAGCCTGACTGGGGTGCAAGGTCGCGGTCGTCCGCGATCTTTGTTTCAACGTACTTTGTCAAGACCGAGGTATAAGGGGAGACTCAAGCACCATGGATGCTTTGACTATGCGCAATGCCGCATAACTAGTGCCTTCTGCAGCGACAGGAAGGCACTGCCACTGCATTCTCTGAATTAAGACACAAGAAGCAACTCTATGCACCATGGATGGTTCACCTAGATACAATGTTTTGCTTCTACTGCAGTTACATTGAGAATGGGGGCAAGCCACAATTGAGGCGCGAGAGGTAATGATGTAAACAGATGCCTAAACATCTGCACCAGTTTTACCGAAGTAATAGAAGCAAAAGTGAAAACTCAACAGCCCTCAAGTGGCCCTTCTCTTTGGTCTTTAGCGGCTGGCTGAAAATCCATTCATAGCAAGAGCATGTGGAGGAAAAGGTGACCGTTAGGGAAAATTCAGAAGCATGTGTGTGGAGACTGTGCTGGTTTTGTTTTTATTGCGCTCAGTGGAAAGAACACAGACCACGGGACGGGCAAGGACTGTCGGGCTGGCCCAACCCTGTGCACAGCTCAAGAGATGACCAGTGACACCTAGCGAAGTTTGTCAGTGGTAAACTAAGGCAGTGTGAATAGACCAATATTTGGGCATTTACAAATTATGGTGCTGCCCACACGATCAAGCAAATTGCTCCCAATGTCACAGTTCACAGATACACAACTGCCTATCAATCAGTGAAATAGATTCAGTATCGAAAACTTATACAAGATAATGATGACAATAGGCAGTAGCTTTTATATTGGCCACATCTAGGTGATGTCACGATCCATAAACAAAATGACCTCTGAAACTTGTCACTTCATGAAGTGGAGTCTTCTGAATGGCATGACCACCAAAGAGCTCTGCAGGTAACGAGGACCACTGGACGCACTACAAAATGAATCCGTGCTTACAAGCCATCACCAGACATGGTACTGTTAACCGCATCGCATTCCCACCACCCGATGAGCACGCTGACCTCTCTACCTTCGGGTTTTTAAACCAAAAGCTTTTAATACCTCATCGTTGTTGACGGAAGGTTGTCAGCAGCGGTGTTGCGCTTTCGAGAGCGAGAGTTTATATTTATAAATTAACCCTTTAATTGTTTTTGCCGTACGAGTACTGCACTAAACGCATAGCCTTTAATAAACTTTTGATGCTGGGGATAAATTTTTTCAAAATATTCGACAGTCAAAGGGTTAATAAACCTTGTTTCCACCGGGAATGGAACCTCCATCCCTTGGATCCCCAGCCCAGCGCATTACCAACAGCGCCACGCCCCGGATCGTGAAATGCTCTTCATAATTCCCCTTGTCTACCGCGAGGATGATAGTGGAATTCCACGAGTGACAGATACTGCTCTTTTCTTTTCCTGTAAATAAATCATAGAACGCCGGTGAACTTTGATGGGTACAATGAAATGCTGGTTGTGTTAGACAAGGGGCACGTGATGTACCGTTGTCACCAGGCGATTCATGCATATATTAAGCTGACCATGCCGCCGTCCAGTCCAGGCGTCCGTGCGGCGCTTTCCTTTGCCGCTTCCTCGAACGCCACAGCAAACAGAAGCGGACCCAGATGTACAGGAGGTGTTAGTACAGCAGGCATCAGTGGCGTTTGAAATCGATTTACAGGATAGAAAAGATGCAGTATCTGTCACAATTCTCCGCGGACATATGTACCACACCGTAAAGGAAGGGAGGAAGGTGTGAGTGAAAGAAGAGAGGGAGATATCTGTCACAATTCTCCGCGGACATATGTACCACGCCGTAAAGGAAGGGAGGAAGGTGTGAGTGAAAGAAGAGAGGGAGATAGAGGTGCCATAGTGGAGGGCTACGCTACACCGCACTATAATGGCTTTCGCCTCATCGCATTTTAGTGGTCCAAAGTGCCCTCTAGAATTTTTACCAACTCTGTTCTAGTTGGATGTTTGGCGTCGGCGCGTTTTTACAATATTCATGCCCAGTTATATTTCCGAATTCCATTACTATAGTCACACACCCCTTAAAGAAGCTACAAAAAGCGGCCTTTGGCAGTTAAGGTGCCAGCACAATAGGGTAGTATAGTTGGAGGAAAAAAATTAAAAAAGAGACACACTTACACTGGCCTTCCTCAGCTGCTCGCTTCTCATCGGCCAAGGCATCGCTTTCTTGCTCAAGGAAAAGTTTGTCCAACATAATCTTCTCGGCAGTTGAGCATTCTCTCTGCAAGACAAGGAGGTCAAAGGACGAAAATTATGACACTCGATGGCTCCACTGCAGTAGAAGCGCATAATGCTTGCCCCCTTGTAATCGCTTTATACCAGTTAGTGTCAAATGCTGCTTTCTACGTGCGTCACTTCATGGAAAAAATGATGGCAAAACCTCAGCGGCAATTAGGATTTACAAAAATGGCATCAATTTTGTTTGTTCACTGTCGTCAAGAACGACACAGTCTGCAGAGAGGGTGTGCAGCCAACAGACCAAGTAGAAAAGCGCTGAAATGCTCTAGAGAAAACAACTGCTTCAATTTATTTTGAGTGAGACTGCATCTTTAACTAAAGGGTACTTAAAAACACCACCCACAAGCATTCTATCTTAAAAATGAATTCAAATTTTGTTTCTAGTTTTCCTAGTATACTGCCATGGCAAACAGAAGAATCAAATAAGACAATACTAGCAACTGACAAAACCGAATTTTCCAAAGCGAATTAAAATAGCAATAACTATGGCCCACTAATGTAAACTGCTGGCCTAACTTGCTGATGACAGAAAGGTGCAGACACATTAAGTGGCCTGCAACAGCACTGACACGAGCATAATAGAAATGGGTCAAGGTTGTCGTGTCAATAAATGCTCAGACTGCAACTTGCTCACAGAGAGGGAAGTTTTGCTCGACCTACTACATGGTGAAGTGTGTAAATGGCAAATGATCACTGTGCCAAGAGGAGACACTTAACAAAACTACTTCGATACGGGAGGTGTTGTTCGGCCTAAGACAAGAGCGCCCGAGCCAGGGCACGAGATTGCGTTGAATGCAGGACAGCAACAACATCCACCTCGGCACAGACGCTGCTCACTTGTGATGTGGGGCAGACCGGACTATGTTGCAGCAAAGGTGCAGTCGTATCTTCACACCTTTCCATTGGTTCCCGCTCTTTACCTTTACGACTGTCATTTCCCACAAAAATATACTGCTCCACTCTCGCTTCGTACGGTGTGTAGAGAGCCTAACATTATCCCCCAAGAAATCAGGATCTTTTCATACTCGAGAGGGCATTGACAAGTTAAGAAGCACATTCAGGTGAAAAGCTCTCAACACAAAAAGTTTGACCCACCATTCCTTCCAGCAGCATGAGGTAGTGGAATTTTCGATAGAGCTTCTGCCTCTCCTCCAGAAGGCGCTCCGAGACCTCGGCAAACAGTTCATCAGCTGCAAAGGGGGAAGCACCCAGTCAGACACACCGGTTTGGGCTAATCCACCCCAAATGGATCCACCCTAATTGGACCAGCTTATCCCAATGGCACAGAGCTTCACTGTAAACAAGGACTCACTCTTCTGTAGGTCATCTTCCCTCGGCAGTCTTGAGTTGTAGACGTGGTACCGTAACAACCTCTGGCAAGCATCGTGCCGTGAAGCGAATGGAGTCTTGGTGTCTGGAGCCATAGCACCATTCTGGTCTTCCAAGAGTCGTTGATGAAACCTGCCACAGAGACGACAAAACAGGTGAAGTGTCTCCACAGTGCTGCTGCGACAATGGTTCCTGCCTTAAGGGGGGACACTGGTCTTAAAACTATTTTCCTTATTTACCAATCAAAATTGATGTAACTTGGTGGGTTTGTGTAGTTTTTTGTGCAGATTCCAAAACTGCAATTATTTCTTTTGTGATCCAATTATTTCATGAAATAATTGCACCAATTAGTCTAATTCTTACAAGAACAATTACAAAATGACCATTGAAGAAAAACTTTAGATGAACACATTGCTGGACACTAGAAAGAATGAGGAACACAATGTTGCAAGCAGTTTTTTGAGCAATTATTTCTTGTTTTATTGCATAACAAAGTTCAAAGTTCAAAATATAGCATATAATGATCACAAAACAAAGCCATTTTAAAAAATTCTGAACAAGAAATTAAAAAATCTACTTGCAACATTGTGTGCTCCACATATTTGGCTTCATGCTGAAAAAGAAATTATTACTCTATCTGGAATAGGTGCCGAGATATTAAGGCCGCAAAACTGCAAGTGGTCGACAATGCATGTTTTGAGAAGAGAGCAAAAAAGAAACAGGGGATTATTTAACAGACATTCACTGGTGCAATGCACACATTTACATTTTAAAATGGCTAGAAACCTCCAGGAATGTAGTCACTTTGCTTTCCAACGTCCAAGTGTCGCCTCTTTCATTTTAATTTGCAGTTGCAGCACATTCAGTTGTCACTTTTTCGACTGCGCGAGTCACATGCAAACAGGGACTTTTTTTTTTTTTTTTTTTAACGTACGTCGTTTTGCTACGTCCTCGCATCAAGACCACGGTGAAGAACGTTTATTGCGGAAAGAAAATGTAATTTAGAGCAGCTGGCTGCTTCCCAGTGCTCTGCATTGCACTGGAAGCAAGTGCATTCACTAAGGACTATGAACGAGGTTCGATCGGCGCAAACGCGCAGCGAGCTCTACGAAGACGACGTATCCCGAAGTTTACGCATTGGAGAATAAGTTTGACGGCGATTTCTTATCCCCGTCCACATTTTTAAATGCCAATATCGCCGCTGTATGTTTTACGCTTCGCCAATCTCGGCAAACTGTTATCTGACGATCGTGAACTCCGCCTCACGAAGCGGACTGTCCGCCGCACTGCCGTCATTGTCACAAAAACAATCCGTCTAACGCTTCGTTGCTGGAGTTGGCGCGAGTTCAAGTTTTTTTTCTGTTTTGAGCTTATCTTTCTGCTCACCTGCGGCCTGCGATATCACCGTCGTGGCGGGTGCGACCGCTGGCAGTAGCAGTCTCCCGTGCTGGGGAACGCGCTAGGCCTACTTCAGGCTCGTACACACGATCGTTCGGCGCACGACTTTCGTCGGCCTGAGCGCGCACAGCCGGGGCAGGGCATCACTTGAGATGATTAATCAACTATTTTTTTCACTTTTTTCACGAATTCTTGCCGTGAACGCAACTCGCGGTTCGGAACCAAGCGCGGCCGGCGTCAAGTCTCCGCCGTCTTTCCGCGGCTCGGACGCGCCGAGCAGGCGCCGTCAGCCAGCTCCACCAATGCGGTGACGCCTTATCATCACATGCACACCGAAAGCCAATAGGATTGCAAATGCCACGTTTTCTTTTTTGCTATTTTTTATGCGACCAATGGTAGACAGCAGAGGCGGCTCTTTCGAATGAGACCAAGATGGCTATGGTGCCGCGCACAAAATGGAAGCTACGCCTCGCGGAAAATGGTTGTTTTGGGGGTCGTTTTCGGCCCAAATTTGGGCGACATCGATTATATAAATTGGCATTGTGACTAAAATACCGACCCTAGAGATGAAAAGCTTAGCAGATAGGTAGAAGAGCTACTGATTTCGCAAATCACATTTTCTAAAAAGTGATTTTTTCGCGATTTTTTGGTCCGAAAGACCCGTGTCCCCCCTTAAGGCACCGACTCCAGAGCAGCAGTTGGGCCTCAACCCAGCAATATCTGAGGCAGCAGCTGCTTGTTTTTCGTTTTAAAAGCTTTATTAAACCAACAAGTCAGCTAACCTTCCAATAATGTGAGCATAAAATAACAGCCCTGGAACCTTCTTCTCACTGAGAAAGAGAAAAATGAAAATTTAAACTTCTGGTTTTTCTGCAACAAAACAACATAAAACAATATAGCATGGAATCGCCAAATGAAGCAAATTTTGCAAAGCACAGAAACTGGACCTACTTATTTGCCGTGATGATAACCTACGCTATTTGTGCTCCATTTCTCTTCACCTTTCGACCGTTCCAACTGTATAGAAAAATCGGGAAATGGAATATAGCATGCGGCTGTAACAAGCTGTGCTAGTTACTGCTGAGTATACTGCTAAAGGATTGCAAAAGATGGTTAAAAAATTTGGATCTCTGACAAAAGTGCGCATTAAAGCTTGGCTATCCACTCTCAAAAAGAGGAAATTGATATGAAGGAAGGCACACACACAGCGCAGATTTTCAAAAATGCAAACGGAAATTGTTTTTGCAAGTGTTTCCTACTGACGGCGACAGCGAGTGAATGGGCCCCAGGGTCACCGATGGCAACTTCTGTGCTCATGCAATGAGATCAGAAGAGTGAGTGCAGACAGTAGGTAGTGTTGGGTGCACTGCAGCAGCTGACCGAAACAGATGAGACGCCAGAAGGTGCAGAGCTCACTAAATGGTTGCAATGAGAACAGCAAAACACTTAAATTTACCCAGGAACATGTAAATAAGTGTAAAATATGTGCTCGAATCCTCTTAAGCCTGAAAAGGTGTGCAAAACCTTCAGGCACTTGCATCTCAAGTTACAAAATGGCATGAAAGAGAATCTTGCACCTCGACAGCTCCATAAAAGGCATAAAAGAAGCACATTTTTTTTGCCACCCTTAAAAGGGGTGAAAAAAAAAACTCCCCTGACATTTCCAAAAGGGGTGTAAATTAGGTACAAATACCTCTCTGTAGGCATGAAGAGAGGTGTAAAAGGGTGGTCAGAGGTGAAAGAAGGGCACTGTGGAAACTATGTAGCCAGTTTCACTTCTTAAAGCACCTAGAGTTTGGCTACCAGTTCATATTTTTAGGAAACATGCTCAAAAATGTGTCTTAGTGCCACCCGGTTAACAAAACCATCAAGTAAACGTGGCTGAGCCGAAACTGCATACACGAGAAGTGATGTGTGGTTGGTGGACCTGCATGCACAGAGCACATACTGCAACAGGTGCAGCCAACTTTCAAAACGGTATTGCCATTCTGGACTTACATGTGCATCTTCTGGACACGGTCAGGAACTTTAGGCTTAACAACAACTGGCTTTGGAGGGGGAGGAGCAGGTGGTGCTGGAGGCTGCGAAGGAAAGAATGAAAACACTCGTTAAGACAGTGTGAGGAATTTTATAACATGCCACAAAAATATGACAGAGCAAAAGGCCCTACTACAAGTCACTGTAAGTATTAGCAGATGACTAAATAATGTCGCTCAAATCAGTGGACACACAAACACCAAGGCAAGCCAAACCAAAAGCCAAAACAACAAGTTCTTACGCTGTACTTTATGAATTTAAGATAACAAAACAACCTGCCGGTCATGTTTCAAACAGCTAGGACGCACTTAAATAATCCAACTACGCAGTTCCCAATGCGTAAAAGCTTGTAAGTGCATAATGAAAAAATCACACTATACCAAATAAGCACCACACACTCAACCATACTAGTTCCTTAAAAGGAATAAAACATCAGTTCCTTTACTGCAATGAAAAAAAGAAAACAACAGTTGGTAAAAGGCTAAATGCTCACTTGTTCAGGCGGCGGAGGAAGGGGCTTGGGAGCGATAGGCTCCACTTTGCTCGGTAGGACAGGAACGCTGGATTTCGCCGAACTGCTACTGCTGCTACCACCAGAGTTTTTGCTCGAAGGCTGGAAAAAAAAATAATGAAATCCACAGATGTCAACACTTTCAACTCGTCCACTCTAATGCTCAAGGCAATTAGCTCACGCTATGAATGAAATCCTCAAAAATGGCCGTTCCATTTTATAACTATCATGCAGCCAAACAAAGAGCCGAATGATCCATTAAGGTGCCTATCATTTCGTTGAAGACATTTTAAACAAAAGCATATGCCTATGATACACACACACTGTTAGCTAAGGCATTAGAGAGGTCTTGTTGGTAGACAGTGATTCATCCAAGGAGAAAGGCAGATCCATTTTGTGCAAAGTTCCATGAATGGATAACCTTAGCAAGGTGTTTTTATAATGCTTTAACATTCTTTTTCTTTGCACGTCACCGAGACTGCTCCAATGCATCATCATGGCCATGAGGCCAAAATAAATAGCTTGGTTTGGTTTGTGGGCTGTAATGACCCGAAGCGACTCAGGCTATGAGAGACGCTGTAGTGGAGGGCTACGGAGTAATTTCGACCACCTGGGGATTTTTAACGTGCGCTTACATCGCACAACA
Source organism: Amblyomma maculatum (assembly GCF_055883805.1). Classification (NCBI taxonomy): domain Eukaryota; kingdom Metazoa; phylum Arthropoda; class Arachnida; order Ixodida; family Ixodidae; genus Amblyomma; species Amblyomma maculatum. Next base: position 89,157,833 of record NC_139351.1, on the reverse strand, counting down.
CACGGACGCCTCTCAGTTTCACGTCCATCAAAACGCAGCTGCTGGCGGTTGGGTTCAAACCCGGGTACTCCAGCACAGTAGTCGGGCATCTTAACCACTGCGCCACAGCGGCGAGGTGCCAAAAAAAGGATAAGTATAGTACAGTCAAACCTCGATATAATGAACACGCATATTACGAATTATTGAATATATCGAACTCTTCCGAAATTATTTTGTCAAACGCATGTATTTTTAACTTCCCATAGCGAACGCGGTTCGGCATAAAACGGATATTACGAACTTCGCGACGCCAAGCACTACCTCACTTTAATAGCAGGAGGCAGGCTTCGTTGCACTACATGTGTGTTGTGCGGTGCAGCAAACGCTCAGGACTACCTCGCAGCCACAGATGCCACGACGGCATTGGGAGTTGACAGCCAAAGAAATCTATGGCCTCCGAGATTACCCCCGCGCACCTGTTTGTGCGCGCGGAGGTGATCTCGGAGGCCATAAGAAATCGTTCGCATCTCACAATCGCTGACAGCACTGCTTCAGCAGCGGCGGCAGCAGCGCGATCGAAGGTTGCTTTTGCCTTTTTGGTTTTTGCGTCTCGCGTTTTTAGTGTTAGCAGCGGCGTCGCGGCGCGGCCGTCGTAGTGTTCGGCGGAGGCTGCCGTCAGTCGTCGTGTCGAGTGTGGTGCGCGGGTGTGCGTAGTGCTGTGATGGCAGTGAACGTGAAAAAAAGAGCAGCACTGATGTTAAAGACCAAGCTCAAGATAAAATCAGGGCCTTCAAGGCAGTTTACAAGAGGAGATTGATTGACACTCTTTTCGTGAAGCTCGACTTGCTGAGAGCATTGAAGCGGCATCGGACAGCGTGAAAGGCGAAAAGATTGCTAACTACTTTCGGCACGCAGGTTTTGTTCCAGCAGAGGCCCGTGCATCAAGTGACGATATGGACGATCCCAACGAAGCAGAAGCAGAGCTCCGCGAGTTTGATGAGCCTGGAATGATTTTTCGCGTTTTGTTAGTGACATGCCCGCAACAATGACTGTAGAGGAGTTTGTAGGCGGCGACCACGGCTGTACTGACAGACGCTGAAATCGCTGTGGAAGTTTCTGAACCTCCCGCAGACGAAGCTCAGGCTGACCCTGCAGACGATGAGAACATTGACTTCACAAGAAGCGCTTGCTGCATTGGATTTACTGCGCCGCCACTGCAGTGCTATTGAGAGCAGTGGGTTTGCCCTTGTTGAGTGTTTGCAAACTGTGGAACAGGGCGTGATACGGAACGCGATCAACACAAAAATGCAGGCCGCGATAACGCAGTTCTTTGCGCGTAAATAAATGGACGTGACCCAAGTAGGCACCCTCCGAGTTGCTGCGCCTTCTCTGATTGAATTTCGCTGCTCTTGCGTGTATATTCTACAAAATTTTATATTACGAATCGTGGATAGAGCGAACTATTTTCCGTTTTTTTAACTATTCGTTATAACGAGGTTTCACTGTATAAATAATCAGCCCCAGATGAAACACATGAAGGCGGAGCAGTTACTTTAGTGTGCCAGCGGGAACTGACGTGAATGCATTCATTCAAGAAAACAATCACTCACTCACTCACACTCACACACACACACACACACACACACACACACACACACACACACACACACACACACACACACACACACACACACACACACACACACAAGAAAAAAAGATGCAATGGCAGGTATAGGGCGCTCTGGTACAAAGCAATGTTACGCACCGGCTTGTTAACGACGGATGGCACCTGCACCAGAATCTGCTTGGTCGTGCTGGGTGTGGCAATAATGTGGTTACTCGGGTGCTGCAACCGCACCACCACAGGCTGCGCCCGGGGCTGTGGCGGTGAGCGCTGGTTGACTGGTGACATGCCACTGGCCACTGGCACCACTTGGGAGTGGTGGTGGTGGTGATGGTGGTGGTGGTGCTGGTGAGCAGCATGGTGCAGTTGCTGGACAAACGGGCCGCTAACAGCCTGGTTAGGAACCTGCGGGATGAAGTGGCATTTGGATCCTGAACCGCTGGCTTTCCGAGGCTTGAGCACATCAACAGCCCCAAAACATGCCAGCTTACAACTGCATGGCGCTGAAGAAAGACTACACAATAATAGCTTCAAGGGACAATAGATTCACAACGCGGCACTACGCTTTTCGAGCTCACGAAATCCAGCACAGCAAGCAAAATTTCTTGATGCAACTTGCCTGTCCTTCCTTGGCTCATTTCTTTCACCATCTCAGTGAAGCACTCAGTACAATGCTCATTCATATGGCGCACTGACTGCTTCGCTACAGCTGACAGCCGAGCAGTTTGGTGTTAGCCTCATATATGCTAAGGACAAGATTCTGATTGCCACTACCGATGGGTATATATTGTATAGTTTTCCGATAAATACAAGCTTTCCCCTCCCTTGGTGCTCTACTTTTGCAGTAAAACGCTTGAAAACATCGGCATTAAACTCCCAACTCAACAACACAAAACACAACAGCTATGGTAGGCCTTGGTCAAGATGTCCGTGTGCCAGTAAAATCAAATCACATAATCGGTACACAACAGAGACCACTTAGTTGTAACCCTTCCTTGGGGGTAAAAATTAAAAAACAATCGAAAGATAACTTAATGCCTGACAATACACTGGCAGACTAGGAAACTATGGCCTGGAAGCACATGAGTGTACAGTACTGGGCATCAATATGGCACCGAAGTGTCCCAAATAGCACAAGCTGAGATTCTCCCACTCAAGTTGATTGAAGCTAAGCTTGGTTATGAGTTAGTCACAGCAGCGAACAAGGTGCTTTCCAAGCAAGAGGTGCCACAAGAATTGCAAGCACAGTTGCCACTACTTCTCATGCATGCAGCACTTGGAAACTTACACGCACGTGGGACGCCACAGTGACCACAGGATGAGAAGCCACAGTGACTACTGGATGTGAAGCCAGTGATGGTACAGTCATGTCGGCCGTGCTTGCCACCATAATGGGCGCAGTTGACACCACTGGAGCAGTTGATACTACGGAAGCGTACGAAAGCGTTGGTGCCGTAGACGCCAGCGATGCAGTCGATACTGCCGACGCCACCAGTGAGGTAGACACTAGGGGAGCATATGACACTGTCGGCGTGGCCGATGTCAGTGGCGCAGTTGATACCAGTGATGCAGTTGACGTCAGCGGTATGCTCGGCACCTGTTTCATACTTGATGCTGCCGGCAGTGGTGCGTTTGATTTTGTTAACATAGGTGCAGCAGGCGCTGATAACGTATTAGAAATCTGCGATGAACATGTCACCAATGGCCCTGCCGACACCAATGATGCAGTTGACATGGTTGGCATCGACGGTGCGCATGACACTATTGGCAAGTTCGAGACCAGAGGCGAGGTTGACACTGGTGGCACACTAGCTGCCAAGGGGGCAGTTGTCACCGGTACCATGCTTGACACCAGAGGTACACTTGGCGCCAAAGGTGCAGTGGATACTGGCAGCAAGCTTGACACCAATGGTACGCTTGATACTGGCGGCATGCTCGACGACAGCGGTACACTTGGCGCTGGTGGCACACTCGATGGCAGGGGCGGGGCAGCTGACACCAGTGGTACACTCAATGCCGGTGTAGAAGAGCAAGGAGCAGAGGAACAGGTGGAAGAAGCACAAGCAGCGGTCGTTGTGGTTGATGCAGTGGCTACGATTCGCAGCGGTCCTTGCTGCTGCAGTTGGCAAGCCAGCAGAGAGAATGCAAAGGGCAGGGGAGGTGGGGAAGGGAAGGGGAGCAAGGGAGCAAGAGAGCGAGAAGCCGAAGGTTAGAGGCAGGCAAAGTTTTCTCCACCCGGCAGCAGCAAAGAGTGCTCGGGTGGAAGTTAACAGTATTGCGCAAAAAGCAGCAGCAGTTGCTTTAGTCAAGTGAAGGCCATTAAAGCACCGAGCTCTAGCTACGAGCTAAATGCTCGGACGTGGTGTCCTTTCAGGCTACTTGAGTTGAACTTTACCTGTCAGCCATAGCTGGTCCAAAAGGAGGATCCAGTTAAAATGTGCTCTGCATGCTCCCTGAGCTTTTTGGTGCGAAGTTCTCTAAGCTGGCTTGCATCCACAGCCGTGCCAGTTCGAAATAACACAGATTGCCGTACAGTAATCAAGGTCATATAGTACTTACAGAATGAGGGGTGACTGCCTTTGGTGTGGCAACTATGGATGCGGTGTTCCCAGTGTGCAGGATGGATGCCTTGGGCTTGACATCAGCGTGGTTGACCTTGTGGTGCGAGGCCCGGCCAGTGGTTCTTGTTGTCGCCGCGATGGCAATCGTGGTCACCGGCGAAGGCTTCGCCGTTATCACAGTGGCTGCTACAGGAATTGGATGCTGGCCGATGAAAAAAACGAGGACTATTGTTGAACAACAACAACAACAAAAAAGAGCACTGAGCAAGGCATTCATTTCACCAGTGCACAACAGCCGCAAGCAGCGACATCAAGACTCAAAGGTGATTGAAGAAAAAATTTTGTGAGGTGAATTAAGAAAGTCGCTCCACTCAGTTCTTTTTTCTTTTTTCTTACTGTTTTCGTCCTCCACCCACGAACCTTAGTCGGCATGACATCTTAATTAAAAACTCAGGCGTGGCTCACTCAACAGATCTTGATTCTGGCCCCAAAGCTAAGCCCTAGTTTAACTACATTCACTCCTCAAACACTTGTGAGTGCTGCTTCTAAGAATTTTAGGCTTAAAATTTTCACCAACATTCAACAGTGCAAATTCGTTGTTAAGGCTACAATCCAAACAAATTGTGACTACCATTATAGCGCATGATAAGCTCTGCTTTCTATGCCAAAACACTGTTCACTGAACACAGTGTCAACTGGTCATTCAGCGTGAGCAGAGTAGCACCGTTTGCATTCAAATGTGATGCATACATCACTTCCACGGAGACTGTTCAATGACCCCACAGTTGTGACTGACATACATCTTATGTCACTTTTTTCTTTTTTCTTTCCTTCTGTCCGCAATTACCTGTGAAAATGAGTTCTCTATTTTCTTGCGCCAAGGTAGGAGTGAAAACGACAGCGAGGAAGGAGCGCGACTTCCCGCAAGCGCTATGGTTACGACTATCATCCGCCAATCCTACTGCGGCAATAAAAATAATTAAAAAAGAAAAAAAAAGCAAACAGACAAAAGTGCGGCACTAGTCCAACCCAGAGAACACTGTCTGCAAGCAATCCAAAAGCTTGGATATGCTATAACGATTACACAAATAATGACATAATGAAAGCCTACGAATGAAAGGGGCTTATAATGGGGTTGAGCTGTCCAGTAAACACCTCAGGCAATTCGAAAGTTCGGAAATTTTCAAACCACCAATTTTCAATGCAGCAACCTCAATATACGATGAGGCATTGGAAGTTTGCACATGAAAAGGGCTTACGACAGGGGTGCCTTGACAGCACAACTGTCTTTTTTCTTCAAACTAATCCGCAAATACTGTCCACAACCAATTAAAAATTTTTGACATTTCAACTACCACCAAATTCCGACAGTGCTAGAAACGCGGTGTAAACAGTCCCGGTCAATAAAGACACGCTTAACAAAAAGCGGTTTACAACACGGAACCCCCTCAAAAGCACATGCCTGAGAGACAACGGGCTCACCGAGACAACAGTTGGCTTGGCCTGGCCGTCGTGCCGTTGCATGCAGTGTGGTGCATGTGATGTGGGAATCGTGGCAGTTGTGGTCGTGGTGTTAGACGAGGAGCTCACTTGAGGCTTGTTTGTTTCCCGGAGCTTCTCTTCGATGGAAAGCATTTGCTGCAGCAGAAGCTTCTGCTGCATCGTGGGCTTCTTCAACGAGCCCAAGTAGTTGATCTGTGTCTGCAGTTGCTCGTACAGCTGCCAACGAGGTACATCAACACAATGTGAAACCAGTCTCGCTGTCCAGTCTAAGTGCGATAACAATTATGGGGGACACTTAACGTCCGCCTATATGGGTATGACGCGACAGCGTAGGCTACCAGACCACATATAAAGCCCTGCTTAACCAAGCCAAATGAACGTGCCTGCGTGGCCTAGGGGTAATGTGAATGCAACGGCCCTGGCAGGTTGATTTTGATATCACCCTCCCACATGAAAGGAGAGGCCTATGAAGGATGGGTAGTGGATTCAGGCTTCAGACATTGGTATTTTGCACCATATGAGGACTGCATTGTTGGCGCACTAAAAAATAAACCACTACCAATGCCAATCTGTCAGTAGTGGCTTAGGAAATATCTAACAAGACATCAAAACAATGATACACACTGGCACTTCTTCACCACGCAGGGTACACGCACAAAAATAAAGGAAATGCAGATGCTGCCTTATTTTATCAGCCTAACCAGAGGTACCCTATGAGTACTAGTCAACATGAAATGAAATGAAAAAGCACCGCTAGAAAGCCTGACCTGCCAACGACAAATCGAAAGCAGTTTCTTCCCAAGAAATAAGTATGCTGCTCAGAACACAGGCCTATAGTGTTTACTTTCTCACCACTGATCTGCCTGAAGTGACAAATGATCCTTTTTCCCAAAACACACCATTTCACTGTTAGCCTCACCATTCTCAACAGCTAGCAGCAAAATGACGCGTTTCCTGACGGGACTTTTACTAATCATGAGTATGTCTGAGTAATAGAGGTGCAAATAAAAGATTATTGTTAACTAAGCGAGTAGCAAAGTAAATGGATACGACTGAGAATATACAAGGGCAGCCAGCAAACGGGACACTGTTAATGCTGTTGCTTCATGTCCTTAAGGCAGACCTTAGGTGTCCCTTTGAATTTTCGTTTCTAACCTAAGTGTATTAAATTTATTGCCTATAATCTATTGGTTTTTATACCATTCTGCCTAAGGGTAAATAGTGACGGTGACGAAGCCAACCTGGCGATGACAAAGCTTACTTCAAAGACTGACATCTCAGCTAGCCAATGAAACTGTTTCACAAATGAGTTCAAGTCGTTCACGCTCACGTAATATGAAGCAATCAAGGGCATTTGAGACTGCAAGAGCCAATTCCATAGACATCCTGGTGATCAAGCAGTCATGCTAATCGACATTCCAGTGATCGGCCGGTGCCGTGTGGCACTAACCTACCTCGAATTCAAACTCTGTCAGCTCTCCGTTCCAACTGTTTGCTTCAAAAATACAAAGCCACAGTATTTAAGAGGTTAAACCAAGAGCCACTGAGCGAGGCACAAAGGGGAACAAGGGGAGAGGAGGGGGAGAAAGGGGAACACCCTCAAGTACAGCAGCGAAGAGAAGTGGCTGCAATGCCCCAGTGTCAATGAACAAAGAAAATTCAGCTTTTTTGTAGCTTCTGGGTTCCGAAAACATCTGTGGGCAGGCACCAGCAGAGATCGGCGCATCAAAAAATCTTTTCTCTCCCTTCTTTGAACTCTGGTTTTGCACCTGAATGCATAAAAAGGGAAATACCGTTTCCTTTAAAAAAAAAAAAAAAAAAACAACGAAAGGAACAAGCTGAGCTAGCCCTTCAGAACAGAAGAGTTGGAAGACACACCATACGAGACTTTCAAGACTTAGCCATTGAACACACTTTACACAAGTGGGAAAACAATTACTGATGAATTGTTCTCAACCAGGCATAGGCCTCAAATTGGTACTCAAGCTGCTGTCTATGACTAACTATTCAACTGAGATGGTCACATGGCAATATGCCTTTACTACTGCAGATTCACATGCCACATTACAAGACATTTAGAACAATAATGCCTGCATTTAAGAACTTATGCACCAAATTTGGTCAAAACATGATGAAGCAGTAAACAAAAATATGCGCTGTGACTACACTGGACCATATCAAATGCAACATTTTCAAACATGTTGCACGATTCATTTAATTAGAGTTAAAAGGAAGGCTTAGACACTGCTAGAACTGCTCTGCATTTACAATTTTTTTTGTTCATGCTTTCATTTGGTAATTCTTTATTACATAAATTTAATGTTTTGTTCTTGCAATTCAATGACCGTCCCCTTTGAAATAGATTGGGCATGCATCACCAGAGTAACATGAATAAATATATGAGCACTGCCTAAGCAGAGTATACGAGTCCACACAAGTTAGACTACTCACGGTTTAGTAAAAGTGCTCACCGATGTTCAAGCTCAAAGTTTAGCGGCCAATTAAGAGTCTTCAATACTCTCCACAAGAAATGGTTGGCCCATGCCTGGTTGAACAAACAGCGAGACGGGGAAAAAAAAAAAAATGACGGGCTTAAATGACAATGGCTGGCTCAGCCGGCCAAGCAAGATTTGGCCTCCCACCTGTTGGTTCTGAGAGTTCATCGGCGCTGTACACTTCCCACTCGCATGCGATGTCGTTCCACTGCTGCTCGATGTCACAACCACCGTGGGCATCACACTCATAGTTGTGACAGGAGGGCACGCTGTCACTGTCACCACCGTGTGTGGCATTGACGTCACCCCGGAGTGCGGCATGGACGTCACCACCGTATGCGGCATCGATGTCACTACTGTATGAGGCATGGATGTCATCACCGTGTGAGGCATGGACGTCATCACCGTGTGAGGCATGGACGTCATCACCGTGTGTGGCATGGACGTCACCACTGAGTGCGGCATGGACGTCACCACTGAATGTGGCATGGATGTTACCACTGTGTGCGGCATAGATGTCGCCACCGCTGTCCTTCCAGATGACGATGCCATCACCGCTGTCGTCGTTGTCGTCGGCACCACAGCACTTGGCATCGAGCTTACCACAGCGTTGGGCACAGCAGCGTGGCACGTGTGATGCAGAGCGTGCTGCTGCTGCCCCAAGGAAGGCGACGGACTGACGACGATGTGGTTGATCCGTGTGTTGTTGCCGCCGTGGCAGAGCATGTTGGCAACCGCCGTTCCGTGCAGCGTCACGTACGACTGTGGTTGAGACAGCTGCTGTGTTTGCATCAGCCCATTGTTGACGGTGTGCAGGGTGAGCTGGTGCGGGTGCGTCATGACCGAGGGGGCGACGAGCGATGGTGCCGCCACCATGGTGGGCGCGCTGACAGAAACGCGCGGCGGCGGGCCAGTCAGGGAGGCCAAGTCCGGCACGCTGACGGGCGGGGCCGCGGAGAGACGCTCCAGGAGGGCTGAGTGGGTCCGCGAGAGAGCAGTCCCACCGGGTGCGCTCGTCGACGTGGGCGTGACCGTAAGCCCTGGCGAGGGTGCTGCTGCAGACACCGAAGAGAGACCACTGCCTGGTGGCGGGTGCAGCACTACGCTGCCATCGTGCGCAAGTGACAGCTGCACTCGCTGCTGAGGTGACACTGCCACGGTTTGTGGGGCCTTGCTCACGACAACCTGTGAGAGGAGGTGCCAAAAAGCATGTCTGCAGCAGGTCGTGGGTGATGCGACATCACTATTCAGAGCACAGCACAACGAGGTGATGACGAGAAAGGCGCACACAGGACATAAGACAGCTGTTCTCCTTTATTGTTCATATAAACAATAAAAGAAAAAAAAAGACAGCTGTGTGTCCTACATGTGCCTTGCTGACCATGTGCTCTGAATAAGGAAACAATGAATCAGAAATTGCGAAAATAGAAACAAATCGAAGTGGTACATTTTCTGCACACAGCATTCATAAGGTGACCTTTTCTTTTTCCCCACATGCTCTGAAGATTGCGTAGATCCACAAAGGTCGAAAGCCGATCACAAAGAAATAAAATGGCGTGGTTAAGAGCGGGTTAAAACTGGTTCAAAATACCTCTCTGGCTGTGACGGTGATGTCTGCTTGCGTCAAATTAGGTCGAAAGATGATCTCCATATCTGCAGATTTGCTGGCGGATATTTCCAACTAACCACACTTTTGGACTCCAAATGTCTTAAATATTGGTCGCGAGTATGTACACGTTCATATGAGGTGCGTTACAGTACCTCAAATCAACGAAGTATCAGATATAGGTCAGCTACGTTTGTCCTCTTTCTGTGCACAAGCAGCGGTAGGTGTAAGTGCACGTAAAGCTCCCCAGCCAAGTGTCCCTACCTCCAGTGCCCCCAGACGTACGTCTCCCACGAGCCTCCACTCATCTACCACCAAATTTTATGGACCTCATCAACACAAAAGGCAAAAGGTGGGCTCTATATAATAACTCACACTTTAAAACAAATACTTTTCCCCAAAACACAGCTATAGAAGAAAACATATGTGTCGAAAACAAATTTCGTTTAGGAAATCACGTTCTGTGAGATGCTTGCTTTTCTACTCTAATCTTCGGAGGCCTAGAGTAGTTTCTGGACTCTAGCATACAAAAATTCGAAAGATAACGGCTTTCAGTTCCAGCCACCATTCTGTGGCTGCTGGTCACAGCACCATGAACAGGTCAATAGCTACAGCTGCACTATTCCCATATCCTCTGCCAGTGCTGCTTCTGTGCACGCAGCGTTAACGAAAGTATCACTACCGCCTGTTTAGAAGCGAAAGCTTCACTACACCATGTATCAGCCGAGGTCAGCCTGTCCGGCTGCTTGACCTTCAAACAGGCAGTGTTACCTTGACCTGATTAGGCGCAGGTGTCCGCTATTCTGTGTCCACCCAAAAGTAGACAGCACCTTCCTTCCCCCAATACCTAAATTAAAAAAAAAAAAAAAAACCTAACTTTAGAAAAATATGAAGAAAAAGAATCGTGGGTTGAAAAGGTGGTGTTACCGGGGCGATCGCGGCTTACTCTCAAGGCAAAGCTTGAGTGTCCCCCTAATTCAAACAGTCAAACCACGCGTAATTATGCTTAACACAGCTTTCGCTCGTATAAATAGGTTCAAGCCATGCTTCTGCCACCACTTTTTGTCCCCCCCCCCCCCCCCCCCCATGGTCCGAAGAATGCGAACTTCCACCGAAAGCTGATCACAAAAGAAGAAAATATAAAATGGTGTGTGACTATTAAACTTCTGGGTGCAAAGAAACAAGAATAATAGAAACTGATTATGAATTTAATAGTTTTTTTCGTGGTTCCAAAAAAAAAAGGGGGTCAATTCAAGACAACAAACCGCAGCCAAATCTAGGCAATGACATAGTTAAAGAAGGTTCGGTGAGAGCTATCAGTGGTTGCAAGCTGCACATAGTACCACAGGGAGGCATCACTCAGCAAATCCCTCACTCAGATGCGGTATTGTGCACAGGTTGTACTGCAGCAGCCCTTGATGGCTGCCCATACACAGCGTTTATTCAGGGTCCAGTATTACCACATGCATGTTTTCTTTGTGTGCCGACTGTTGATTCCGAGAAGAAAGAGCCGGCTAACTGGTGAGTAAAGTGCAAGATGCCGCTCTTTGAAAATGTTGTGATCTTCAGCTGTAAGTCCAGGTGAACAGGAAATTTTACGATTTCTGAACAATCGTAATCGTAGCTGTTTCGGATTCATTTCAAACTGTTGTCGGCTTAAACGACACCAGTTTGCAGTGAATCAAAATGGAATCAAATGGAATAACAAATACTACTTACTTACTTCCCAAAACTTTAATGTTGACGCAGCCCTTAAAAATTAGCATCGGTCTAGCTGTGCTAATCACAGAATTTCATGCAAAAGCGCTGGTCTCACCTGGCTAGGCTGAAGGTAATGTTCGATTTCATCAATGTCAAGGCCTAAAGTCAAAGGACTGGTAACACGGTCAAAACTCCAAATTATGGAGTAGTCAAGGTTTGTCAAACGATGGACTTCCATATGGGTCCACCCATGAGTTTACTACATTATACTTTGGCTGATTTGGTTTGGGTTAGTTAAGAGTTGGTTTTGCCCGAGCTCAGCAAAAGGCTCTGCGTCGACGGTGACCATATTCATTTAGTGAGCGTAATATTGCTTCCCCATTAAAATAAGGTTCTGGCAGATCCCACCATGACCCTAATTTATAGACTGAGGTGAGAAGTGTAAAGGTAACGAGTAACTTTTACACATATAGGTTAAGAGTTTACGTAACCTGTAACCTATATATATATATATATATATATATATATATATATATATACATATATATATACACGAGTAACCTTTACACTTATAGATTACGTAACCTCGTAACCTAATGGTTAACGTACAAGGCCCCAGTCTGACAAGCCCTGATTTAAAAACTCGGTTCACATGTCCTGGAGCATCCAGCACATGTGTACTCATCAGCAAGAAGAAACGAACACTGACCTGAACATTTTCTGCGACAGCAGCAGGAGCTGGTGTGATGGGGACTTCAACCGATATGGTACCACTCTCCTGGCTGGACGGTGGGGAGGGTGGAGGCGTCGATTCTGGCATGATCCCGTGCTCCTTGAGAAGCTCAGCCAAGTTGACCGTGGGCGCTTTCACTGGCTTCTCCACAGCAGCCGGCGCCGACGTGGTGGATGCTTGTGGCACTGGCTGCTGCTGCTGCTGATGCTGGACTGTTGCCGACACCATCGGCGTTGTCACGGGCTGTAATATGCATGCCACCACCATAAGCGATCACTTTGCACCATGGGCGGCCAGCACGTCAGAACATTTTTCACATGTGTAGCTACAGCTGAAGCTGAGTGAGCCCCATCTCACTAAGTGGGTGCGAGATGACATGACAATGCATCTGCATCTATCACAACCATTCAGATAAAATTTTGTTCACGAGTGCTTTTTTTTTTTAATTCAAGATGTTTGCCACCAGGCATAGTGGGAAACGGAGAGGTAATGTGGGAGAAAGTTGGAAAAGTGAGCAAAACTCGCATAAGTTCCTGACGAAGTGATTATCAGGTATCCACTAGCGACAGTCGCATTCAAGGTCTCACAGCAGACCTACCTTCCTGAGGACGCATCGCCTCACAGAAGCCGTAGCTGGGCATGTCCACAATAAATGTCCCACATCACACAGTTCTAGCAAAGCGCCACAGTGACAGCACTTGTCAGCCATTGGCAAACGTTTGTCACACCACTAATGACGCACAAAGAGGGCCAGAGCTACTACTGCCCATATACAGCAAACGGACACCTCCTCTACCAAAGTGAGAGGGTACGAACAAGTAAGAATTAGAGCATGTGTTTACCGATGCATCGACTGTTTATCGCAAGCATGAGGCAGGAACTTGACCAGGGGGAAGAGGGAGAAGGTGGCGGGATGTCTGATGCGTCAAGATGTATTATTGTACCCACGCGAGTATGTATTATGCGGCTCATAAGTATGGCTGCGAATTCAGTGACTACACAAAAGCCAGGGCTACTTTGTGCAGAGCCAGTGAATGAGTTGTGTAATTTGGAATGAGCAGCCTTAGGCTGTTTAAGGGCGGCAAGAAAGCCAGCATAAATGTGAAACCGTATTTCTGCGAATCGAAGTACCCCCCCTCTTCTAAGCATCTCCCACAACTTTGCAAAAAAACTTTGGAAAAGAAGTTTACGAATCGAGGTACCCGCATTATTTTTTTAGAGGAAGAAAGCGCAGACAAAGCTTCCAGCGCACTTGCTCACCCAGTCTAGCTGTAGCCGTTGAAGACCCGAGGTGGTGCAGCGTCCGCGGCGCGACCTCCACTTCTTGTGTTGCTGCGTTTTGACACTACAACTTGTGGCACAGGAGAGCAAAAGCCAACCGAAAGCGTGCCTGATTACTTTATCAGCGTTTGTCACATGCACCTGAAATCAGCGGCCATTCGACAGAGATCGGCAAATAAGCCCACGCTGCTTGGTTTGCTACCACGTGGCATCCGTAACGGAAGTCGGAATGAGTTTGAAGAGGATTGTCACCGCTTGAACTTCAAGCACACTGCAATCACGCTTGCGAAAGACATTTTATAGGTTTGTTTGCCAAATAAATTAAGCATCGCGATCGTGAAAAAAGGGGTGCAAGCAGAAGTGAAGCAACTGCCCTGCATATCGCATTTCCGAGACAAGATGGGTGCATGTATCCGTGCTATATGTTGTGCACGAGTTATAAGGATGGGAGGGAAAGTAGGGCGGTAACTTTCCATAGTGCTGTGTGTGTGATGCATCAGTGTACATTATGCACTCTGGAGGTAGTTGTGCGATTGATACCAGCTGCGAAGCAGTGGAGCAATTGTGGTCTGACAGTTCGAACATGGAGCAAGAGTCTTTATAACATGATGCTGAAGAGACAGTTTACATGCTCTATTTGCCTCACTCTGATTGATAGGTTCAGTCACAGTATTAAGTTTGGCATACTCTTGAAGAATGGGTGTGGGTATGCCTAAATACCCATTTACTTTATGTAGTACACATGAAATAGTCGTATCAAAAAGCAAAATCTCCTCACCACTGCCATGGGCTGTGGTGGCGTCGGTGCTGGCTGCAGTACCGCAGTGGTGGTCATGACGGGGTGGTGGGTGACAATGTTTGCCGGTGCCGGTGTGGTGGTCACCACGTTGGTGCCAGCAGAGATGAGGGGCGTCGACAGGGCACCGTGGTGGTGATGGTGATGATGGTGGTGGTGGTGGTCGTGCGCCAGGATCTGCGGCTGGGTGAACGTGGGAATCTGCACCAGTGACTGATGGTGCTGGTCCGTCTGGAACGCGCCCAGTGTTGGCTGGGCCAGCATGGTCTGCAATGCGAGGTTATCGTGCATGTTTTGAAGAGCCAACTTATCAGTAGAGCAATTATGTTTACCTAATCTCGATCATTTCTACCAGAGTGAAGATGAGAAAACTGCATTCGAGTAGGCAGGCTGATACAGTAAATTAAACGAAATTTGAAAACTGCTCCAGCATTTGTCAGCATAGCCTAACGACCATTATAGTTTTAGGCTATTTTAAAATTTTATTTCACAGTAAGCCTCCTGCATCTCTGGCAGAAAACTCTGATCAAGACTGATCCGAAATCTGCTCCAGTGCGCTTAGTATAAAGGGGCTGCGGCTCAGTGAAGCTGCCCACGAAAGCTTTTAAAAACCGCAGCTCCTCTATCAGTCTAATTTTGGAGGTAGAAATAAATTACTATTATTATTATAATAAACACACTTTAAATACTCATTTCTGCAATTATATTACTAATTCATGTACAGTCGAACCTCGTTAACAAAACACAGATATAACAAATCATCAGATAAGATAAAGCAAAAGCAAAGTTCATTTGGTGCATGTCTTTTTTTAATGAGAGTTCTATCTGGTATAACGAGGAAAAAAAATTTAATGCTGGATCAGTTAATATGAAGTAGTTCTTTAAATTGGCATGGCTAAAAATGCTTAAGGAAGCTGGAAAAGCTTCAGTAAAAGCAATATTTCGATCGTTTAAATCACCCACTGCTCATATTTGCATGCTGTGCCATCTTTGGACAGCAGCAACAACTAGCATCCAACTCTGCGCTGCCGCCAAGATTTCAACCGACCCGTGCACCGCACTCCGCGAGTTGAATTTTTTCCACAAAATGGAGACGCAGAAGCGCAAAGCAGTTTCACTTGAGACAAAAATCAAGACCTTTAGGACGGTCCAGAGCAGGTGAAGAAAAAGGACGCTGCCGCGGAAGTATGATCAAAAGCACTTTTGCCTTGTCACTGCGTCAACTGACACTTCCGATGTCACCCCCGAGGACTGTCATTGCTCATAACACCTTCGGTAGGGCACTCTGGCACCTAAACTGACCGACAATGAAACGATCGGTCAACTGATTCCTGCAGATGATGCAAATAATGATGATGGTAGTGAACCGGAAAGAGCGAGCTCTAAACAGCGCAGACTGCCGACATGTCCAAGAAGGTGCCATTTTTCAATAAATTGGTTTGTGCGCGGGGACGACACCCCTACTTGTTAACTTTTTAGCCATAGTCTCACCATTTTGTCATGCCCGTCCAAAGACGAAGAAGAAGAAGAAGAAGGAGGAGGAGGTAGCTCAGTAGTTGGTAGAGGCCAATGATAACAGCGAGTTGCTAGAACAGATGGTTCATTCAAACTTTGCGATGGCGGTGTGCCCCGGAGTTTGACGTAGAGACGCTAGAAGTCTTCTACACCCGAATGAGAATGGTCAACGATGAGAGGCAAGGGGTGCTCATACGTGAACTGATTCCTCTATGGCATAAATAAAGCTGAAACCATAGACTAAATTACTATGTTCAAAAGCCATGTCTTTACTTTCAAGTCGAACCTTTGCGTAGCCGTGCAGATTGCTCTCACGTAACTCCAGGTTTAACTACAAGCTACACCATAGCTAATTTTTTTCGCTCCAACACAAAGCGGAAGGCAAGACTTCATGTTTCTACCAAGTCCTTAGTTCAAAGATTGCATGTTTTTGCATCTTTCTGTTGTCCATGTAAGGGTGCTTTTTCCTTGGGTTTATTAGCAGACTTGTATGCAGTGATTTGAGTGCATAACGAATATCAGTTATAACAAACAATTTTTGCGCCCAATACGGTTTCGTCACAACGAGGTTTGATTGTAGTTACGGAAGCACAAATGTATCGCAAATGATGCACTGGGCAATACAGGGTTTAACTGGGAACAGTAGAGCAATTGGAACCCCTGTAACGAGTGCATCCTGAGCAATACGGAACCACAACACGGAACACGGAACATATCTCCAGACACAACCCTCACCTGTGTGGGCAACATAGCCTGCAGCTGTTGCAGAGTCAGCGGCTGGCCAGGGGCAATGGCAAATGACAAAGGTGATGAGACCATGCGTGGGGCCAGGATGATGTTGGGCCTCGGTCCCAAGTTCTGCGGTATCACCAGCGTGGGGGTGTGGGGCCCTGGGTGTCCCCCATGAGGCTTGGAGGTAGCCTGCGGCCCCAGTGCCAGACCTGCTTGGGGAGGCCGTAAAGCCAGCTGTACGCCCTGGATCTGCCCCAGCGAGCTCTGGATCTGCCCCAGTGCGCCCTGGATCAGGATCGGGCTCTGGCCCAAGCCCGGAATGTACTGGTTCAGCAGGAACGTGCCCTGGACACAAACGCAGCCCCACAGGAAAGAATTTTTCTTTTTGTTTTCTTCCCCAGGTCCAGTATTAAAATAAAAATGCCAGGTGCATTGTCAAAAGTTAGGTAAGAAGGTGTATGTATGTGTGTGTGTGTGGGGGGGGGGGGGGGGGAGGGAGTGATGTTCACAGATTTTTACAGAACTTTCGCTGTTAAGTTCTTCACAATCTCTTGATGTTTCATAATATCTCAAGTGCAACAACGACGGCACACAGATAGAGACACGACAGGACATGCGCTACTTGTTGACTGAGACCTTATTTTTCAGATTCCTGTTTCGCACTCTCTCCATCCGAGTGCTGTCGTTGTTGTGCTTGAAACATTAGCGGCAACGCACCAACATGCCCAGCGAAGTGTATTACTCTTGATGTTTGGTGCTGAAATTCGCTGTCATGCAGCATTTTGTTCCAGCAAAAGCGTTCTTTTTGTTTTGTGACCTCAACATTGGCAACTTTCAACAGGCAACGCAGCATTTGTGATGTCACAAACGTCCCATATGTTGATATTTGCTCCTGCACTTGATGCGAAAACATTTAGGCTTGCTTCTTGTCATTTCATGAATCGGTTATTGCTTGCACCCTACAGCTTAGCCCTCCAACATATGCACGTGGGTTTAACTGATGGTCACTGTGATGCAATTTGTTGATCGAGGCCTTATTTTTCAGATTACAGTTTTGCACACCGTCTTAATTCGAACGCAAGAGGCATTATATAGACCCTATTCACTATCAGGTTTAGCACACGGCAGTTGTGGCAACCCTTATTATGGAGACGCCATAACATTGGGCGGTTCGAAACTAAAAGCCTACAAAAGAACTGTTCTACCTAGTACACTGAATAACTATTTGTTGCCTTGTTGCCTGAAAAAAAAAATATATATATATATATATATATAAAAATAAATAAAATGCAGTTTAAATAGTACAATGCAGTTATCAATCAAAATTCTTGAGGCACTCAAGACCTAGCAATAAGGAGAAAGCCTTTGGGGCTGGTTGTACAGTAGTGTTTGACAGAACCCCGCCGACAACACAGTGTAGTACAACTGCTCCTTCCATGTGGGATTCGAGGTGAGTAGCCATGCTTGGCGGCAATGACGTGTGCTCATTTCGGCGCTTGGTCTTCATAGCTGGTGGCAGATGGCGTGCACCACACTCACCCCAGGAGACCGAGGTGAAAGCGTCATCGTTGTGCCCCTACGTTGCCATGGTGATGGTAAGAATGCTAGACAAGAGCAAAGATATGCTTTTGATATGTTTCCCACGTGCCCGCCATGGCATAGTCAGTTAACGCGCTTGGCTGGTGATCGGAGGGGTAGGAGTTCATTTTCCAGTGGCCGACGTTTTTTTTTTTTTTTTTTTTTTTTTTTTTTTTTTTCATTAAAGTAGACAGAACCCCCACTGGTATCCCGCGGAATCTCATGGACACATCTTGCGGATAGATCTTGCCCATGAGAGATTTTCACCGTGATTCAAGTAAGGCTTTCGCCTTAGAAATGTACAGAAGCTCCTGGCATCACCCCTATAAAATGCCAGCAAATATGCAACGACCGTAGTTTTAGCGAACTCTTCAATAGACCTTCCAGTAATACGCACCTGTGCAGGTCCCGCAGGAAACATGCCTGGCTGCGTAGCAGGGTTGCCAATCAGCAGAGGGCTTCCCGCATTGAGCCCCATCGCGGCCCCGCGCTGCACCGTGGTCGCTGGCTGAGGCGCCGGCACGGGCGCGGGCTGCGGTGTGGCCTTGTGCTGCGCCGCCCGGGGGGACTGGGACCGCGTCGTCGCGGTCGCTGCCGGTGACGTCATGTTGGCACTGCCACTCGACAACTTGGGCAGGAGCTGTGGCTGCTTCGGCTGGATGAGCCGAGGGGCACCAACAGTTCGCTGTGTGGGGCTAGCCGAAACCACCTGGAGAAGGCGCAGACGCCAGTTACCGTATACGGCCGCGTATAAGACACCTCCGAACATAAAGGCGATTTCCCCGTTCCCCTTACTGACTAGCTCCCTCTGCTAGCTAAAACGAAGCTGACTATAAACATGACATTTTTCAATCAGCGATCCAGAACAAGTTTTCCTTGTCCGTTCAGCTGAAGAGTGCGTTATGACAAGCAATATCAATTCAAATCTCGAACTCTGATGTAATCACGACAGTACAGTCCCTAGACATCTTCCTCCCCCACATATGAACAGCTGTTCTTGGTCGCCAATTGTATTTCACTGCAGTGTCTTCCCTTTGTCCTATGCTTATTTTAGAGGTTTGTGCAGAATGGTAGAGGCAGATCTGCACTTTAGTTTACTAAGATTTAAAAATAGAACTGCAAGTGGTTTGGTAGTTTGTTTCAGATACCGGCTTTATGCACGGTAGTGTGAGCAAGATAATGAGCATTTTTTTTTTTTTTTTTTTTTTGTGATCCCAATTTGCAAATGAAAAGCTCTTTTCTTCTCTTCATCTATTTCTGACACACAGAGCTCCATGAGCCCTGCCAAGAACGGGCAGGAAACTCCTATGCTAAGGCAAAACCCTGCATACAGGCAGGAATCATATTTGTAGACAAAGGCGGAACTGCAGTCGGCAGCGATATGGGGCATAGGCAAGAATGCAGCATGCCTAGGGAGGGTGCACAAAGCGAAGTTGCCTTCGAATTTAACTCATGTGAGCGAATGTAAGTGCGCATGCTGCCTGCGGTTTGAGACTTTTTTTTTTTGTGCACGGAGAGCAGTTCTGCACTTTTTCAGCTAGTAGTTTGTCAGGCAGAATTACCAAGCGCAGTGCTGCGTCAGCTTTCTCCTCCACTCCAAGCCAGTAGCAACAGTGCGGGCACTACGAGCAACTACAGTGACCGATTAAATGAGACCGAGAAGGCGTGACGTAAAGATATAAAATAATCATCCACAGTTCCCAACTTACAGGCCTGTTGTTAGAGTGATCTCTCTGTTCTTTGAAATTTTATTGCGAGTGCTACCAACCTTAAGGGCAATTCTGTCATTTTTTTCGACCTCGGATTTCACTAACTGTGATAGCATGTTCTCTTTGGTTCCCCGATCATTTGTACTAAATTTCGCAGCGAATTGATGTTTTGTTGCAGCTCAAATTAATTTCAATATTTCCCATTTCGTGGCTTCAACTGGGGAGATTACGGACAACCTTGAGTGTGCAACATTACTGGATGCATGGCCGTCTAAATTCGCTCTACTTTTGCGGTAGGATGAAAGTTCGAGCTCACTTTGGTCATTTAAGATAGTTACACCAGCTGTTATTTACAGTCACTGGTTTACCTAGTTTGTTTATTTAGCTTATCTGTTTTACAAACACAATAGGTTTTGGGGCCATATCCAGGACCTCATTGGTTGGTCCGTCGTGAGGTCGCAGGTTGGTTCGTACGTAGCTTCAGTTTCATTTCTGCAGTTTTCGCCTTTTAAGCTCTTTTAAAATATGTCTACTTGATATATTAAAAAACAGTTTTTTGTATCGGAAAGAAAAGACTCTAGGAATGTGATGCGATTATAAACTCAAAATGCTCAAAATATCCCCGCAGGTTCCCTTTAACTTTCTTTATTACGCTTGACAAAGCGGACATTTGCGAAAGGAGTCGAGGTCTCGCTTGACCAGTCACGGATGCATGAAGACCAGCAAGAATGCTCTCCTTTTGCTATCTTAGTTTTTAGGAGAGCTACACGAGCACATAAATGGGCATTTTCATCGAGCTTCCAGCGAAGATTAGCCTCTCACACTGCTGGACTTGATATTCGATGCAATCTCCTTCTTACTTCAAAAGCTATGTTAAGTGACCGACGAGAGTGGTTTCTAGTGTGGTATTTTGTATGTTCGCCACGTTCCAAATGACCTACAATGAGAGGACTAAGATAATCTAGAAAACAATGCTGTGTGACTTGGTCAAGGTTATGCACTGGTTTGGTTGGTTTGTAGAGCTTTTATGTCCTAAAGTGACTCCTGCTATGATGGGCACCGTAGTGGAGGACTGTGGACCTTTTCAATCACCTGGGTTCTGACATCACTGACAGCACTGACATCACACAGTACATAAGTCCCTAGTGTTTTGCCTGCATTAAAATCGAGCTGCCCATGCCACATTCACCCTTCCATTCGTTCTTCTTCTTCTTATTTTTCTTTTTCAATAGCAAACAGATAAATACACCCTGAAAAATATTTCTGGCTATGCCACTGGACTGCACCTCTTTTCTGCACAATGCAGTGAATTCGCGCCTAGGATGTGACATCCCAACTTTATAAATAAGCCACTCCAGGAATAACAGAACTCAAGCCTTTTTTAACTAACGTAACAAAATAGGAAATTTCAGTTTTCATGCATCCTTGCTACAAGGCCGGCTACAAGATCAGAACCGTGAACACACCTGGGCGACACTGGGTCGCGATGGAGGTGCCTGCTGGGGCGCCACAGGCAAGGGCGCAACAGTGGCGGTTGCCTTGGTGGTGACAGGCACCGACGGCGTTGATGCCGACGGGAGTGACTGGCTCCGTGCAGCGGGACTGGGTCCCGGCGAGGACCAGGTGACGGGGAGCGGGGATGCCGAGTGCGGCCGGCTGCCGGCTGTGGAGGCAGCTGCGGTGGCCGCCGGGGAGGAACGAGTGGAATGTGGCGAGGCACCAGGCAGTCCATTGCTGGAGGCGGCAGCAGGGGGCACAGTGGTGGAGCTGACCAGCAGCTGGGGTGAAGGTGAGGCGGCGGCGGTGGTGTCGGAGGCAGCGGCACTGGTCGTCGCGGAGACGGCGAGAGCAGCGGCCACGGGTTTGTCGGCACTGGCGCAGCCGTAGCCCATGGGTTCCTCAGGCAACTGACGAGGCACCAGACCGCTGGTGGTGCTGCTCACTTGGTCTTGCTGCCCGAGCAGTGCATTTTCCAGGGCAGCCGACGACAGGGAACCCAATTCCTGCGCCACCGACCCGAAGCAGGCCTAGGTGATGCAATGCACCCCCCTCCCGACTGTCAAAACAGCTTCATAAGGGCTTGTGTTGCTCTATCGTGATTTCCCTAGCATGTATCTTCTGTACTAGTTCAGGGTGCAAATATGCATGGAATAACATCACCCTGGCCTAAAAAGAAACCTTCACATCACACATGACTTCCGAGCAGTACTACACTTACAGCTGGTAAAATGACCATATACATCTACTGATTTGATATGTAGCTCAAGTATAAATATTAATGGCAGAGTTTCAAGAGTAATTTCCTGCCTTCAGCTACATTAAGCTTGCCTGGTAAACATCCTTCATGTTTTTCTATGCAGTGCTCGTTAATGCTTTTGCATTCGATTGAGTGTTAGCAAGCACAACATATTTCCACTTATTGTCTGTGTGTACTTACACTTCCCTTTCCACGGACAAATGAGTACAGAAAATGTTCAGCCTTCTCATCAACATACAGTTAAAGCTCGATTTAACGAAGTTGAGGGGAGCCGTGAATTATTTCGTTAAATCGAGAACTTCGTTAAATTGAATGAGGCATTTCTTGGGCACATAATTCAGTACATTCGATTACAGTAAAACCTCGTTAAAACGTACCCGCTTAAACAGTACTTTAGTTTTAAAAGTGTTAAAGTCAAGTCCGCGACTGAGCACCCATTGAACATAATGCATTTTGCATCCGCATAAACCGTACCAGCTTATCGCGGTCGTATCGGTTAGCACGTACCATTTTCACTTTTCGTCGCACTTGCGCGTGACGAATTCACGCCGGTAGCACCGACCCAAAGGACGGTTCGGCTAGCGGCGCAACAATCTTCCCTAAATACCGCCGACGGGACGGCGAGCCACACAGCTAATGACAAATTGGCGCCAAAGTTGGTAATCATACAACTAGCGCAATCTTTGGGGGTCCGTATGGTCATCGTCATGACCCCCCGCGCTACTTTCGAGTGGGTAGCGCCAACACCACGACCGGCGCCGCTAGCGCGTATGAAAAGAAACAACAAAAATTCTTACTCGACAAGAAAGGCCCGAGGGGACTACAAATTTATTTTCTGCCAAAGTCGGTGAACTTTGTAAATTTTGTGGTGCTGTCTACAAAATAGACCAAAAATTAACACTTTTTCACCTTTATTTCTCGAAAAAAGGTTCGTTAAATCGGGACAGATCACGGAATCGGTTTCGCTATTTCGGGTTAGTCAAAGCATTGAACCCTATGGGCGTCTGAGGGGGAATTAGGATACCTTCGTTAAATCGAGATTTTCATTAAATCGGGTTTCGTTACATCGAGTTTTGACTGTATCGCATTTTTATTCCCAAGCTCTTCCCGGCACAAATAGTGAGATACTCTCACAATGAGCCCGAAATCACCTTCAGGCCGTGATAAGCATAAGCACTTTTAAAGGCGAATAAATAAAATGGTTACGCTTGTGTTAAATACATACTACAGATTACTTTTCAGAGTTGTCACCACATTATCACTTTCCAATTACTACCTGAACTGCTCTGTTTTCTGTACGCAAGATGATCCCCCTTTACCCCGACTAGGTTTGAGAGAATCACGTGCTTTTTTTTTAATTAATGTTTTTTTTTTTAATATTAATTCACTTTTTCCATTACTTCACTCATATACCAGACGTATACCGGTGATAATGTGCTTTCTACAGAAAGTTAAAACGATTACTCTGAGGTGATAAGTAAAAAAACTAGAGGCTATAATAGCATAAACGGGGTTCACAAAAGGGTGTGGCATGTAGCCTTCTGGTTCACCTAGGATCACCACTGTCTTATTGACGCAGGCCTCTCTCAAACTGAAAGCATCCATCAAAAGTGGCTTACCCTTCAGCTGCTCAAGCCGAAGATTAACACATCTACCAAGCTGACCTTGAAACGACAGCCTCTCCGCAAACGTTTCATACTGCGGCAAGGTAAGAAAACAGCACCAAGCGACCTACCTTTGCACTCTCTTCGTCCTTATCTTCTAGGAAAGACTGAAGCAGCAGGGGGTCGCTGGAAAGAGAAGGGCATCATGAGTCACAGCAGTACATTCAGACTCCACAATGGAGACATGGCAATATTCCTCTCGCACTGTCAACACAAAGACGCACTCCATCGTGAGGCACTGGGGAATGCACCAGTACACCTGTAATTTCATTAACAATAACGAATTCCCCTTAAAATGTCGATGCGGGTCTAAATGAAGCCGAATTAGTAATGCAGCACAAATTGACAACTGTTAACCTTCAAATGTAAAGACAAGTTGCTTCATAGCCCAGCACACCCTACACGAAGGCATGTACGAAGCGCAGAGACAGAAACTGTAGCACTGGAAAATGTTACGTTTCCTTAAAAAGCCCTGGATTATTCATGCTACTTTTTTCTTTAAGATGCATGCCGACAGAAGCATCAGATGAAATGATGTTAAATATGGGTTGCAAAATTTATTTGCATGAATGTATACTTTAGGACCTGCTACCAAGCTCACTGCTTCGAGAAAGTATCTGCTGCATCCTCTAGCTAATGTTAAAAGAGTTACGCCTAATAGCTGAAAGCTAGCAGCTGCAACAGCACAAGTACCAGATTCTTCTGAAGCAAAGAAATCCCAGCAAGTTTCAGTAAAATCAGAAAAAATTGCAAGTTGGCTACATACACAACTGCATACTGGCTTTTGCTAAAGGCTTTTGCATTTTCTGGTTCGAGCGGTAGTCATGGTCTGCTAAGGGTGCTGCCGACGAGCATTCAACAAATCAAAGGTTCTTGGTAAATACATAGTGCTTCGAAGAAAACCATCAACGCAATTTTTTTTCTCACTTTTTTTTTGTGCTGGGGTACTCACTTTATAACGTCAAGCAGACATCGGCCCCCATCATCCATTGCAAAGGTGCCTGGAAAAAGAAAATCGAGCGATGCCATTCCCATCATGAGAAGAGCAACCAGTGCAGGAATGCAACTAGCAAATATCTAGTGTTAGTGAATCGCGCCACAATGCTGGCGAAAGAGGCAGGAGCAGCAGCATTCCCATGGTTAGTACAGTCGGAAGAGACTCATTTACTGTGTCGGGACAATGCAACCGCGACACTGAGGACAACATGAAGATGCAGTACGGTGCAGGCACAACACCACCGAAGAAAGCAGCAGAGGTAGAAACAAAAAACTTGCAACAACATATAAATAAAACGGACAGCAGTCAACAATGAGAGAGGGCGATCACCTGGGTTGAACATTCCGAAAACATGGAATAGGCCATGCAGAACTCTGATTTGCTACTGAGGCAGATTGGTTGTGGCCCTGGTGGGGAGGATGGGGGAAAAAAAATAAACACCATGGGTAGGGGAAGACATCAATGAAGGGAAAACAAAAAGTGAAGGGGGTGAGAACACACACACTTGGTTGGCTACACAAAAGCACACACACACGCACGCACATATATACTGCCTCGTTTAAACTGCGTCTTTACTTTGTCCTGCCACGAAATTGAGAAGTGATAAAATATGTGGACGTTTTCTCGTTTCTAAATCCCTGCACGCAAGTAATGGCCCTTTAGCTTGAGGTGCAAAGCTTTAAGTCTATCAGGCAAATCAAAAGATAACCAGGATAATTGATGAGAAACAAGCCAGAGCAGCTGCCTTTAGTTAACGCCAAAAAATAACTAACCTGGACCATAAGAAACAATACAGATAGCACTGCTATCATGAAATGATGCCCAGGATATGAGCACATAAAATATGATTTTCCTCCTAAGCCCAAGAATTTTAAACACGAAATGTTGAGAACTCTACAAATCTGAGCACGGCCCAGATTCCACGCCAAGGAGAAAACAATGACAGATGCAGGTCACGCTTGCTTGACAACAAATGAATACACATCCATGCATACACAACACCGTCTCCTAGCCACAAGAAAACTGCACATGAGGCAAACAGGAACATCGCAATGGTACAAAACACACTCAGACATTCATTGAGTTCAATGTCCCGAAACGACTCGGGTTATGCGGGATGCCACGTTCGAGGGCCCCAAATAATTTCACCTTCCTGGATTTATTTAATGTGCATGGACATTGCGAAGTACACAAGTGCCTTTCCTCCATTGAAGCACTATCGTCTCAGCTGGGATCAAAGGCGGGTAGAAGTATGTGTTGCAGCAATAACAATAAAAAGCAATTTTCAAGGCTGCCCCAATAGCAATAAAGGTCTACGTTTCGAAATGCGCTCTTATTCCCACATTGAAATCAATCATTATGCTGCCAACGTTATACCAGTACTGTCACTCTGCCTAAAAAGCAAATGCATAATTGCCAAATCAACGAAAAGTGCTATTCACAAATTCCGTGCAAAAAATCTAGCCCTGGACATAGGAAAGCCAGAAACCAAGCAGAACACTCAGTTTCGAACGTGCGGTACCTTTTGTCTCTATTTGCAACTCTCTTTGATCAATATGCTCTGCCTGGAAAGGCGTATCAGCATTGCACATGTTTCACACTAAACTATATGCCTTGAAATTGAACAGCCAAGTCATTGCTTCACCACCAATACGCAAAGTGTTAACGCACTTCAATTCTGGCATCCTCTTGTGGTTTATTTAGGAAGTGCCGTTTGTACAACGCACAGGGTTTCGAAGTGTGATCCACCTTGTGTGACCCTCGCTTATTACACATGAGCTGCAGTAGTTAAAAGTGAAATTGCCTTTTCAAGCAGGCCAATACAAAGTGATGTCTTAAAGACCATCACTAGACTACACGATTCCAACATCAAGATGACCACTCTAACCAATAATGGAACTTTTGCAAGGTAGTAAATAAATGAAAAAGTAACGAAATATAAGTGTCGCCACCATCGGCAGATTTCACAAGTAAAATGCATGTGCCGGCATCGATTTTTGTACGCGAATCCCGGGGCCTACACCCCAGCACCAGTCTGTCCAAAATAATGGCAACCCGTTTTTTCAGGAAAGTTTGGTTTGGTTTTGTGGAGTTTAACGTCCCAAAGCGACTCAGGCTATGAGAGACGCCGTAGTGGAGGACTCCGGTAATTTCGACCACCTGGGGTTCTTTAACGTGGTACCACAAATTTGAATTGGATGGAGGAAAAATCTCTAAATTCAATTTCCTTATTGGTAAATGAGCCTTCATTGAGCAACAAACGTCAACAAAGCCAAGATAGGATAATCATTTTTTTGGTGAGAACATGTTTGAGTGGGATTGCCACTGATTTGTGACACTGGTAACATATAATTACATGTGGGACCAACTCCTACACCAGGCCTAAAATGTTTGCTCACACACACATAAAAAATGCACAGTTTGCAAATTTTATTACAGCATGCCTTCATTACAGTAATCAATCATCCCACAACGATTAAGCTTCTCACAGAGCACTGCTACTCTCACATCCTGTGATGCACCATAGTTATGCATTTAGATGGAATAAGAATGCAGAAATGTCCGCATGTTGTGCAACACCAGTACACGTTAAAGAACCTCAGGTGGCGGCCTAAGTTAGTCCACAGCCCCTCAGATAGCCCATGCATCCATTTGGGGACGTTAAACCCCCAACACCAACACAATGATTATATTCTTCACAAAAGAATGCACGCAAAGAATATATTGGGCCAAGCTAATCCATTTTTGATGAGTCATAAGACAGAACAAAGAGTACATTCTGTCACGGGGAAAAAAGCAATGACGGTGAGGTATGACCCCACAAGCTAGACATGGTGTCCCGAAAATGCTGTGTTCCACAAACAAAACTAAGATGTAGTATGCCCCTGAAGGATTACATGCGTGATGTAAGAGAAAAGAACAAATGTTGAAGGTTCCCTTACTTATCAATGGATAAACTAAGTGTGCTGCCAGTTATTATTGTGCCCAATGAAACATTGCCTTTTGTTCCTATTTCAAACACAATGCATAACAGTGTGATTGATGTCTGGAATATGTAAGAAAGGAAACACAAATGCCATACAATATGTGCCCCATGGTCCCAACATCCATACTGGACCTCAACTCTTGTTACACAGTCCACTTTCTCAGCACAGAACACACCTACTTGACCATCAAGAACGAGAATTGAAACAAATTAGTATCAGACTAGATGGACCTGATATCGTGTTTGGAAATTCAAATTTTGTTTACTGCTTTCCAGTGTGCACTGTGTGTGGTGAGCAGTGCTAATCAATGTGGGTAGTTAAACAGTGATTGTTTGCGGCGGCTCCCATTAACTGATCGTAACGCAGTTGCAGTGTACGCGCTCACACGTGCGATCTGCTACATGAGGGACAACAATATGATGCTCGACCACGTCGCTGGCAAATTGCATCCGATTTCCACGGTCACTGTTCGCGAGCGAGCGGCACGTTGCCTTTACTTTCGAGCACACGCGCATAAGAGCTTTTTTGCCCGGTTATTCGGCAATCCGCCGCGCGAACCTAAGCATGGCCCCCGGACGTAGCACGCCGTCCGACGCAAGCAGCTGATCGTGAAGCCATGCTACTGGCGCCAGTGACGCGCCGTTCCCTCCACTTCGGGCACACGCCAGAGGCCTCGAATCGGGCCTTACGATTACAGATCAGGCTCAAGAGATCCTTTGCAAACCTTTCGATAATAGATTTTTCCTCCCCGCCCACCTAAGTTTGGAGCCCGCTCTTTCTGCGCTGGCTGAACAATTCGGCGATTCCGCCAGACGAAGGTCGGGGGGACCGCGATTTATTTCGGGCTGCCGGCAGGCGCGTCGAGCAAGAACGTGAGGCGAGCGTGATGCAAGCTTTCTTGTCTTTTCGCAAAGCACACACACACACGCACATGCGCGCACACACACGCACAGGTCGGGCGAAAGGTGGAGCGAGGTGGCGGGGGGGGGGATGCGTTTACCTCCGTTGGTAGAGACTGCGGGGCGCTACTCAGAGCCGACGACTCGGGCCATCCGAGACGCGCCTTGCCGCGGCTCGACGGCGTCCCCGGGCGTCCCACGAGTGGCAAACACCTTTCCCGCGTCGCGGGCACGTCACTCCGGAGACACTTTCGCGATCGAGCCCAAGTCGTAGCAGCGCCGACGGCGAGCGCTCGTCCTGCCTGAGAGGTCCTCCACCGAGGTGGCCGCCATGTTTGTTATGCTACGCATCTGCTGCCACCGTTGGCCATTGCGTCCGTCTGCGAACCAAACGAGGTCGCAGCGGCGGTCCGGGTTGGTGGTAGAAGGGGGGGAGGTGAGGAATAAAAAAAATGCGGGGAGGCGGAGGGTGGGGAGGAAGACATCGAAATCATTGAAAATCGCCACAAGAAAACCATACTGACTCTCGCTTTAAAGCTTTTAATGAACACAGCCGCCACTACAATCGCCGGAGCAGCGTTGCGAAAGTGAATCGGGCCGTGGCGAGACGCAGCGATGTGTTTGTTGCACTGACTGCGCTGGGTGGGTGAGAGAAAGCGGGGTGTCATATGTGTGGCATGAAAATAGCGCGCAGGGAAGGTTCATTGATGGATTAAGGCTGGCTACCGTATTCGCGAGAGGCTGATCGCAGTTCAACGGCCTCGACCATGTAGCACCTTTACCTCGGGAACCGGAGCATTGCGCGCCTGTTCAGCGCCGAAGCTGCGCAGGCATGCTAATCGCCATAGCATTACGTGAATGGGCCGTCGTGTTTCCGCCGAGCAATAAACTGACGGGCTGTTAGGAAGGAGAAAGAAGCCCCGGGTGTGAGACCAAGCCCGAGCAGCGTGGGCGAAGCGCGGCTCGGGGCGGTGCGCTGTCGGGATGACGAGGAGGAACGCAGGGCGCCCTTGACTTGCGAGGCCTGACGGCCGATCGCCATTGCCTGATGGCTCGCGTGCACGGGAGCTCGCGGGGGCTGCCGGTGCCGCGGGTCCCATTGGCCTGGCCGCTATTTGAGCCGCGGCAATCGGCCGTGGGAGGTGCGCTAGGGGACAAGGGCAGGCAGAGGGCTGTTGGTTTGATTCGGCCCGTGACCCCCCGAGCCCAGTGTGAGCTTTCTTTTTTTTCGCCTCCCTCCTTCTCTCCGCTGTCGGGCGCGATTCGAGGAAAACGCCACGGGATGGTCGGTCGGGCTCGGGGACTGGCGCGGACGCGTCGACGGTGCGCCGCCCGGCACGCTAGGATCGCGGGACAACTCTTCTAAACCAAGGCTCGGCTGGTTCGGGTACGCGATGTTTTCCCCCCGAAAATTTTATCAGCAAAATAATATTCAGAAACACACTCACCCGTCATGTAACATGCCAATATCCGACCGTGTTCTCATTGGCTGGCACATAGAAAGCTTCACCCTGTGGTGAAGCTTTGCCAGCACGCGGTTGGCTAGAAGACCCGTGACGTCACTCCGGCATTTGCGTAACGTGGGCTCTTGAGGCACTCTCGCGACGGGGCTGGGCGAAAGCGTCGGGCTCTTTTCGACCTTTCTTGATTTCTTGAAGTCAATTAACGCGTCCGTAAATTTGGCTCGTCACAATTTGGCTCCTAAATGATACGGAGCGAAATTATTTCCATGTCTTCTGCCGTTCCGGGTTTTGAGCGCCTCTCTACCGAAAACACGTGACGTCACGCTTTTTTGAGCTTGAGTCTCCTGCTCTGGAATCAGATGGCGACGCGAACGAACGCGGTGCGGAAGCCTTCCGTGGATCGTGGCCGGCACCGAACACCTCGGAACCCTTCGGTTGACGCATCCGAGATGCCCAGCCGTCGACCCCACCCATTTTCGGCCGAGACTTTCTTCGCTTCTGGCAGCGCTGCAGGACCCACGCGTCGGTGACCGATCATTTGTATGTTTACTTTGTTTGCTTCCGTCCGAAACCTCTTTGCCGAACATCGCTGCACGGTGATGCTTGCTAACGGAGCTCTCCAGGGCCGATATGTCGTGCTTCTATCGTTCTTCCGTTCCCGCATGCATGGGACCAAACTTGCTGCTAGTGATGTGCTTCGATGATTCGCGCACCGCTTCGCGAAGAGTGGGCGGGGTGGTCAAATTCCAGCGGTGGTTTCGCGGTGTCTCCTTCGACTTCGGCAAACCGTAGAACAATCTGCAAGGCGGGCACAGCGCAAAAATCTAGCGCGTCGCCGACGTCGTCGAAGCTTCGCTCGAGGTTCTGTTGTCGCTTCGCTTTGTTTTTTGCTCGCGCTGGCTTTTCCTTTCCTCCTCTCGGAATCTCTCTTCCCTCTCTCTTGCGCGTGCGGCCCTCTCTCGCGATGAAGCAAACAAGCAAGCCAAAGCCCGGTCCCAAAAAACCTTGGCTCCGCCTCGCGCTAGACAGTGCGCCAGCCCCTCACGTGGGAAAGGAACGATCCTTCTCGCCCCTCGACTGTTTGCAGCCCAACCCCCCTATCCCACACCCTCTCTCACAGCAAACCTGAGCAGCAGCGCACCAACAAACACACGCACATACTACACTAGCAGCAGGAAGACGTTATGTGAACGCTCGAGATCCGCGCAGCGGTGTCCACACTCATGATGCCATGCCATCCTCCCCCCTCCCTCCAACCCCCTCCTTCCCGCTTGATGGCGTTTCCCTTTCCGCCTTCGTCACTGTGTCGTTTTTGCCGCTCTCACACTGCCTATAGGGTATTTCAGAGAGCTGCCGGCAGTGCTTTTCTACTCTGTGTCGTCATCTGAACGTGCGTGGGGACTTCCTGGAAGCTAATCACCCCCACCGCCGGGCACGTCTGTTTAATTCGATCAGGTTGTAAAACCGGAAGGCACACACCTTGCTCTAGTTGAGCGCGGACCGCACATCCAGCTCTCATTTCAGCCGCCAAACCTACAGCTGCCTTCAGTGGATGCAGGCTGTCAGATTTACTGCATACGCCGTTTCGTGCACAGTCGACATATGGGCGCACTGGCCTCCTGGTGCAGCGCCTTATTCCGCTGGGTTCTTGGTACTTCAGTCCACCTTTTTTGTCTTCTCACTTGGTAACAGCTTCAAGGCCATTAAATTTCTCGACCCCTTTTTCATGGTCCGCGCTTAGCGTGCTAAAGCAGGGGCCAGCAGCCGACGGCAGTATCGTCAAGGAACAATACATAAGCGAGGTCAGCATGGTTCGTGAAAAAATTCTGCTAAGAACTATGAAAGCTCTAAAGTTTGTCAGGAAATGTCATCCAAGTTCACGCTTGACAATTCCTAGCCTTGTGAGCCAAAACGGTGTCGCGTTGAAACGCACTTCTTGTTTCTTTTCTGCGGTCACCCCGTCTGTATCACCTCCCAAGCGAGGCGATTGTGCAATGTGGGTCAAGGAGCTCGCTCGTTAACCTCCACACAGCCAGGACAATCCAGGTTCATCGTCTCTTTTTGATCTCGGTAATTACGACGCTATTAGTCCAAGTTCTTTGATACGCACCTCTCACTTGACGTTTCAAGGCCCTGTCGCTAGTTTCAGCTCCATATTCCAGTGGTAACAGGGTACAACTGTCGTATATGTTATTAAAGGACACATATAGGGGTTCCCGACAGTTGTAAGCACGTTGTTGCAAAGTGTCACTTTCCGCCCGTTCTCATCCACACCAACCTGGGCAGGGCTTATAGAGCAGGAAGCCTCTGACCTTTCGAGCAGGGAGCGGGAACCCTGTCTTCCTCGTTTGGGCTACTATAGAAAGCTGCGCAGCAGAGGCGGAAATAGACTCAGTTTCGGTTATTTCGTTTTCTTTGTCCTTTGGGCCGTGTGTAAGCACTGACATGAGCTCACATAAAAAATTTTTGACTGACGTAAGCTTTAGTCTGAGGCAATTAGTCTGTGGCAATCGCATATCTGGCTGTTATTTTGTACTTGCATGATGAACGCACAGTTAAAGGCTGTTCATGGCCAGCCCTGACGAAAACTTCCCGCACTTTTGCATTCCACCCGGTTGTCAGAAAATGAAAGCTTGCACATAGCTGAATAAATAAAAAAAAAAAAAAGAAGAAGTCAAGTAACCGCAGCCTCTATCTTACTTTATCTTTACCTGTTACGGGGACGGAGCTTGGGTATTCGTAGCGGTAGTGGTTGGTTTGTAGGGTTTGACGTCCCAAAGCGACTCAACTTATGAAAGGCGGGCCACATGGGGATCTTTAACGTGCGCTGACGTCGCACAGTACACGGGCGCCTTGCTCTTCGCCTCCATCGAAAAGCGGCCGCCGCGAACGGGATTCGATCCCGCAACCTTGATTTCACCAGTCGAGCGCCATAACCACTAAGACACCGCTGCGGGTACGCGTAGCAGAAAAGGGGGGGGGGGGGTTACATTCTGAGCAGGCATAATGCTTTTGAGGTATTGTTCCTTATAAACAAAAAAAAAAATGGACTATTGCAGTGCGTACAGTTACACTTAGAGATTTAAGAATTACCTGAAAGAAGCCATTGAAACATTCTTCGAATGGCCCAGCAAATGCAGCCACCCATCGCCTCTCCTTAACGCCACCACTGATAAGTACGGTATACAGACCACAGGTCCAGACCATGACAACGTGGCCAGCGGTACAATTATGAGTTGGAGTGCATTTGACGGTGCACACTCGGGCTATAACTGCAGCTCATTCGCGTCTTTCAAAAGTATGTACAAGGTGATTCACTTCTAGCTATAACACGGCCACTGCTTTCAAAGCTTCATTATAGTGCCTAGAATATATTCTAGGCACTATAGCTTCATTGCGTCCGACCCGGTCATTCCATAAAGCTAGGCGGCAGGCCATGCGAAGCATCACCGTCCCACTGTGCATATGTATATCGCTTGGCTTCGATAAGCGCTTGCATCCGACGCAATGCTGCTTTGAAAGCAGTGAAAGTGGATCACCCTGTACGTGCATAAACGGCTGTATCGCTACCTTATAGGGGTTAAAACTTTAAGGCTGAGACAAAAGCTTGGAAAATGTATTCAAGGAAAACGCCACAGGATGGTCGGTCGGGCTCGGAGACTGGCGCGGACGCCTGTCAACGGCTCGCCGCCCGGCACGGTAGCGGATAGCACCTCTGTCCCGCTATCGTCTAGCGTGCCACGGAAATGAAAATGAGGATACACCGGTAACAAAGCATCGTGAATGGGGAAACATCTGGGGGAGATCCTGTAGCGAAATTCAAAGAGAAATTAGCTCGGGGGATATCTTGTGCTATGTTGTGTGCCCCGCCGGGGTGGTGCAGTGAGTGGTAAGACGCCCGACTACTGTGCCGGAGTACCCGTGTTTGAACCCGACCTCGGCGGCTGCGTTTCGATGGAGGCGAAACGAAGAGACGTCCGTGTGCTGTGCGATGTCAGCACAGGTTAAAGATCCCCAGGGGGTCGAAATTATTCCGTAGCCCTCCACTACGGCTCTTATTTTTCTCTCTACACTTTAACTCCCATCTTCCTCCCTTCCCTGACGGCGCGGTTCAGGTGCCCTCAGAAACAGTGTGTGACAGATACTGCGCCTTTCCTTTCCAGTGAACCAATTATTATCGTATTATCTTGTGCTGCAGTGGGCGTTGTAAGTAGCCAAGTCCTTCGTCATTGCTTTGTGCCCCGCAGCAAAACACATCAAACTCTCATATGCAGAGGTGTTCGAATCCGGTCGGTTACGCTATCTACTTCCACTTCTACGGGCCTCTTCGATATTCAGCGGCGTGGCCGAAGTGCGGTTCTGCCTACCGCGGTGACTCAGTGGTCAAAGCGCTCGGTTGCTGATCCCAAGGATACGCGTTCGATACTGGCCTCGGCGGCTGCGTTTCGATGGAGCCGAAAAGCAAGGCACCCGTGCATTGTGCCATTAAAGCCCCTGGCTTTATATGCCATGACGTTGAAGAACCCCAGGCGGTCGGCATTTCCGGGGAGGATCTTCCATCTGTACTTCGGTTCGGCGTCGACTAACCAAGGCTAACGCCACAGACATAACACAAACATAATAAAGACAGACATAAGCACAGACATAACCACAGCATAGGGTTCCTCGATGCACGCACCCCCCTCCGCCGCTCCGGAGGGTGGGGACATTCTTTGAAAGTATAGTGTTCTAGACGCGTATTTGGGTTTGCTCGGTACGATGGCTCCGCAAGGGACAAAACGACAGAAGAGACGAAGAAAGCGGGCTGTTCCGACTAGCATCTACCGCCCCCAGGAGCCGAGCAGCCTAGCGATTGGGGGCGCATGCTTTTTCAATGGGCGTCATGTTGGACGCGGCACTAGCTTTAGAGAGTCTATACTATACTACTACTACTACTACTACTACTACTACTACTACTACTACTACTACTACTACTATTACTACTACTACTACTACTACTACTACTACTAATAATAATAATAATAATAATAATAATATAATATTAATATGATTATTATTATTTTTACTGTTATTATTATATAGAAGGGAAAGGCGCAGTATCTGTCACATTTGTTATTATTATTATTATTATTATTATTATTATTATTAGTAGTAGTAGTAGTAGTAGTAGTAGTAGTAGTAGTAGTAGTAGTAGTAGTAGTAGTAGTAGTAGTAGTATAGACTCAAGCTAGTGCCGCGTCCAACATGACGCCCATTGAAAAAGCATGCGCCACAAATCGCTAGGCTGCTCGGCTCCTGGGGACGGTAGATGCTAGTCGGAACAGCCCGCTTTCTTCGTCTCTTCTGTCGTTTTCTCTCTTGCGGAGCCACCATACCGAGCAAACCCAAATACGCGTTCTAGACATTGTATTTGAAAGGGTCAGTGCCGCCTCTACGCCTCCATATTTGAGCCCACGCAAGTGCGTCCCGCTTTTGCGGCGGCTGTCGCGTGGCGTTCCTTGGCGCGCGTTCAAGTTTTGGGATTGCAGATGGCAGGAACGCTCCTGAAGCGCTTTGGGAAGGGTGGGCCAAAATATGGCGGAGTTGTATCCACCCTTCGAGGGCGCGTGCATCGAGGCACTCTACCACAGAATAGCGCACCACCCCCGCCTTTTTTTTTTTTTTTTAGCATCAGCCAACCGAAAGAAAACAACGCACAAACGAGTGCAAAATCGTCTCGACGCCTTTGTGTAGACCCTGTCACCTCGCTGATCACCTACAACGACATTACACTATGCTACCGGTCTGAAAGACTTCACTACCCTCCCCCACACCCCTCCTTAACTAAACCACAACAAATAACATGGAGACACCTTCAAGCCCGCACCTTTCCCTCCCCAGCACTGCTGGCACTCTTCTCCCCCTCTACTCATCAGTCCGTATGTTCCCTCTGCGAGGCCCCGAGAGCTACATTCGAACATATTATGTTCAGATGCCCGGAGTTTCAACCACCGGCCGAATGGCGCCTTACGGACAACGAGGCTTGGGAGATCGCGGTCTCCAGCTCAGAACCGGCTCCACAAAGGAGACTGGTCGCCTGGGCTGAAGCGGTCGCCGTCAGGCACTGCCTGCTGGCCACCACCCGTGATCAGGAGCCGGCCCAGCCCTTGTAACGAGTATTTCGCGGCTCCACTAAATAAAGTTTTTCACCACCACCACCTCGCAACAAAAATGGGGAGGACTTACCCATGGCTTACTTTCTCGGCGAATTATGGTAAGACACCAATGTTGTCATAAGCGGGGCAAAAAAATAAGGGAAAAGTATTGTCGCTAGGAAAGCGTGGTGGTTACATTGACCTAACGCAGTCCGCGTTTCTGACTTCACGCGCGCAACCTAGTGTGGTGGTGATGGATAACATTTTATTTGGCCCCGCCGGGGTGGTGCAGTGGTAAGACGCCCGACTACTGTCCGGAATTCCCGGGTTCGAACCCGACCTCGGCGGCTGCGTTTCGATGGAGGCGAAACGAAGTGGCGTCCATGTGCTGTGCGTTGCCAGCGCACGTTAAAGATCTCCAGGTGGTCGAAATTACTCCGTAGCCCTCCACTACGGCTCCCCTTTCTCTATTTCCACCCTCACTCCCACCTTCATCCCTTCCCTTATGGCGCGGTTCAGGTGTCCACAGAACAAATGTGACAGATACTGAGCCTTTCCCTTCCTGTGAACCAATTATTATTTATTATTGGCTAATATGAAGACGTGGTCTCCCAAGCGGCGGCGCCTGCATAGAGTTCAGCATTGAGGATGAAAGTGCTTGTTATGAGGTCTTTTCGGCGATGCTTCTGTTTGTTCCGGGGGCAGGGACACTGTAATAACAGGACCGAGTCGACGCTTCCGTCGCGGTATGCACATGCACAGCCAACCCTTCGGCGCGGGTTCCCAACAACGCGACTTCGTCGACACTTGACTCGAAGCGGAAACGCACATTTCGTCTGTTACGTGAACGTCTGAGCTCGGCGACTAAACGACCTTTTCGGACGCGAAAAGTCCATGCGTGGCTGCTTTCGAGGTTTAATCCCGGCCCGTTGTCCTCGTCGTGATCGTTGAGCCTGCCGGTCTGGGCGAATTCAAATTTCACCTGATAGCTCCTCTCTTCCTATCGCACATCCTCTGTTGCCACGTGTGATAGCTCGGCTGTCGGCATCGGACACCTGTTCTGCTGAGCTCGTGATTTCCTTTTCATCGGCATGATCATTTCAGTTTTGCTGCGAGTATCGGGTCTTGAATATTTGGGGGCTGGAATTTAAAAAATTCCTATGCAAAATCTACTACCCCATTCCAGCTGAAATAACGTTCACAAAGTAGCAAAATATCGTCTACGTTATCTGATAAGTGATTCAACATTGGTACTTGCCTAGATTTTCC
The DNA here is from genome assembly GCF_055883805.1 of Amblyomma maculatum. Taxonomy (NCBI): domain Eukaryota; kingdom Metazoa; phylum Arthropoda; class Arachnida; order Ixodida; family Ixodidae; genus Amblyomma; species Amblyomma maculatum. The sequence goes on along the minus strand of NC_139351.1, from coordinate 89,120,350 downwards.
GAAATCGAGGAAAAACTGCTCTCGGCGGCGTGCACAATTTTCGCAGAAGAGTCGAAAAGCTATTTTGACATGATACGTCACCTGTCGAGCAGTGAGACAAGCTCCATCCCGGCCGTTGGCGCGCTTGCCTCGCTGCCCGACAGATGACGCATCATGTCAAAATAGCTTTTCGACTCTCTTCTGCGAAAATTGTGCACGCCGCCGAGAGCAGCTTTTTCTCGATTTCGGAAAATCTAGGCACGTACCGATGTTGAATCACTTATCAGATAACGTAGACGATATTTTGCTACTTTGTGAACGTTATTTCAGCTCGAATGGGGCAGTAGATTTTGCAAAGGAATTTTTTAAATCCCAGCCCCCAAATATTCAACACCCTATATAACGTTAATGCGAAATCATATTTTGGCTCGTGAGTGACGTCACCTAAGCACGTCGGCAGCTTGGTGGGACAGTGTCCGTACGCACTCGTCAACAATGCATTGCATTGGTAATTAATATAACAGCACCAGATTCGGTATCCAATATCTAATCAGGGTATAACCAGTTCGATGGTAACCTCCAACTTGCTTTGGATGGGCCACCCCCGAAATTTGGCCTCGTCCGAATTGGACCAAAATTGGCCGTACCTAGTTCAAGTATGGACAATTCAGGGGCGACGTCTATACTGGGATAGACCACCCCCAAAATATTGCCCATGTATCCCCGAAATTCGACCTGGACAGATTTTGACCAAAGTCGATGTCTAACCTAATTCGAATATGGCCAATTCAGTGGTGACCTCCAAACTTTGATAGGTTACCTCCAAAATTTTTAACCCTGAAATTTGGCTTCGTCGGAATTGGACCTAAATTGGTGTCCAACATAAATTCAGTATGGCCAATTCAGTGGTGATTTGAAATTTTGGGGGGGCCACCCTCAAACTTTGGCCCCTGGCACCCCCGAAATTCAACTTCATCCGAATTTGATCAAAATTAGTTTCTAGCCTAATTTGAGTACAACCAAGTCTGGGGTGACTTGCAAGTTTAGATGGGCCACTCCAAAAGTTTGGCCCTTTGAACCCCTGAAATTTTGGTTTCCTACGAATTTGACCAGAATTGTTGCCAACCTAATTTGAGCATGGTCAACTCACTGCATGCTGACTCCGAAATTTGGATGGTCCACCACCAAAATTTCGTCCCGAGCTTGACCCCCAGAATTTTTCTTCGTCCGAATTTGACCAGTAGAAGGCAACTAAGCAGTGGTACTAAGAGGCGAAACACAGAACTCATAAAACTATGCATGGATTCGCAATGCTTTCACATTTCTACAAGTAAGCAGCACCCCTGTAATTTTTGCGTTAGTTCACCAGCACATGCTCCTTCGTATACAGCTCTTTTGCTACTTTCCTGAAGGACCTCGCTACAGCTCCGTTTCTGCCCTTCTTAAATTCGGGGTGCATCCAGCATGATTAGAACACGTCGATGACGTCATCTCCGTGATCTGGGCTACGGTCTTCCCCAGTGACCTCCGATTACACCTGTCTCGCACACGGCACACTACTGCGCAGAACAGTTGCTTCTCAATTATAACTTACAATTTGATCAGTTCTTCAGCCAAATTATGGAGAAATAAAGGCGTCATAAGTACCACATGGAGCGCATTTGGCAAGCACTCGCAGATTATGACTAGCAGCTTACCGGTATCGCTCAAGAGGAAAGTATATAACAGATGCATCTTACCTGTACTCACCTATGGGGCTGAAACATGGAGGCTAACCAAGAGGGTTCTACTTAAGTGGAGGACAACGCAGAGGGCTATGGAACGAAAAATGGTAGGGGTAACATTAAGAGATAGGAAGCGTGCAGAGTGGGTCAGAGAAATAACTCAAGTTAATGACATTCTAGTGGACATTAATAAGAAGAAATGGGCACGGGCTGGACACGTAGTGCGAAGAGAGGATAACCGATGGTAGCTTAGGGTAACAAACTGGATTCCAAGGGAAGGAAAGCGTAGCAGGTGGCGGCAGAAAGTTAGGTGGGCGGATGAGGTTAAGAAGCTCGCAGGGGTCAAATGGATGCAGCTAGCACAGAACCGGGTTAATTGGAGAAATATGGGAGAGGCCTTCGCCCTGTAGTGGGTATAGTCAGGCTGACGATGATGATGAAGTACTACATCAGTCGAGCGAGCTTGATATTTTGATAAATGTTTTTTAGTCCTACTGCATGCTGGAAATTGTTCTGTTTATATTTTGCAAATTTAATATTGACGGGTGCTTAATAGATTTTGCGCGATTGAGTTGAGTTGAAAGTACTTTATTAAATAGGAAGGCTCATCATGGCCATGGGTGGGGGTAACAGGGAGTGAGCAGAATCTTCACTGTTCGCACAGTTCGTCACTCAAATCACACTGCTCTCACTCAAATCACATTGAAGGGAACGGTAGTTCAGACGGTAGGGTTCGGCGTCGGAGCGTCCAGTAGAAAAACCAGGACAGTTCCAGAGTAGATGAGATATGCCGCCGCTATTATAGCGCTAGCTTTATAAAACGCCATATTGAAAGCTTTGCTTAGTCGTAGATTCAGATTGCATTTCTACATTGTATAGATAATCTATCCCAACCAATACTCTCGCCTGCTCCCTGTTGTTCGGTGTAGTGTGGCATTTTCGGAGCTGTCCATTCCCATTTATTTCACACGTTGTTTCCCCCTGCTGCGAAGAACGCAAGCAATTGAACTGAGCGGCTTTTTCTTCTATGCCCGGCCTGTGTCCCCGTCTCACTGTTGCTACTTATTGCCCGTATTCAATGACGACTGCTCTCTTTATAAAAGACAAAACATTTCTGGGTGTTGATTGATTTCTTCGGGGTGAATCTCGTTTTATCTGCTACACTCTGGGATGTCACGCTAGCTGGTATTAGGGGATCATCAATGACGTCATGAGAATCAGTGGTCGTCATTAGCTGACGCGCATCCTTTGAGGGGCATTTGCCGCATGCGTTCTTTGACTGATTGTACACAAGGTTCCGGATCTTAGTTACATTCAATGTCTGCGCTTTCTTGAGCAGAAAGTAATGACTGGCATGAATTCTGATTGCCATAAATTCGCTGCTGTTCAGAAATCAAAAGTGGGTTCGTCGACAAAAATGATTTCACTCCGTGAAAACAGATGGCTCCACAAGGCTGAAACCGTTCAAAAAGGAAAGAGTTTCAAGCCTTTTGTGACGAGTCTGACGACACAAGCTCAGCGAGTGCCATCTGGTGCCATCAGTTTTTTAGGCTGCCGTTTTTTCCTTTCATTTCTTTTAGCAGAAGTTTCCACAGAATGAGGAACGACGAGTTTTACATTTTGGGCATCAAAATTTGTAATAAACCTACACGTTGAAATCAGTACGCGATGTGCATTTGTTATGTCACGAGCACAGGCTTGGTTATTTGTAGGCGTGCTCTGTGTCATGTGGTAACCACAATATTTTGTTCTGTTACGGATTGTAAATAATAAAAAAATCTCCCACACTGCAGTGCCTGTTTTTGTTTGCTTCATTTAATTTCGGGCTGACTAAAGCGGTTGGCGCTTTCATAACGTTTTTTAAAATATTGTCTGAGGTATATTATGCACGATCATTAAAAGCGAGGTAATTGTCAATGTATAAATGCACTGAATGGGATGCACCAACCACTTCGGTCAGCCCACGAATGCTTGCTTTCAATCAAGAGCGCGCCTTGTACGGTAACGTGATCCAAATGGGTGATGCGAACACTGCCGTTTATAACAGTTGGTGACTGTTTCGTAAGTATTGCGCAGATCTCTGCCTTGGACACGCAGCTTCTAAATGTCTGGCAGCCATACAGGACCATTTTGAAAGTTTTGTTGAAACAAAATGGCGTAGTTGTCATCGCTCTACACGGAGAAGCTGCTTATATCGAAGTTAACCTTAGATGGACCTGGATCAGACCCGGTGACCCGGCCTGATCCAAGTCCACCTTCGCCGGCAGGCAGCCGCAGCGCATTTTTTTTTTTTTTTTGTATTAGACGATATTAGGCGACTGCTGGTTCACAATGATGTCCATGATACATGACGACTCTTTTCACGCTCACGAAGGGGCAAAAAGAAGCACGAATCGACGTAGAAAGCCTGCGAGATATGCACTGCAGTATAGGCAGAGCCGCCGTTCTACTACCCAGTCAGGCTTTTCTTTGCCGCCACGAGGCGGCGCCACCCTACTCAAAACTCCAGCGCAAGGTCCCTACATCGAAACTTTACATGTATTACAGGAGTTCTATGGACAGTCCTTAGTTTGACTTTCTCATATATAAACTGCGTCGCAGTATGCTTTATATCTTCGTTCACCTTCGGGCCTAGGGAAATTGTGTCCATGCGGACCTGCGAAGCCAAGGACATGCGGGGCCGTAGAGCGGCCATATGCACCCTGTGAGTCTGCGAAATGAGTCATTGGGGTATTTAGTTACGAGGGATGGTACAGAGGTCATTCACCAGAAACACCGGTAATGAGTCAGCATATCAGCTAATAATAATATGGGAACTACAACAACTTCGATGAGTAGGAACACAAGTAATTTTATAACTGAATAGAGGTTTGAAAGATGAGATACTGTTTTGTATATAATCGCATAAGAACATCAATAAAAAATACATATATGTATATATATATGTAATGTTCTCGCATGTAATCTATTTCGTGTCCGTTTCATTCACTTGTTCGGTATAGGGCCTATGTGCACAGTGCGTCCGATGCATTCGGGGTGACCAAGCCACCTTTACAGCATTGCTAATGAACAGGTATTTCAGTATTTTCGAAGTCGGGCGTGCACTTCACTTATAGTGAGCGAGCCGACTGAAAAAAGCGAGTACAGCACTGGTATGGTATAGTTGGTTTCCTTCCTACTTTTCTGAGTGCGTATACATATTTGATTGTATGCCCATTGTCGCTTTTTTTCGTCCCGATGTTCTAAATTATTACAGATTAGAAAGGCAGACACTTCCTCGAGCAGGCAAAGGTCTGAGCAGAAAGGAAGAGGTTATATGGAGAAAGTTGCAGGCGGTAGTTTTTCCCCACCCACTCGCACTAAGCAGATGGCATCCGGTTATACAGGATCCACGGTGTAAACAAATTGCAGACAAGATTCACGTGGTGTGGACAGGCCCTAGTTGCAACGAACCAGACAGGAATATGGAGTCCTGGGAGGCTTTAATGATCAGCCAGAACAAAAGTCCAAAATAAAGTCATCCATCCTGGATTCCCGCCTGCTGAGAGGGGAGGAAGATGACGGCGGTCTCAAGTTTTCATTGCCCTCTGGTTCCTTGATGAGTTCAAAGGAAGCTATTCCAATCATTCCTGACCAGGATAAAAGACACTGGAGTAAATCTTCAACATCTGGAAGGGGTGCAGAGGCCAACCAGGCGAGCGAGTCTGCCACTACGTAATATTGAGCAGTACATGTAACACGACGCAACATCACTCAGTACACAATGCAATATTGCATTCGGAGCGAAGTGAAAGGGATGATGATGTTCTTGGTGATTATGGAAGATAGAAAGGGGGGGGGGGGGGGGGCTCGGCGCGTTCAACTGTCTCCTCGTGGTTGAGGGAATCACCGCCGTTGCGCCGAGTGCATGGGGGGAAGAGGGTATTAAAATAAAGGAATGGGATGAGAAGGGTCGGGGTGGCAAGGTGACAGAGACAGGGGCAGGAGCGAGACCGCGCCAGCCGAGGGAGCAGAATAGACCGAAAGGGAGCGACAGAAAAAGTAGGAGCGAAAATGGGAGGAGGTGGAGTGGCCCGAGACTGAGACAGCGCTGATATACCGCGGCTGCTGAGAGAAAGGGCGAAATGGGTTCAGCTGTTCAAAGGGCGCGTATTCAGCTGAGCGGCAACGCAAAAGAAAAAAAAAAAAAAAAGATGAAGAAATCTCCGATTAAAACGGGCGTGAGTTCGCAAGGCGCTCGCTACGACACCGTCGCCGGCGGCAGCCATGGAAGACACACACACACACGCTGCTCTCCAAGGTAGCCGGAAAGATAAAGCCCTTACTATTCAGGAAGTGGTACTATTGCAGTGACCATGTAGGCTCCAGAACTTCGTCATGTAGGCGAAAACGCTAGCGATTTCTGTCGCGGTGCGTCTCGAGCGGCGAGAGCGACGCCCAACACGTTGAAAATTTTTCGCTGTTGCCGTTCGCCACTGAGTACTACATTCAGTCGCTTGCATGTGAACCAGCCTCTAAAGGAAAGCACGTTTATCGCCAAAAAAACTAAGGAAGCTAAGGCAAAACCGCAAGGCCTACTGGTCGAGCGTGAGAATAGGCCAGCCAGAAAACAAGGCGCTAGCTGCTAAACTCAAGAATAAGGCTCACGTAAAGCTTAGGCATCACAACACATACTTCACATCACGTATCATCTGTGGTTGATACAACGCAGCAGGACCAAGGTGCGCTCCCCTTTCGGCGTGATGTGCTTATAGCTTATAGAGAGAGAATTGGACACTCGCCGAGTTACCGGAAGAACCAAAGTGAATAGTTTACTAACATTCAGAATAAAGGAGAGGGAATCAAGCCAGGATTCAAATTCGGTTATATATACGTCTTCAAAGTGTCATATAATCACGAAGTATGGATATCAGTGGACGAGACAAAGAAGTGAACTTTCGCAGGGAATTTGGCTGCATTCTTTTTTCTGGGTGTCCAAAATATAAGCTGCATCCTTTGCTGCTTTTAGAAAGACGGGCGCTGCGCCTCTGCCTAGGGCTTCCACAGTCAGTCTCTACCACTGTTCTGTATTTGGAGGCCCGCGTTCCGGACCTTAACTCCCGTTTCCACCTTCTAACTGTCAGATCATTCTTGCGATCATTTGAGACTACTCCCGGTGTGGCTATACCTATTTTTGTGTCAAACCCCGCACTCTTTCTCACTCACCAGTGGCCAAGGGTCTGCAAGCCCCAGGTTGTTTATACGCAGAGCATTTTAACAAACATTGGTGTGGACCTTGCTTCTATATGTCCTATTGGTTGCTCAACGTCCTTTGTGGATATAAATTATGATTCTATATTTCCATCTAATGTGAAGCACTTGCCCTCAAGTCTAATATCCAGTCTCCTATGTGAACACCTTGAAAAGTTCCCGCTGTAATTGCCACTGATGCGTCTGTGATTGCGCACAAAGCTGCGATTGGAATTTTTTCGGAGTCTCTTTCCCGGAGTTTTTCGGTGCGCGTCCTGGATTACACACCGATATTTCTAGCAGAGTTTATGGCAATTGGGCTAGCGCTACTAAAGTTCCCTGCAGTCAATCAAAAATAATTTTTCTATCAGACTCTCTTTCTGTTTTGTTGGCACTGGAGTCAGCACGAGATGCTCTGTTGAGCCGCTCACTAAAGTATTTCATACCGGGGTGGGTGAAAGAAATACGCTTCATCTGGGTCCCCGGACACAGCGGTATTTTCCATAACGAAACGGCAGATTTCCTGGCTAAATCAGCTCTTGATGCATCTGTTTCATGTACCATTCCTAATATCACCATTTTTGGAATGTCCCGTTTCCAGCGATATCAATACCTAGCCGCTACATGCAATGATTCCTTGCTATCTACAGCCGAATACCAGCATCTCATATACTCATGGAATGTTTGAGCATGTAAAATCACGGCAGTGTGAGGTAACGATGACTCTCCTGAGATGCAGGATTCCTCGCCTAAGTCTTTATTTATGTAGATGCGGGATCAGCCCCACAAACCTTTGTGAGGCTTGCGGTGAAATTGAAAATATTGATCACTTCCTTCTCGCTTGCCGAAGGTTTTCACATCAGAGGAGGGTGCATTTAGAAACTCCAATTGCACGCTTGGGATTTACGTTGTCGGTCCCGCTTCTACTCTCCTTCGGTGCGAGTGCGAAAGGATTTGCGTTGCCTCAAATTTGTCAGTACTTAACTACATCACAGCTACGGACAGATTCCCTTGCTAATTCCCTTGCTAATTGCATTCCAAATTTACAAAACTCCAAATTTTTGCTTCATATTTTTTCATTCAATAAATTTGTGATCTTAAATCTTTTGTTTTAGTTTAGTTGTCAATTACTTTAATACACTAATTCAGTTTGTGTAGGACATTTGGCAGTCCACACTGAACCCTGGCCAATCCCCCTTCGTGGGTATGTGCCAAATATCAAGGAAGAAGAAGAAGAATTTGGACTAGTTGGTGAGAATATAACATAACATAGCGCTGTCCCGTGTATTTCTCTCGTTGTGTTTCCGTGTGTTTCGCTGGTTCAGTATGTTACAGTTGTGAACTTCGTCATGGAGAGGAAAGTGTCGGATAAAAGCGGTGATATAGGATTGAACCTTGATGAACGGGTCGAGATTATATGTATAACCGCGAGATAAAAGTCCGTCCTGATAATAATAGAATGATCTAGCTCCCAGAAATTCTTCAGCTGAAGCAACGATTTAGCTTGGAATGTGACAACTTAACAAAAGAGAGATGGGAAGCCCTTGGCCAATACTCATAAGTTTTAGCTATCTAAATATGTTTTCATCTCGCCACCTAGCCAGACGCTTTTGTCCAGAGAGCACTCTGGACGAAAGCCAATCTGCTGTGGAGAAAGAAAATTGTTATGTGAAATGGGATACGCGAGAAGAAGTTATGCGCTCTGTGTTGTTTCAACACGACACAAGTAAGATATAGACCAACGCCGTGTTTATAAACAAAGGGGGCGCTCGCTGCGTCGCAGCCGACTGGGGCTGAAAATTAGGGCCCGTAGGAATACATGGAACCGAAAGATTTTTTAAGAAGGAGTTTTCTAATTTCACGGGACACCTATGATATCCTTGTTCGGTGCAGAGTAACCGTGAACATCCTAGAACAGATCGTGAAAGTTTGAAATCTCATCACCGAGGCGAAGTATTTTTAAAACATCGCGAAACGTACGAGGGTGCGAGTTGGGAGGGCGACCCATAAAAACACAAGTACACACAACTTACCGCAACATTTTTCTCTTTTCGCAGGGCACCAGAATTGCGGTGGCCGGTCGTCAAACATTGGCCAGCGCTTTAAAGAAGCTGCGTCATTGTGGAGGCGGTCTACTTTCAAAACTCCCAGAATAATCTATGTTGTGAATCCGGACACCCCCAAAATGCTCATGTAGCGAATTGCGCAGTTTTGTTTACAGTCTGATATGCTGCCGCATCGGGTAAATTAGTTTGATAATATTGTCGCTCAAGTGATAAATCTATAGACAGAATTGCATTTAAAAAGCAGTTGTCAAACGCCATATGAAAATACGGACCGAAGGAAATTCGCGCATTGCAGCAGACGACAGCGCAGCTGGCGATACCCACCGCGGCCGCCTCCATGCTCCGGAGCGTCTGCTAGCGACAGCGCCGGTGCTGCATGGTCGTCTGCAACTGTGCACGGTCAGTTTATCGTGTTTTGAACGGTCCCGCAAGTCGTGAGACTTGCAGTACTTGCAAGGGAATTTAGTGTGCCATGAAACATGATGTTGGGGCGTGGTACAAGCACTCACCAAAAATGAGAAGGGTTCAACACTGCTGAACCGAGAGAAATGTTGCGGTAAGTTGTGTTTACATGTATGTGTTTTTATGGGTCGCCCTCCCAACTCGCACACTCATGGCATGCGTTTCGCGGTGTTTTAAAGATAGTTCGCCTCGGTAATGAGATTTCATACTTTTATGGTCTGTTGTAGGATGTTCATGGTTGCTCTGCAATAACGACATCATATGTACCCTGTGAAATGAGAAAACTGCTTTGAAATATTTCGGTTCCATGTATTACTATGGGCGCTAACCCTACTTTTCACCCCCAGTCGGCCCAGGCTAGCGACAAAAGCGCCACCGCATCGTGCTTACGTCACAGATCGGTGTTTGTCTATATCTGCCTGATGTCGTCGATTACACATTCTCCTTTGGTTCTTTAATAACGGCGCAACCTTACCAAGAGCTACCAGCTAGGAGCAATGAATCCTGAAATAGTACTTCAGGGACTAGTTAATTTTGTTCAGTATAGCTCCTGCGAAGCAACTTTGAACAGAATTTTTAACGTGTAATATACCAGAACCGAGTCGAAAGACGGGTTGCTGAAACTGCAGCCGCCAGCTCTAGCATAGGCACCTCGGAAAAAAATGTCACTCCGACTAGGAATGAGGGAGGCTTCTAGTGTGTCGACGACAAACGAGCTGCTAGACCGCGACCAAGGGTATCTAATAAATCAGTTGCCTCGCTCTAAGTCTTAGCACCACAGATGACCATACTGCCTGCTGCGGAGACAGCACGGCGCAGGAATCCGATAAAAAGGACTGTAGTTCAGTTTTGTAATTTCGCTTCTCTGATGCCACAGTGCACGTTTGAAAAGGGTAGCGTGAAACCCGAAATGTAACCAGAGAGATACTGTGTACGGCGCAAACTTTTCCACGCAACTTTCCGGCGGGCTATACCCGAGGCAACGGAAAACTCAGAGGGTTGAATTAATGGCATCGTGCAATCACGACACCACAGACGCCGCACTCTACTGGTAGCCGCAGAAGGAGCCAACCACAAATGGGCTCGAATACCGAAGGGTGGATTCATAACGGCTACAATTTACATGAGCATGGGCAGGACATGTAGTGCGAAGAGAGGATAACCGATGGTCGCTTAGCGTAACAAACTGGATTCCAAGGGAAGGAAAGCGTAGCAGGGGGCGGCAGAAAGTTAGGTGGGCGGATGAGGTTAAGAAGTTCGCGGGGGTCAAGTGGATGCAGCTAGCACAGAACCGGGTTAAGTGGAGAAATATGGGAGAGGCCTTCGCCCTGCAGTGGGTATAGTCAGGCTGATGATGATGACGACAATTTACAAAGTGCCGCTGTGGAGACCATTAGCCGCAGCTTTTGAAAGGCGCAAATCACAGATCACAAGAAGGTGATCACTACTGGATCCGCTGTCTATGGTCACTATGAGACATGAACTCCATGGCGTTGGAGAGCTGATGAGCACCGCTCATAAAAGAAGGGAATGTCGTCAGAATTGTGGTATGATGGAGACCGTTGTCGTTCATCCACACTTACAACTTACGCCCACAAGAATCCGTTTTTAGACACTAGAGAAATAGAGAGTCAAAACCAACTGGTAGGAGGAGATTTTGGGTACAATGAGGCAAAAAGGAATCTAGCTGCTAAGGGCGACAAAACTCATATATTAAAGTAATGGAGTTGGCCATTGCGAAAGGGCCATACCGGACAGCATGAACTCCAGACCAAGAATTTCACAGTGCGGGTGGTGCAGAAGCCAGTTCAAGTGAACAGAAACCTTATGCCAAGTTTTAGACGACAGTAAAAGCAATAACCCAAAACGCACGAAAGTTGTTAAGGGAGAATCTTTTTTGAGATCAAAGTCAGGAATCTTCAAGTAAAATAATGCTGAGAACCAAAATAGAAGTGATCTTCGAATCCAGAAATAATTTAGCGGCAGGTATAGTTGTCTCAAAAATGGACTCGACAACTAGCATCAGCTCATTGCACAACCTGGGGTTCAAACTCAGAATTGACCTTGGGTCGAGACTTATAATGCTTATTCGGTACGTTTTGAACAGAGGAGGTGTATACTGCGCTTATTACAAGATGCAATGGTCTTGAACCAAAGCACAGGCAATCAGAGAGCCAGACGCTCGAGAATGGCTCGTAGAGGTATATATAGTAACAGAGGCTTCTTTGTTCAAAGGAGTTTTTTGGGAGACCACATATATAGCAAGAAATGCAGGTGCGCTGGTTGCCAGAGACTTGAAAGAGGCATCAATCCTTGCCGCAGGCATCTGCGAAAGGTCTCCGTAAAAGAGACAAAGAAGCGTTCCATCACAACTGGCACTGACTTCTCGAATGCAGCCACTGCAGGAGAAACAGAAGCTTTTAACGAAGCTGTTTGAAGAGCGGTCGCAGCACCAACCTCAGGGATGCGCTCGTGGACACTGAAGTAAGCCCCCGCACGAGAGCCGACGATATTTTTGAATCACTTCAAGTAGAAAAATATCATCGATACAGGCAGGAGAGGTGTTGTCACTGTTGTCAGAGGCAGCGTGCGTGACAGAGCAGAGACAGCAGCGTTGCACATTGGAAGCGTACTCTGTATGATGACCACCAAGTGTACAACAGCGCACAGCGGGTCTGCAGGCATTTGCTCTCTATGGCAGACGGCTCAATTCGAAACAGATAGTATACGGCTACGTTTTTCCCTCTGTCGAGCGAGTAAATGTGGGAAAATTTTGAATTGCACTTTTGGAGGATTTACGACGACCAAGAACACAGGAATCGGAGTCGTAATAACTTCCCGACCGAATTATGGAACAAGACGCCCGCTTGGCACAAGGTTCCGCCATGATTTACGTTGATGCAAGTATTCAGGCCTGCGAAGTGACAACTGCAGTTTACTGTCATTGCAAGTCTGCACCGAATAAGACATCAACGTTTCAATTATCGGAACCTCCATCTTCTTTTTTGTGCGCAGCTGCTTGCTATTCAAGAGGCGCTTCGCTCCGTGACCGCCATTCCCATGCTTCCCACGGCCCGTATTGTCATACGCACCGATGCCGTATACGGGCGGCGCAGCTACTTAGAAGTGTCAGTATAGTAGCACAGAAATCTGCTAAAATATACATTGTCTAGCGGCACGCAATGCGCAGCCAATTCGTGCTGAATTGATTTTTCGCAGGGCCGGATTATCCAGGGTTCAAATGGTTCAAATGATGCAACAAGATTTGCCGGGCTAGTTGGTTCATAGTGAAATTGGGTTAACTGCGCGAAAAGGTAGGACAACAGGAAGAAAAACATTTGACTCTTAGAAGCGCAGACTGTCAACTTTATTCTTCAAGGAAATGCAAGGCGTATTTAAGCTCTCTCTGCTACGTGCAAAATCATTTGCCATCCACGTGAACACAAGATAAACACTATATTTCCGAAATCAGCAGGAAAGATACTAAACCATGAAAAGACATGCATGAAGCAAACTCTGGGCCGGCCCACAGACACACAGGTAATCGAGCTCTGCTAAGTAATCAAGGGAACAATTTGGCCAAGCCAAGATCGCAACAGACATCTTTGGACGAAAAGATTGAATTCAAAATTCCGAAAACACCACCGCACAAACCATGCATCATCACATGAAGGCCTCGACAAAAGGAACACCGTAACAAACGCCTAGTCACAACCAAAACGGAAAAGGATGCCCAAAAATGTGTATCAGCACTTGAAGGCTATGTCAAATACAGGAGCCGTGAAAAACACTTAGTCTAAACCAAAGCCCGAAAAACATTGCATAAAAGGTTCACCAGCTCTTAAAAGCTGCGTCAAGTTATAAGAAACAATGAACAGGCACCAGGTCAAGAGACCAAATCCATTAAAAAGCGAAAAGGCATTAGGACCAAACATTACATAGCAAAACTTGCACAGGGCGAATCTCAGGCCTCAGTTTTTTTTCTATTTATTTGGTCATACCCTTCTTCCATTATAACATGTCTATATTTATGCCCCGATGTAATAAACTTCGCAAAAAAAAAAAAAAAATGCGGGAATCACTTGTGGTTCTAGTTCACAAGTGTACGGACACTACGTCAGAAAGGAGAGGCATTTTCAACACTTCTGCTGGAAAAACGTTTGTTTTACCTCTGCTGATATTGCATAGGTAAGTGGGGACAAAATGCCGGACAGCCGAAGTGCCAAACTTGGGACGGGCTGTCACTCAGGCACTCAACATTAGCTGAGTCGCACAAAACTCTTGATTTCCCGAATATCTTCACTTCCGAAATGTCAAAAAAAAAAGAAAGAAAGAAAAAAATGAGGAGTAACAGACAGTGCTTAGAAAGTCTGGCTTCACCGGAGGGGGTCTCGATTCGAACATAGGTGGAAAGGGAAATAGAGAGGGAGAGAGAAAGAAAGCGGCTGGTGGCCTGCTTCGCACACCATTTTTTTTTTTTTTTTTTCACAAAGGGGAGAAATTATTGTTCTCTGTCTTGGGTTTTAGAAAGTATGTCAATGGTTCTTATTAAAACTCGCATTGAAATTGCGGAAATAATAGAGAAGATATGATATTAAAATTAATGACAAAAATAAAAATGGCAGCCTGCTTCGTACACATGCAGTCCGTATACATTCGAGCGCAGGGGGTCTAGACCCCTCTTAAATACTGGTGGGGAAGGTCTCAGACACCACGAGACCCCCCTGACTTTAAGCCCTGGTAATAGAACGAAGCTCTTCCTGGATCATTTCCGTCTTATATCTGCGTCACACAAACACTCTCGATCTTCACTGAACTCGATCTGCATTCAGGTTTTCAAGAAGGGCTGAAGCATCCGGCGTTTTTAATTACCATTCGTGTGCGTTGGATGGTTGAAGTTGAAAGTTTATTTTTGCATCAAAAAACAAGGTACAATAATATACAGCGAGAGGTCCCATGGTACAAGACCGCAGGTGGGACCTCCCATGGTAATAGATTCTGATAGCAACATAAATAATAATATTATTGTAAGAAAACTTATGAAGCAACACTGAAAATAAATAACGAAAATACATAGTAAATAATGCATTGCCGACAGATTTAGATACAAAAACAGAATACAGAAAAAAGTACAAAAATACCTATGAATTCCGCGACACAAACGGTAAATAAAGAAATCACAAATTAAGAATTTTTTTTTTTTAATTTCAACTTGAACAAAGAAAGTGTATTAGTTTGCTTAATGTCGAAATTCAAAGAATTCCGGAATGATATGGACGAAAATTGAAGGCCTTGTTTCCCGTAGTTAGTGCTGACCTTAGGTAGTAGAAAATTATCATGTAGAGCGAACCGTGTAACGCTGTTGCTTTTGATCATGCCGGGAGGAAAAATGCTAAATGGGAACTGATGGTGAAGAATCTTAAAGAATAGAATACCGATATTATAAAGATAAAGAGCTGAGAGGGGTCGCGATAATAAAATACCTTAATATAAACAAGCATAACATGTCTGCGCTAATATTTTGGGTCTTAATGCATTCCTTCGCTTCTATTTTTATAGATCGGTGATGACGAGGGTGTTGACGCCCGCTCGCTGGAAAACTCGAGAGCTCTTGATGAAACGGCTTCGGGCCAAGCAGGCTCGGGCTCTATTGCACTTGAAAGTTGCAGTGTGACAATCTCGATCTACATCGAGTTGAATGCAGATCGAGCTCATGTGACAGGGGTATAATTAAAATAAATGGCGCCACCATCGACTGGGACAAAATCACAATGGACGGAACTGAACAGACTCCGCCGGCCGAATAGCCAACCAAGCCGAAGAGCCCTGGCAGGGGAAAGAGAGCGCCATATAAGCGACAGGTAAGTACTTTATATTATACTAAAGAAAAAGTACACCAGCTAAGGAACAGTCAGTCTGTACCGATAGAACTGATTATCGACATGCGTTTTGTTTTCTGTTTTTAATTTTGCTGTGCTTTCACAATATTTCACAGTATGCTCATAGCGGACCTCAATGTGGCGCCACAGTTTACTCTTTCTCATATATATATATATATATATATATATATATATATATATATATATATATATATATATATATATATATATAAAATGTTACGCAACACAGTATTTTTTGGCTGTCATACCATTTCACTTCCTATTTAGCACAGCCTACAGTCTTTCGTGGCTGTCATACCATTTCACTTTCTACTTAGCATGCATATATACTGTTAGGGTAAGAATCAGTTCGCGATGGGAAGTTTAACAGACGACATACGTACCTCTAATTGTTTGCTTTCCAGCCAATTGGTTTCGGATAGAAAGCAGAGAATTTTTTTTTTTTTCTGAACGTGTTACGGTAAATGGCGTATGACAGATATGCTATGGTTAGCTCAGTTGGTAGAGCGAAAGACGGTGGTTTGGGTTTGATCCCTGGACCAGGACTAATTTATGTACGAAGTTTCTGAGAAAGCTGTAGCTCTGCGTTGTAGCTGTATGGCTGCGCTTGGGTGGATGTCAATATACTCCATTATAACAAACCTACTCCACCTTGAGGGATTCCCCTAAACATTCGACCAGGTGACCAGATATGCTCTGTAGGGAAACAGAAATGTTCTTTAAAAATGCCTCTAAATTCACACGCATTTATTATAGTGTAGCATAATTTCAGAATTGTATCCAGTGCAGCTGCATGTTAAACAGCTGTACACAAACAGCAGTTTGTATTTTGTTGATCACACAGTGCCAGTTGGCACGGCTCACCGCTACCGTTACTGCAAACAGCCCAGCCTGCCACCTCTAACAAACCTCTGGAACATGCGCTGTCAGAGAGCCATAGTATACCGCAAAGCTCGCCGTATGTCGATACTGGTTTCGACAGCGCGGGTCATCAATAAATGTCTTGAAAGCCGTGCAATTTCCACGAAGGCTAATATGCTGTAATGAGCATCCAAGCTTGCTTCTTTCGCTATAGTTACAGAATTTATGAGCATAAATGTAGATAACGAGAGTCAATTTAGATTATGGCAGCACTGACCACAGCACTTTCGTGATAGTTCTTGTCAAGCCGTAGTTACCAAACGTACGCCGAACTTCCTTCTTGTTGGAACTGTCTTCATGACGGCGACAAAAACAAATAGAGAAGAAGACGCCACTGTCACGCCTGTGCATCTAAATCAAAGGCAAACTTGCACGAGTGAGGCCGTGTTCATCCGGTGAAGAGTCAGAAAAAATCTAACTCCTCGTACACGTGCTCCTCAGCGTACCTGTCGCGAGCAAAGCGCACCAGACCGTAACAGAGTATTAGGTAAACGAGCACAAAGAAGGCCGATATGAAGGCCGCCAGCTGCTTCTTCTGGGTCGAAGTGCGGAACAGGTACCATGGTGCCGGCTGCATGTCCGTCTGCGTCGCCATAGAGTACAGCGTTGGCGTCATAGGGAGCGTCTGCGAGTGCTTGTCCTTGGTCTTCTTGGACGTCTGGACCTCCTTGTTCACTGTAGTTACGTTTGATGGCTCGGACTTTGACTTTGGCCCCCCAGCGGTCATCCGGGACTCGTCCATGGGGACGTCGGCCTGGACACTCGCGTCCGCAACGAAGAACTCGGTCATGGTCTCCCTGGACTCGGTCTGGAGAGGTCCGGCCTCCCTGCTCGTTGCTTCCTTGGCACTGGTTGCGACAACGTTCATCCTGGATCGAAGAGTACCTGTGTCCCTAGGAGTAGAGTATTTCCCAGGATCCCCCTTGCTAGACTCTTCCGGAACCTTCCGACTCGCGTCTTCATTGTTGTTGCTGCCGTTGCCGTTGTCACTGAGGCTTGGGTTTTGAGCCATGTCTACGTCTTCCCTCGGGTCGTAGTCTTCCGGTACCAGGTTGACGCTGTCGGGGGTAAGTCCACGTAGCCCAGGGGTACGGGTCCGCAGAAGCGGAGAGTCTGCTCCTAACCTACGTCGTGGGACGTCGTTTTCGACGATGGCAGCTGCCTCGTCGATAGATTGAAGTTCACTCTTCACCTCGGGTATGCCTCCGTTCACGTGTTCGCCGGCAGCCCTTACCTGCGTAACATGAAGGGCCGTGTCAACGACACTGCCAAAGAAAGTAATAATGGATGCGACAAGAAAAAGCGTGAATGAAATTTTAGGCCTCTACTTAGTGAGATAGTGCTGCTTGCGATGTATGTTTGTTGTTGAACAATTTACTGACATTGAGGCGAGTCGGGAAGCGAATTCTTTTTTTTTTTTTGTACGTTTGGACCCTGATATAGCAGGGGTGATCTGTGTAGCTTGACGTGACATTAAAAAAGCCCTGTTACCCGACCATGCGCCGCTGGGCACCTTATAAAGGTGGGTACGACGATCTTGGAGGAAGTGCGGGCTTTGGCTAATGAACGTTTACAGGGAAAAGTGCGCTTTCCCTGCTCCAAAGCACGGGTAAAATACAGAAATTCGACCAACAGCAACACTTATAGGAGGCATCGAAAGGTCGGACAGCTTGGGCTGTGCTGAAATACATTACCCATCAATATAATAACAATAAATGCTTCGAACAATACGCCTCTCCGAGTGATATTGAATACAACCTACCCTCGCAATAGCCGTTGTTTTTAATGAAATAATGAATATAGCGAATGAATGATGATTCCCATAGATTTAGTTTCTCTCAAGATCAGCACGGGCTATTACAAAATCGCCGGGCCCCTCAACTTCGTTATAACGAGATATACTGTCAAGAGGCGTATCATTCAGATTTATCAAATGTCCCTGCTGAAGGTAACCTGGTTTTTAAATACTAATGCAAGCATTTCAGTCAGTCGTTTTCAGGCCGAGGTATGATTTCTGTATTGACACTTTGTGCCTGAAGCCAGCAATTAAACAGTTACTTCGTTGCAATTTACTGATTGATCAATCTTACTGAATAGTTCACGCGATGATTGTCGACGGCCTTCAATTGGTTTCATTGAGCTAGTTGCACTTCATGCGTTTAAAGCTTGGAACAGCTTAAACATGCACCCACAAACTGAGCAAAGTGCGTGGTCAAGTCAAAACGGCGGGTGTGGAGAAGACGGCGGCAGATAAGTAGTGTGGAATTGCTCTTAGCGTTGTACATGCGCGCAACAACGGATTATGTCAAAAAGAGGAAGCCTCTTTCTGATATCTCCAACCATGCTCCTGTGCGAACGTTTCACTGGGGTGTCCTAAAGGTCCAATTTCTTCTGGGCCGGAGGGGACGTGGGGCGTCTGGAAGTCAAATGCTGTGAAAGCTGCCTCAAACGCCCAACGGCGAACGGAGCCAAATAACCAAGAAGAGAACAAAGGGTAGAGATAGGGCCTCTACGTATCTCTGCCTTTCCTATTCTTTGTCGTCGAGCGCAAAATGCCGAATAAACTTCCGAACTGTACCAATTCACTCCGATGCACAATAGCAACTAGATGCACCTTCTCCTTCCCCTGGTGCCGCCCCAACGCACAAGTCGCGAAGTGTCCCGCTGGGCCCGTATATCGAAATCCGAAACTCTGATTGGACCAAAATTTGGATGTCGAACTGTCACTCCGCCCGTGGCATCATTCATGTCTGAACTTCCCAAAGCCGTTGAAAACATGGCGAAAAAAAAAGTATTTTGAAGCTGCAGGGGTGTCGCCAAACGCTGAACGGACCTTTCGATGAACTTTTAAGTGTCTTGACGTCGTAGGGTGGTGCGCAAACGCCATAAGCTCCACAAAGTGGCCTCCGGTCATGCTCTGTTTCTGAAGCGGTATAGTTTCTCCACTTATGGGAGATTAAGAACTCGGTCGGCCCCAGCGCCTCACCTGGTCAGGCTCTCGGAGGGGCTTCCAGACGACGCCGTCTTCTAGTCGGATGGCCTCTGACTCGTCGTCTGCGATAACGCTCGCAGCCGCTTCGCTCAGCAGACGGCCCACCAGCTCGGGCAACAGCATGGCGGACGGCGGCTGCGGGACGGGAGTGGCAGCACCGCCATCATCGCCGTCGCGAGGATGGCCCGACGGCGGCGAAGAGGTCTGCTGCAAGCGGCGCCGAGACATGCCTCCAGCTGCAGCGAGTCCCAAGCGTAGAAAGACGGCCAAAGTGCACAGCAGTGACGGTGGGGGGCAGGCGACCATGCCCGCCCACTCAGGGGCGGCGAAGAACCCACGACGGCGGAGAAGGCGACACCATCGTCTTCGGCCGCCCCTGACCTTCTCCTGGCCGGCTCTGGCCGAGCTTCTACTTCTGGTCGGTTCCCTCCCGCCCTCAGGACTACAGCCTCAGGCCTCGTGCGGCTCGCACAGGCATTTCCTTACTTCCTCGCCTTCGCTCGTGTAGAACAGGAAAATGTTCTTCTTTCTCCTTTCTGGTCACTACATAACAGCACAGTTTTTCCTTGTTTAAGCACCCTCTTGTTTGGGATGTTCGAGGTTTGATACCCAGAGCCGCCGTGTGGTTTTTCATCTGGCACCAGCTCTTCCCCGGAGGGCTATGCTTTTGTGGGGTAAAATTTTTAGTTTCAGCCATGTGGCCGAATGAGGTCAGCCGTCAGCCGAGACTCAAAGCGCGGAAGGACAATGACCTAGAAATATGTCCTTTTTTATTCAGAAAACAGAGGCATTTAGGTGACCAGAGGTAGCCAGTAAAAAAGTACACGACCACAAAGGTATATGTATAGAAGACAATACACTATAGCTGAAACTGGCGATAGAAAACAAATTTTTTGTTAAACAACTCAAAGGCGTATGTGATTCATGGGATACATGGCGGGATAAGAAATCGAGAATTCGTTCGCGCCAACGGGTGGTGGGGACAGGGGGGTAGGCTTTATTCACTGTTTCAATGTTCTGGGCTTGGTGTGGAGTGGGGTGGAGGAGTCGCCCATTCTCTCAGGCAGTGTCCAGTGAGTCCTTTTTTCACGGCCCTTGCAGTAGCTGACTTTGCCAGCTCCAAAAACTTGCCGGAGTATCTTTGCTTAAAGCATGATCGAGACTGATATGGCCCTTCACCAGCAGCAGATGTTGAAGGGTTGCGTTGCATATTTGAGCGAAATCCAATTCGAATTTCAGTTTCATATCACCTTTGCCGCCCAGACCACGTGGAAAACGTCCGAAAAGGTCGCTCCACACAGGATGCAGCCCCAAAGTCTGCATTGAGGTCTTTCAAGACTGGTGGGTATAGCATTGTATTTGTAAACAATTTTGAGAAGGATCGAGCCTTTCGTCCGCTCTATGGAGACACAAGGTTGCAGAAAGCGGCGGTGAATGTCCTTATAATATGTAGTTATTCCTTTCAATGTGATGAGATATTGGATGGGCTCGGAGGCTTCCCGATTAAGTTTGAGTGCCCGGGGAGAGAGCGTGCGGGCCGCCTGATCGTCTAACTTATTGCCCAGCAGTCCCTGATGGCCGGGAGCCCAGATGAGATTAGAATTTGTAGGGCCTCTGGACCGACAGCAATTTTGTATACGACGCGTCGGGCGAAAGGAGGTATCCAACCCAGCTCATAATTCCAACAGACCCCCTTTGAGTCTGTAATGATGTGTTTCACTTGTGGGAGGGAGAGGGCGAGCGCAATTGAGATTTCCTCCGCTTGTGTTGTGTTGTGGGCATGAAATGTGAGTCCTGCCACTGTGTTGGTGTTCTGGACCACTGCCGCGCTGAACCCATGGTAGGGACCGGCAAAGTACACCTAGCATACGTGCTGTTGTCAATCATAATGTCGCTCCAATGCTTCCGCGCCCGCCTGGTGACGGCCATTGTGGTCAGAGTGTGACATGTTGCGGGAAATGGGTTTGACCTTGAGGGCGCGTCTCCAGGGTTCTCGTGTTCGTACCCGTTCTTCAAAGGTGATGCTGTATTGGATATGAAGTCGGTCAAGAATGCTGCGACCGAATGGCGTTGTGATAGGCGCGTGTATTGGCTGAGACGATGGACATTTCGGAGTTCCCGATAGGTGTTGTCCATCCTAAGGTCCAACAAACACTGGTTGGATGTGACAATGGGAAGGTCAAGAGCCCGTTTGATGACTTGCGGTGCGTGACCTCGAATTTGTCCTTGTCATGTTTGCGCATATGAAGGTAGGGGGTTGAGTTGAGAATTCTACTCCTAACGAAGGCATGTACCAGCCGCAAGACATCTTCGTAGCGCGCGCCCCCACGCTTATTGGATACCCGGCTGAACATACAGCCCACCTGGCCGCCATACATGTGAAGTTTCGTTAGTGTTGTGGCCGGTCTGCGTTGTTGGTGAATAAAGAGACCAAGGATGCGGATCTCCTTGGCCTCTCTAATTGGACCCGAAGGGAGTGTGAGACGAACTGAAGTGTCGTCCCGAGGGGAGGGACGGACGTGGACAAATTTTGATTTGGTGGGAGCACATTGTAGACCACAGTATGCAGCGTACGCGTCCACCACATCCACTGCCTGTTGTACGCATGTTTCCATGTGTCCAAGATTGCCTTCCGTTGCCAAGATATCATCCGCATACAGGGCATATCGAATGTCAGGCATGGATCGAGTTTAATTTTGCGGCAAGGTATTTCATTGCAAGGCTGGAGATGAGGGGAGACAACACTGCGCCCTGTCGTGTACCTCGGGATCCGACGGCATTACCGATACATCTGTAAATTTCTCACGTGTCGACAGACCTATATGCGAATTCAAGACGGGGAAGAATGTAGCGTCACCCGCTCCGTGCACCACACGTACGAAGAAGCAGGCGGCGCGCGGCTATGCTGCTGAAGGTCGGCTGAAGGTCAAACTGCTGCGTACGCGAAACGCGCTGCAGCTAGTCCAGTGACCTCGACCAAGAAGAAAACATCGCCTACGTAACGTACGCAGACGACATAACAATACGAACAACCACAGGCTCCCTATCAGAAAAAGTTAAGAGTTAACGATGCTGACGTAGTACATGGTGTGCGCTTTTGTTTTAGTTCGCCGGTAGCAAAATGTGATTTGTGATATTTCCGGTGAAGAATTTTTTGTTTCTAGTTGTTTTACACCCGGGAAAAGGACCAGCGAATCATATTGATAAATGTTTAAACTAAATACCTACAATATTTTTTTATTCTTTTGGCACAGAAAAATAAAAACTTTTGGGTTGTACAGATTTTTTTTTTCATTTACATAAAAATACCATGTCTCGTTTTCCTAGTGGTCGGGGAAGTGCCAGCAATTGCTGTGCTGCTCTCCGCGTCCACATTCGCCCTCCGCGCTATCTGTGCCCTGCCATGCACCCAGCACCTCTTCATTACCTAACCGACCGACTGGGCGTTTGACGATGCGTGAACGTGTGGATATCCACATCACCTAGCTAGAGGTCAGTCTGGCCAAACTCGTTGGTCGCCTTGACCATAGAGGACTCATGAAAGAAGGAGCCTGTATCGTGAGCACACCGAATGAGGGTGTTTATGGCTTCGACATAGGACGACATCGTTTTCCCTGCATCGATAAACTCATCGATACAAGTATCGCAGCAAAATAAAGTTAAAGATATTCACTTTCTCGCACAATTGCTCCTCTTTTGGCAACTTTTCAGATTTTTATAGCTTTTTTTCCTAGAAGACCTCGCAACACTGCCGGAATCCCCAGCCTTTGGAATTTGCCTGACATGACTACCTCCAGCCCCTCACTATACATATCGCGAGACACTGCAACACGTCCACTTAGCAAGACAAACATTCGCAGTAATAAATCGGAGGAGTGTCACCTCAGTGGTTACATTATTCTACAATAGCCCAGCTAGACTGCACAAAAATATTCCGGGTACTTTCTCAGCTGAATGCACATTTTGCGGCCAGAAAGCAGACCTTTACCATATGGTATGGGCGCGCCAAGACCAAGCCATACCCCTTGAAGAAAACCCAACGTGGGCGGATTGGGAGGTGCCCTGTCCAGCTCTGACCTTGCGTCACAAAGGACCTTGCGAGAGCTCGGGCATCGGCATCAGCCAACGGAGTCCCGAACTGAGAACCCGACCAACCCCGCCATTAACTCTTACCCATTTCCCTAAACTTTTTATACTATTACTACTACTGCCGCCCTTATCGACAGTCGCGTCGAGCGCATGTTACACGCCGCAATGAACTTGGCCACATGCTCAGTTGCATTGCCTCCGCGTGCACCAAAACGGAAGGAAAAGAGTGCGCGTATTTTAACAGGGCATAGGAGCCGCTCCATAGGACAGGATCCCTTTGCGGACGACTTCTTTGTGAACCCTTCCATTCCCAGTAAAAGGGGCGTCACAACAAACACGAGACCATGCCAGGCTTGCCCTGCTGCATAGACTGTCAACAAACAGCTCACTGTGGATAATGATACTGCGGGTCTGACTTGCTCAGCTCAGACCTAGAGGTTTAAATCAGAGTCACAGAGCGGGCCGAAGAGGTCGCCGAACATATCTCAGGTTGGTCTAACTCACCACTAGGAAAAGAAGAGGGGAACACCTCCCCAACCCACGCCCAAAAACCTATTCCTCAAAAAAAGGTTTTCCTCCTCCTCCACACTCCTTTCTTGCCCCTCCCTCTCAATACAGGACAGCTCCCAAGGATTCGCAGAAACAAAGGTAGCAAGAAAATGACGGAAACGATGCTTAACTGGTAGGGTGCATGCATGGAGGATCCGCCGTGCTCGGGTAGCCTTTCTCATACGTAAGCAGAGGCTGTTCTGTAGTCACACATCAACACCGCTGCACACATAAGAGGGATATGTTGATCACATTAGAATAAGTCTATAGTTGCGTCTTAGATAAATATACGACTTGCGTCTTAAACACAAAACGTGCGTTGCGGTCTTCTAGACATCTGCATGGCCGCTGTGTTACGGTAAAGCCGTAATATGCTGCAATGTGCAGTTCGAAAGAAAGACGTCATCACCAACCACAATAAAAACAGCAACAAAACAACTTCATCACGCTATAAACCCTCACTACATCGCTCACTGCAGCCATTGCTCTAGTAACCAATTTTTAGTGTGAACAGTGTAGTATAAAAAGTTTTATATTTGGCCTGGGTGCATCAACCGTTCCAGCTGCGAGCACGCACGCACGCACACACACACACACACACACACACACACACACACACACACACACACACACACACACACACACACACACACACACACACACACACACACACACACACACACACACACACACACACACACACACACACACACACACACACACCGAGAGGAACGTTGATTGCTTCGAGCGCGGCATGAGCGAGCACTGACCAACGCCACACGACACCCTCTTTTGCAAACCAATGATAACTGAACGAAATCGAAACTTTTCACATCATCACATAAGCATAACCTCGAGAGAGGAAGAGAACGAGTTCGCAGGGGGAATGTAGGCGGAAGGAGAGAAAGAGAAGGGGGAGGGGCGCACACATTGTTTCCTGCATTGTGTTCTAAGGAACAGCTAAGGTCTAGCGCCGGCGAGTTGGAGAAATATTCCCCCGGTATACCAAAGATGTCGGTAGGGTGGGCCGTCAAGAGCACTGTTCGCGGTGCTCGAAGCCACTTAAATTATTGTGTGAGAAAGTGCGCAGAAATATTGCTGCCGCCGCCATTTGGTAAGATTCTCGGCTCCGTCAGCGGCGCTGAAGAGCAGTTGTCTTTTGCGACATTGGCCGCAGTGAACGGTGCTTACAGTCAGGGCAGCAGGGCAGGCCTGACTCCCGCGTTTGCTGTGACGTCCTCACTGATAGAAGTGGAGGTGTTCGCAAAGAACTAATCCGCAAAGGGATCCTGTCCTCTGGAGCGGCTGAAGAAGTTGCGATCGGATGAAAATGCGGCCGCAGTCGTAGCTGCAGTGGCCGGGCGAAGCAGGGATGGTGTCATGGAGGACGCGTTGCTGCCACTGCAGAAGCCTTCGTCCTGCGCGTTTAGCGGTGGTGGCGGGGGCGGAAAGGCGGGTGGCGGGGGACCGTCATCTTCTTCCTCCTCCTCAAATGTTTGCCAGCCACTGGTCGGCTTGGGCAGCTCGGCGGGTGTCCTGGAGGGGCTCTTGAGTTCCCCAAAACCAGAGCTCCTCTTGCCGCTGTTGCCCTCGGCCAGTGGGTCAAGGTCGGAAAAAAAATAAGGCATGTGCGTGGGGGGCAGGGAGGCCGTCGCCTGCGGTAAGGTGACAAACGGCAGTGTCCGCGGTGGCTGCATGGCGCGGTATTTCTGCTGCTGCTGCGCTTGTCCTCCGAAGGCGGAGGATTGTAGGGAAGCGCGGGCAACAAGAGGCGGCGGTGGCAGCAGAGGCGGTGGAAGCCCTACGGGTATTGAGGGCTCGGACACGCAGGCACGGGACCCGGGATAAAAGTGCTGCTGCCCTGGGCCGGACACAAATGGCATGTCAAACGGGTCTGGCAACGCCAGTGTGGCTGCGGTGGCTATCGTCGTATCCATGTGCTGGATGCCCTCCTGCCAGCAGTCTAGCTCCGAATGCAAGTCGAGGAGGTCATCCATCACGGGGGCTGTTTCTGGCACGGTGGGATTTCCACTGCTCGCACACTGTGGGCTGCACATCAACTCTTGTACCTCCCCACGGTTGGAGAAGTCGCTGTGGGGCGTCCAGGCCTGCAGCTGCTGCCTCTTCTCCTGCTGAGCAATGCGCAGTTCGTGCTGTTTCATCTCCAGCACTATCTGGAAAAGGTCGGACAGAGCCACTACCAGCTGGGAGGCCGCTTTCTCTGTCTTGATGGCGATGAAGCGGTGGCAACCGACCTGGGTCATGCAGACATAACCAAAGGCCCGGGCGTCGTTTGCATCTAGCGAGATGAATGAAATGTGGTGTACTGGGTGGTGGAACACCATCTCCCCGGTCTTTTCATCGCGTATCTTAATTCCTTGGAGGGAAACGGTCAGCTGTACCCGCTGCTTGTGCTTGCCGCACGCTCGGACAGCCATCTTGAGCCGAGTCATAGTATCCTGGCACATGCGGTCCCCGCGGGCCTCGGGTACTGCCTGGCTGCCGATGAGCTTGGCCCGGAACATGAGTCCCTCACCCTCGAACCGTGATTGGTCATCACCCTTGCCTCCACTGCCACCGTCACCACCACTACCAACGCCTTTGCCCTTCTTGGGATTGCAGCGGCGGTTAGGCCGACGGCCCCCGTCATTCTGCGTTGACGCATGAGTGCTCATGGCCTACTTCTGGGGGCTATCTTCGTCTTCCTCCTCTTCTTCCCATAGGCGTTCCCGCTCAGCTGCTCGACCACGGCTCCATGACTGCGGCTATTGTTGTTCGCCTCTTGAAACATGTGGCACATACCCACATGGGGGATTGACTAATACCCAAGGAAATGTAACAAGCGATTGCAAAATTTTTTTATTGTGGCCATGGTTCTGTTATTTCCTCAGTACACATGGTGCATACCCACAGTGGGGGATTGGCCAGGGTTTAGTGCAGTAACAAGAAATGAATTCTTGATCCTGACCTAGCCTGTATCATGCGTAAATTATCAATTAATAATTAATGTGGGTGAAAAATGTTTTGGAGAAACATTTATAGTGGTAGGCATAGTAATAAAGAAAAAACTGGGTGAGGTTTAACCTGCTAAACCTAGTTAAAAGGCAGTCTCATTCTATGCTACATAGCAAGTCTTCGTATTAAAAAAAAAAACTAGTTAAACCAAGCGAAAGAGTCGTTTTGCTTGGCTTTTCTTTTGTTAGGCTTAGGTTTAGACATAGGCAGATATGGTTTTGCACAGAATAAATTGACGAGTATGGTGGCGAGGACGCCGTCAACTACAAGAGGGAACACGTGATGCTATATCTTCCGTGAAAGATCAAAGATGAAGCGATGGTACACTATAAGTATTATGATTGTTAGTTTTTTTTATATTCACAATTCTAATAGCTATACATTCATATAATTCTTTACAACCTCGCTTTGCGACAAGCTTGAGCTCATAATTGAGTTTGTGGACAACACCACACCTTGGCCAATCCCCTATGGCGGGTACGTGTCATATTTCTAGAGGGCAACACGCGGGCGGAAGCCCTAGGCCGCCATTATGTGTCGAAACCCGGCATTTACTACGTGGACGCCTCCGGCCCCCACCTTGGAAGATGCTACACGGCCGCAGTGGTCCACCAGCTCAAAGCTGTTAACGGGCTTACATTTCGCGCCCACGACATAACTCACGTAGAGGAGGTCGCCATTGCACTAGCAGCTACCCACACCGATTTCAAAATCTGTCAGAACGTCGAGTAAGGCTGGGCTCCATACTTAGCCTACCGACTACTTCAAAATTGCGCCTATACCGAGGACCCCGCTCACCGGAACATATATCGTATGGGCTCCTGCTCATATGGATCTTGAGGGGAATGAGGCAGCCGACGCCGCCGCACGCGCGCTTTCTTTCCGAGCTTCTCATCTCGACCCCCTAGATCAGGATCTCAAATTCGAACCTGCGTATTCTTTTAAAGATATTTTTTCTTTATTATCAATCTTGCCATAGTCTTTACACTCGTCCGAGCAAAGGTCTGTCTAAGACGGAGGAGCGGCTTCTACTCCGTCTCTATACCAACACTCTGCTGTGCCCGGCAGCACTCAAACATTTTAATCGTTCCTTCGCGGGCAGTTGTCCGCACTGTGCGGAGAAGTCTTCGGACATCTACCTTATGGTGTGGGCTTGTCCATTCAACCCAGTTATTCCTCCTCACCCCAACCCCACTCGGAAGGACTGGGAGGCGACCCTGCTCGGCTGCTATGACCTGCAGGCCCAAAAGGCTTTGGTCGAGCGCGCCCGGGCAGCGGCCGACGCCACTGGGGTCCCGTACTGTATAGGACCCCACCTGGTATTTGTAAGGGCCGGATCTTCAAATATCCGGCTCATGCATATACCTCCACCCCTTTTTAATCATTAAACGTTTTTCACCACCACCTCAACCACCTCTTCATGACATCACGCTGCGCTAAGTTATGCCATGACGTCACTGACGGCGGCGTTTCTTCCCATAACGTCGCCGCTAGGATGACACCCCTTTCCCATGACGTCACAGGCAGTTGATTGATTGAACGTCCTTCATTGAAGGCTCATGGCCATGGATGGGGGTAAAGGGGAGTAGGCAAAATCTTCTTTATTTGCACAGGTCGTCACTCAAATCATATTGCTCTGACCAAGCCACTAAGGGAGCCATACTTGGCAAATATCATTTGTGTGTTAGCATCAGTTCCCAGAAGGGAACGGTAGTTCAGGGGGTATAGGGTTCGATCTTGGAACGTCCAGTAGAAAAAGCAGGGCAATCCCAGAGTAGATGAAATATGCCGCCGCGCGTTAGAGTCGTATAGTGGGGGCACGTAATCATTTCCTCTGTATACTGACGCCAGCGGGCCATAATACGTGGCGTGTAAGCCGCATGGGCGATGAGCTTATTCAAGACTTCACTTCAGGTGAGGTGGGTTTTTCGCGCAAAAAGTGGGTCTGGTGTGGCCACCTGCATGCGATGCTGACTGAGGCTACGAAGACTGGTCCGTGTATAGTGCATAAGGGCAAGGGATGTCTCCATGGCAACCGCGGCGGTATGACGCCACGAGCGCACCTCTTTTTGACATTTTCCGCCAAATTCCCTTAATCATGCATCGTTGTTTATATTCATGCTAACTAATCGCTCTTTAGTCTGTTCAAACCCTTTGTCTTCTTTTTGCATCAATTTCATCGACTTTCGCTCCAATGCCACGTGACTAGCGGTCGTGCATGTCCCCGCTATTTCGATGTTTGACTTTTTTGCCTCTAATTAATCGCTCTACATCGACTAAATTCGCTATTTGGCAAACAAACTTTTTCACCCTCTACCTCAATCATTATTTTTCTCTTAATTCTTCACTGAACAATGTAAACGTGCCAACAAGTTTTGCGTCCACGCACTGGGCTTGACTACCCGATGCGCTGCCAACCACCGCTACTGCGGCAACAGGTTGCCAGCGATCCCTTGGGGTGCCTGTGGAACATCACCCCTCTCCTCCCCTCTTTCCCTTTTCGGACCACGTCCGAGGTAATTAATTGAAGGGGCACCTCAAACCTAGCATATCCGACAGCAGCCGCACGTTGGAGCAAGACAAAAAGTTTGGACTATGTAAATAAATAAATAAAAAAAACGGTATAAATTGAGCGGCTTTAACTTAAAACGCATTGAAAATGTACCCGGACAAACAAAAAAAAAAGTGCAAATTATGCGAGTTTGTAAGGTCTAAGGTTTCACAAAAGCCCGACTATGAGAGACACAGTAGTGGAGGGCTCCGGAAGTTTTGACCACCTGAGGTACTCAACGTGCACCGACACCGCACAGTTACAGAGGCACCTTGTCATTGAAACGCGGCCTGGATCGAACCCGCTTCCTCAGGGCCAGCATTCTAGCGTCTTTACTCAGCCACCACCCAAGCATAGAATGTTTAAATTATAACCACTGCGTCATACAATATTTACTAAAACATACTTTACATATACACATAAACAGCACTTGAAATTTATGTGCTTCTGTGTGGCTATTTTTCTTTGCAAAGCGTAGCTTTAATTAAATCACTTCCACATTAAAAGCTCTCCAGTTTTCATTTATATCAGTCAGTTTTGCGACATTTTATATAAACTTGTGCTTCCAAAGTGCAGAAGCAATTAATTAGACCCAGGACGCAGTTACCTTCGCAATCCCCGAGAGCCACGCCATTCGTGATCAGGCCTTTATGCTGGCCATATAAATTCTGCCTGGAATGTGCGCAAAACCTGCACCGACATTTCCCAATCTGAATTTTTTAAAGCAAACAGCCGAGCATCAGGGTCAGTATGCTGCATAACTGAAATGAACGGTAAAATGAAACCAAAGCATGCAGTTGCATCCACAGGCACAGGAGGCAATTTTTGCCATCGGCTGCACTGCCCGGATTTTCAGACTTGACAACATGACTGCATTATTCGGTACAAAAAGTTTACAGCATAGTGCGAAACGCTGTCTACATGTTGCTGCCGTACCCACGCACAGCATCGGTGTGGGCTCTCCCTATGAGCAGCCACTCGTAAATGCTCAGCTAAGAAGATATCGTGGCAGATGAAGCTTGCCTTACACACAGAAATTGTAACTGCAAATGTGGTTACACTTTCAAATTACTGATGTCATAATTAAGCTTAATTTTCAATCACATGACTCGTGCTGGGCCTAGGCACATTGATGAAGTTAGATTCAAAAGGCACACGAGCTTAAGAACGCCGATCGAATTCCTTGTCGACGCCTGCACTACTTGTGTGTTTTAAACAAGAGAAAAGGGCAGTAGCGCAAAACACACCGAAATTTCACTTTACCAACGGTGGCTAGCATATCGGCTCAAAAACTATACTGCACGGCCTCGTCCCTTTCGAGAGCAGTAAATCTGGAGCAGTCTGCTGCAATTTTCAAACCTTTTATCAGGATGGCTCAACCTTTTTTAGTTTGGCACAAAGATAGCGCCACTGCACCTATAGATTATAAAACATTAATGTCTTGATATGCTCTGTGATCAATGTATTATGTGGGGCCTGTTATATAAGGCATTCATGAATGAAATGCAATTATAAAGACTGAATAAAAGAGCAGGAAGGCAAGAGGGATAACTGGATTAGCACATCTTATTGGTAGCAAACTGCAGTGTTTGCACATAACCACAGCTAGAAAAAGAAGTAACCATATACCACATTAGATGTAGAATGGATACTGGACTTTTCCTTACTGGTTGCCAGTAGGTCCTGTGAAAAATCTGTTCTAAAGCTTGATTTTTGACATTTCCTGACCATGTTGTCAGAACCATAAGAATGCACAAGTGTTTCCTAAGCCCCCTTGAAACAATCCGAACGTCTGTCAAGGAATAAACAGCATACACAAAAATCTGTAAAGAAACGAGTCTTTGATTTATTCGTGAAATAAATTACAACATATTTACAAAAATCAACGAATACCGAAACGCAAGGGCAAAGGAAAGACCGCATCAAGCAGCAATTGTGCTTAACAAACAAGTTCGTCAGCTAAT
Organism: Amblyomma maculatum; assembly: GCF_055883805.1. NCBI lineage: Eukaryota > Metazoa > Arthropoda > Arachnida > Ixodida > Ixodidae > Amblyomma > Amblyomma maculatum. Next base: position 89,088,909 of record NC_139351.1, on the reverse strand, counting down.
TGTTATCAAACACTACAAAAACTCACCCTATGCAAAGCTGGAGTGAAGTACTTATCGCCTGCACATGAATGCGCGGAACAAAAAAAACCGTCAAGATACCTGACTAGACACTTCTGCCCTCACAACATACACGTTATTCACAACAAGGCAAGTGGGCTCCAATAAAGCCCACATGAATAATGCACATCTAAGTCAATGAACAGTGGCAGCTTCTGAAGCACAACAATTGCATTGCAACATCCCCTACCACAGTTTCAATGGTACGAAAGGAAAGAAGTTCGCCCATAACTGTCGAACACACTCATGCTTCGAGGCCCGACAAAACAAAATATCCATTTTCACAACAAACTTCCTTCCCACAGCATACAACAAAGTAAAGTTATGACCTACACCCTTGCAGTCCCACGATGAAGACAGAAACAGTTAGACATGAAGTGAAATTGCAGCGATTCCCCAAAAATGTGTTAAAAACAAAGTGGTTATTACAAACATTTAGCAGCTGGGTCAGTTGGTGCATGTTCCTAATTTGCAAAAAATAGTGCAAAATATTTTACAAAATTAAAACAGCAAGAAGTTATGAGGCAGTAACAACACAAACTATTCACCTTCTTGGGGTAGGACACACAGCCTACTACCCAGTATGGCATCCATAGCCAGGTTGAACTGCATGCAATGGTAGTGGAACACCAGATGTGTCTTTCGAAGCTAACACAAACTTTTGTCTGCTGAGGTATGGATGTTGACGCTTTCCTGCCATGCGCTCTGCTCTCTTCTCACCGGGAGGCCACAAAGTGAACCACGAGCAGTCAGCTGAGTATGTGTTCAGACTCCGCGTCATTATCGAAAGTGTTGCTATCTACTGGAGTTGAGGGAATGAGAGCGGAATCGGCCTGCACGAAGAGCTGACATGTTTGCAGGGTTTTATGCAGTTTCAGCCATGGCCTGGATTATATGCCCATCCAATGCCTGTTTCTGACACGAAGCATGCAGCCTTATTTGACCAAAACAAACAAACAAAACGACTCTGTATGCAAATCTGTGACGGACAAAGCTCAGGCTTCCTTTCCAGCAGATTGTAGAGCAAAGCCGTTGTTACTGCATATACTTGGCCTTTATGTTTACCTTGCCTTCTTTAAATATACCTAGAACCCTTCTTAACTTCCATTAGTGCTGGTCCCATCCTGTCCAGTGGTTTGTGTGTAAGGACTACAATTGTTCAAAATATACACAAAATCTACAAAAACCAGAGCAGCTAGTGTAGCAAAGAACAGTGCGGGGCTTGAATTACGCCCCAAACGTACCTGCACATATTTGGAACCAGGTCTGCATGAGGCTGAACGAATGTAAGTTCAACTGGCCCAAGAACATATCAACTGAACAGTCAAGGCTCGATTCAGAAACTGTGAGACTAAAAAATTGTGAGGGTTTAAGCGAGGCTTGAACTTAGTGATACAAGTGAAAGAAGCGTTAAGCATGGTTATGCATGGTTTGACTGTCTGAATCAGGGGTACGCTCAAGCTTCACCTTGAGAGTAGCCGTCAACTTTTCAATCCACGATTTTTAAAAATAGATTTTTTCTTTAAATTAGGTCTTAAGCATAGGAGGGAACAGCATACTTTCGGGTGGACACCTCTGAATGGTGGACACCTACACTTAAGTCAAGGTCACCAGACAGGTCGAGCGGTCGGACAGGTTGATCTTGGCTGACACATGGCGTAGTGAAGTTTCTATAAAGGGTTCTTAATCGAACAACAAAACACTCAGATATCTACAACCTGCAAAGCGAATCAAATCAAAAGTGCCAGCAGATCAATAAGCTTTTTATCTGACCGTAGTTCATATCTCCTATAACCATGCAGCGCCGCATTATGCAGTTGGCTCCTGAACTGGACCAAAAACTTTTTAGACCGAAGGAAAGTTTTTCAATTCATTAGATGTGGACCTAACTAAGGCGCCAGTACAACAGTTTGTTTGAACAGGCTGGCAGTTCGTATTAATAATAATAATTGGTTCACAGGAAGGGAAAGGCGCAGTATCTGTCACACTTATTTCTGTGGACACCATTAAGCAAGTTGAAAATAATGAATGTCCACGGTAAGAAATCTCTCTCTCACCCTTTAAACTAAAGGCTAATGTTTCAAGCGTTCAATCATGGCGGAATTACTCGGACCGCAGCGTCTGCACAAAGAACATTCACATAAAGCCACAGCAGAAATGCATAACAATAGAGGCAAGCGTTACTGTGAACATGCTGGCACAGATCCATCCCACTGCAATTCTCAAGACTTCCCAAAACGCCACCAAAGGTAGCCAAGCCTGACCGTGGGGTTCACTCAGAAGCTGCCAGTGAAAAAGTGGTCCTGCGTGAAAGGCTTCTTCTCATCCGGAGATCAGAGGTGCCTAACCGGTGCAAGTGGAATGCGTTAGGCACGTCGACGACCTCTTCGGTTGTTCCATCAGTACGGCGTTCTCTGGGTTATGTTCACCAGGTCGTGTGTGCTGCAAATGAGAATTTAAGAGCCAAATCAGCAAGCCGTAGTCTGCGTCAGGCAGAATCTGAGTTTAAGAGGTCAAAAGATCCAACTCTTCAGCACTGGATTTCTTTAGAACTCTACACCCACCCTTAAAGAGTGCCTTTTTATATTTGTTTAGTGCAGAAAGTCACATTTCTATAGCTATGGAGCGCTCCATTCAATGAATGAATTTTCATGTTGTGCAAGAGTGGTTGACATAATGGTGCCAGGCATGACACGACAAGTATGTACGCCTTGATAGCTGGCCGCAATGACTCCTCTGCCAACTTCTTCTTTCTTAGAGGCAACAAAGTGGGTTTTCTTACGAAGCTCACAGTGCTGCAGTTTGTCAGAAATGATTTATCGCAAGGCTGTCACTATCTGGCAGTGCCAAAAAGAAGTGTGTGAAACCTGACATTCATAACACCGTTCCTACTAAGAAATTCGCGTTTCTGTGAAACCTGCTAGTCTGGCACGCGAGAAAACTAATAGACCCAGACTCACTTTTTATGGGATTCATGGTTGGTTCGAAGGGCAAATATGGCATCTTATTTTTCTAACTCCAAAGAATTGACTGAAACTATCGCAGTACATTCTCCGCAGTCTTTCGACACATTGAAACCGACTGCGCAGTCGAGGGGCAAAATTTGTTGCAGAGCAACTAAATATATAGAATTTCCCTCCCTGCAGCCTCGTTCGAGCGATTTACATGCGCAATCTCACATATGTGGGACATCACAATTTGCCTGCTCATTGATGTTCATTGCATGTTTTATGAAGGTCAAAACCTATAGCTTGTTCTATTATTCTTGGTATTCTTGATAATTAAAAAAAAAAAAAAACAGTGATGATATGAGCTGTTACTTAGTCACTAGCTCAGCCATGACCACAATGCAACGGTATCTATGATGTCACAGAGTGGTCGAAAACCAATTGAGGTTTCAGTTTCCTGAATTTTACTCCTTTAACACACTTCCTACTTGGCGTTTAAAAAAAGTGTTTTGCGCTGGCAAGAGAGGACTCCTAAGAAATATAATGCTATTATCTAAAAAAATTGAAACTGCCAGTGTACCCTTTAACATCAGTGAAGATCCCACCCTTCCACCATCATGTCTAGTGGCCTAAATACAAGCAGCAAATATCAATGGATATCTACAGGAATAATAAATGGCTCAGTAGTTAAAACTGACACAATTCACACAGAACAATACGCTGTGCTGTGGGCAGAAAGAAAACCTATGCATAGCTTGAAATTGCTAGGCCACAGTGATATGAAAACTGTAAAGGTAAACTAATGCCTACCTAGTAATTATAAACATCTAGACCTACTGTGTTTGGCAGGAGTGTCAGCACTTTTAACTGATCAGCAACTGATCAGCCCTTTGCATCACTGCATCAACATCTGAGTCACTGTTAGTAGAAAGAAGTGATAGTTTAACAAAGTGAGAGGTGGAACCAGGGGAAAAAAATTATTGGCAACGTTTGCTTTCAAGAGGAAAAGCTCTAGACAGTTTAAAGAGAGCTTGTAATTACAAGAGGCAATATGAAGCGCAAATCAAATGTGTGCGATTGGTACACCATACAGACCCCAGAAAAAAGCAACAATCCACAATTTCTCACCATGCAAATAAATACAAGAAAAAAGTACAATGGCAGGAGGAACACAAGAGAGGACCAAATACCAGTGCATTTGTAGTGAAAGAGTGAAGTGCGAATTTGCATGCAACATAACAATGCAAGAATAGCAAGACGTATTCCATCATGCAAAGGCAGAAAGCAGTGAGGATACTGTTTCAGCACTAGGGTTGTCTGATTACACTGAGGGGACTGCTTCTCAGCAGTGGCTTTGTTCTGAATCCGCTATGGTCGTGCAATGAGATAACAGCAGATATTGATAAATTAAAAAGATATCAGTGATCCCATGAGGCTCACACTTAATGAGCATTCCGCCACTGCGATACTTGACAAGGGCTGTAAGCTGACATGTAACTCAAATATCGAGACGAGGGCTATGTTTTGCTTTGTACTTTGTCTCAGCTGTGCCCAAGAATACAGCTATATCAGTGCACTGGCTCTGATGAAGCATGTGCTGAAGTAGACAATGCCTCCAATATGAGCAGCTGTATACAGTAAAGGGAATATCTAGAGAAATTTCAGCAACCACCCTCCTGCCAACAAAGCGGAACAAAAACTTAGGAGACCCTTAAACTCCGCCTTCAAGGGTACAACCTGCAGGTCCTCTTGCGGACCCTTGTTTGTGAAAATGCACTTTGCAACACACTTAGTCACTAATCATTTAATCTGTCCCTGTTTTATCCCACACAAACTCATAGAACGCAGTCACGAGCTACCAGATTTATATGAAGGACCACCCGACATAGACATAAGGCCCTGCATTAACCAAGCCATACAAACATGCCTGTGTGGCATATGGAGTAATGTGTCTGATCCAGTATCCAAGGGTCCTGGTGGGTTCGATTCCTATCTCGCCCTCCATCTCAGAGGAGCTGCTCAAGGTGGCACCTTTTGCCGACTCGGCCACGCTAGGTAGTCTCGTTTCGTCACACAACCTGCTCATGAATCAGTGCCTGGATGTCACCTAACCACCTACCAAAGGCATGCTCGTGACTTTTCGTGCACAATGCTGACGCCAATGAATTTTCTGAAAAACAGGACCCTTACTGTCGTGTTAGTACAGTAGTTTCGGGACACCCCGAACACACCACCATGTAAACGGCAGCATTTAGTTATGAACATTTCACCAGACAAAGCGCTAAGCAAGCTACCACAAACAAGGGGACAGGCATCATGAAGGAACAAAATGGCAGTGCCGCCCACACAAACACACAGGCTTACATGCTCCATGTTGGCAAACAGCAACGAGAGATGCAAGGTTTTAGCAAGTGCAATAGTAGAACAGGTTTCCAGTGAAATGCGCAGCATTGCACCACAGGAGCACGATTCGGTTCTGTCACCGATACAGAACCCCAACTTCCAGTTTTGCCTCCTGGCTTGTCTCACAGCTTTAACGGAGATTTTTGGCTCAATAGCACCCAGAATGCAAACTAAAAGCCAGAATTCACCCTAGAAAACTGGCAGGCGATTTGCACACTTAACTGACAGTGCAGAGAAAAAAAAAATGAAAAAGGAAAAGTTTTTTCAAACAAGAGGCTTTGAAACAATGTGTCGTGAACGCAGTACTAATCCATCAAGCCATAGAATCCCTGGGGCCGAGCGTTTTTAACTGCGCCCCCATCCCCGGTCGAAAAATTTCTCCTAGTACCTGCCTCTAGGTGGTGCTGCTTGAATAGAAGGTTTTTAGTGCATTTTTGTACTCCCTTACATTGGCCTGGGCTTCCAACGAGGCCCGCTCGTTACAAAGGGCATGATTTCACCTCTCTTCCCCTCTCTCTGCGAGTCTGTACAGCTGAGAGCAGGAAATCGAGCACCACTGTGCTAAAAAAACTTACATTTCACTCTATAATGTAGAAACGCAGGCAAACATGGCTGGGTGGATGGGAGAGCTCTCAGCGGTACAGCTTACCAATGGACGAGCAGTGGAGAGGGGTCAGTCATGCGGGTGGCTCAGAGAGAGGCAGGAAGCGGGGATGAAGCGAGCTTGCTTTGGGTGCAGCAGCAACATGCACAAAGCACGGCCCAAAGGCGGAAGCGCCACTGCCACCGAGAAGGTGGTGGCGGCGGCGACGTGACGGCACAGGGCATGCCCTACTACGGCACAGCGGCGGCTGCCCCAGCAACCCAACCACGCACTTCTTGCCAAACTTGTTGTGGATGACGAGGAAGACGAAGGCCAGGGCCAGGCACAAGCTGCCCACGGCTATATAGGCGATGCCGAGGAACGGGTTGCGTCCGCCCAGCCACGACGTGTTGGACAGGATGATCCGCTTGCTGCCCTTGAACGGCGTCACCGGGTAGCCTGTCACAGACCGTTCAGGAAAACACGACGCACAAAGTGCTAGCGCAAAAAGGAGTTTGTGCATTTTGCACATGGTAGTTCATACGGTTTTCGTATTATACTAGCCAATGAATAAAATCAATTGAGAATTGCAATTAACGCAAATAACGAGGGCAGACTCAAGTGTCTCTTGTGGGGAGCAAAAGCGTCCCCGAGGTTTCGAGGAGTTCAGAGCCTGCTGCATGCACCACAAACTCCATGTTCATTTCTTGCACTCACTCCATAGAGTTTAGTCAATGCCTCTAGTCACATTCAGATAACTTAATGCATGCTGGGTGGTCCACTTCACTACTACTATCAGCAGAGTGCTATATGAGAAGGTATATTTTACACCATTAAATGGCTTCATCTGGGATACCAGTAACCATTCCATAGCACCAAACTTCCTGGCGGCAAGAGCGAACGGAAAGGGTACTGTAACAAAGAGTGATACTAAAGAGTAACAAGGTGCGAAGAGGAAATGAGATGCAAAGAACAGCAATGTATAGCATGCTTCTCGCGCTCAGCGGCATGTAGTGTCAAACGAAAGTGCATAGAAAAACTGCCCCGATTTTTAACTCCCTTTTTACCACTACAAAGCTTTATAAGCAATATACAAAATGAAGCAAAGGCGCACGGTAAACGCTGAACAGTGTGTCCTAAAGTTAATGTTATTTAGACTAAATGGGAGAGCAAGACATCTCAAACTGCAGGTACAAGGAATTTTTGCATTACGAAAAAAGCTTTTCCTTCCTTGACAAATAAGTATGTAAAACCTATCGTCTATTGCACAGGAATGGTATTGCATACACAGCTACAGTGCCTTTCTTCATGGCACATTTTGCTCAGTGGTATGTAGATTTGCTTCTTCTCATGTAAACTCTCACGTTTTCCTTCGCATTCCTGCACTTGAAGCACAAAATATCACAACAATACATTGTTATTCATCAGCTGCCCTTTTTCCTTTTCGATCAACTTGAATGCTCATGCTTGGCTGACAGTCACTGTCACGTGACATTACACATTTAAGGCAACATTACAAAATCTTAACTCGCACGTCTAGTTGTGTTTATTTATACATCTGTCAAACTGCCATTTTTCTTTTCATATAGTAGTAACATCTGAGAGAGACATAAATAACCTTTGGACCACAAGCTTGTTTCTTTATTGAAGCAGGCTTCTCCTTGAAAGAGGCCATGATGGTTTGGTTTGATTTATGGGGTTTAAAGTCTCAAAGCGACTCAGGCTCTGAGAGATGCCGTAGTGGAGGGCTCCGAACATTTCGACCACCTGAGGTTATTTTTAATGTGCACCGACATTGCACAGCAAATGGGCACCTTACTTTTCGCCTCCATAGAAAAGCGACTGCCACAGCCAGGATTCAATCCCGCGTTCTTGGGTTCAGCAGTCGAGCGCCCCAACTACTGAGCCACTGCAGCGGGGAAAAGAGGCCATGAGATACCTCTTCTATCATGGAGAGAAACACTTGAATCACCAGGGACCCTTGAATGCAGTATAACAACCCTTTAATTTTTTTTTTTTATTTCAGCTAGCATGCCACTTGCACAGGGCAGTGAAACCTGGACGAGTCCTGAACAGCGGCACATACTGAGTGCGTTCAAAAGGTGGTCAGGACTACCAGTGAGACTTGTCTTTGGCACTTACTAGGGCTTAACAGCGGCACAAATCTGATGCATTCAAAAGGTGGTCAGGACTACTAGTGAGACTTGTCTTTGGCACTTTCTTTGGCAAAATTGCCTGTGAGCAGCATTTGAGCATTGCTAAGATTCTGCCAGAGCCAGACGAACAGCCTTTGTTGAAAATAGCCATGAAAGGATACGGTACACGATCTCCAGGTCATATTCCCCCTTGGGCAGTGAGCTGACAAAGAGCTCGCGCGTGTGGTCCACCCGCCCGTACAGCTTGCGGAAGGTCGGCAGGGCGGCCGTGCGCATCCACACGATGAGAGTCTCGTTCTCGAAACCACCAACGTCCTGCACCGGCAGAGGCCAGTTCGGAGGTTTTGCCGTGCCGTTGAAATTCATACCTGCACAGGAGACAGCGTTTACACTCACTACAGTGCTTTATTTCTGAAGAAAAAGAAAAAAAAAAAAATGATTGTTGTTTTCAGGATTTGCTTCAGAGGCACTTTTCCGCACCTTTCGCTGCTACTAGCAGTCATTTCTGCCTCTTCTTGTTAGAGAAGCGAAACAAAGCGGTAAGGTTTACAGACAAGCAGTAATGACCTCATATTGTTCTCACTGTCCAACCATGCCACAGCCACCTGTTTGGTTTTGTGGCGTTTAACGTCCCAAAGCTACTCGGGCTATGAGAGGCGCCGTAGTGGAGGACTCCGGAAATTTCGACCACCTGGGGTTCTTTATTGTGCACAGATATCTCACAGCACACGGGCGCCTAGCTTTTTGCCTATATCGAAGAGTGGCCGCCGAGGCCAGTATTCGATCCCGTGCCCTCGGGCACAGTAGTCGAGTGTCCTAACCACTGCGTCACCCCGGCGGTGTCACTGCCACCTGTGTTCTTAGAGCAATGCTGTCTTAAGACTTTCCTTCTGTTACAACTTTGTCACTGGAAGTGACGCTAGGCATGGCTATCATTGCAAGTGATGCTAGGTGTGATGCTAGGCATGGCTATCATTGGAAGTGAGGCTAGGCATGATATTCAAGTAATCACATAGTTTTCAAAAAGCGGACATGGCAAAAAGACAGGAGCTTGCCGTCAATGTTTCCAGGCCACTGTTAAATGGACTCTTAGTGCCATGGCAAAGGTGCATTACATTTAGTGACAGCAAAACAATTGATGACAGCAAGCACTGCAACACTGCATGTGTCACGCAACATGGCTGTGTCGCACACACTCTTTTTTTTTGTGTTTGTGGAGCCTGGCCAATGGCTACAGAGCCAACAGAAGTAAACCCTGGCATGCAATAACAGTGCTACATTCTCGTTATCTCGTCCACTATGGTGAACACTGTGACGATCAGATGCACACTGTCTACCATTTACATTTTTTGATCTAATCCCTCCTTCCTGGAGGCATGGTTTGGAGGCATGGTTTGGAACTGTAGTACATCTACGCATTAGGTCACGCACTAATACTAGTAGAAAACTTCTGTCTTCAAATGACCCATACAATTACCTGCGAGTGCAAGCAGCCCGTCCCCGTTTTGCCCCTTAATGCGGTGGTGTTTTTTGCCCGCTGCAAGATTAAAGCTGCTCAGCAACGGTTACCGTGGAAGACTGCATTTTCCGAATCCTGTCCAGTAGCCAACTTTTTGCCCGTGGCTTCGGGCAACAGTCACAGAAATAAAGTTGTCATGCTTTGATGATGCAGAATACATTGACAAGGGACGACCTTGAACCTCTATTTGTTTTGCGCACGATTAGACAACGGCATCAGGCAGCAATGACTTGGTTGCCGTACACTGCAGGTTAAGACTGAAAGTGATGGCTTTAACCCAATTTATTTTTCAGCACTGTGACGTTTCTGACAGCCAAATCATCGAAGTAGATCTACCAACAAAACCGATCACTAGCCAGTCAAACTGTGGTTTCATACAAGGTTCAGAAAATTCTGGCTACCATCTGTGCTTACTCCTTTCGCTCTGCTAAGCACTAACACACCATCTACCCTCCTATTCAAGACTCTGAGAAGATTACACCAGCCTTTCCACAAGGAAGAGGTACTGAATGGTGGCCCACAATATCACAGAGGCAATTCTTGCAAACCGCGCCCACAGAGATACTACAAGCTACGGCAGACAGGCTGACTTGCCACTACCAATCATCAGCCAAAGTGACCTGCAACACATCAGCAGTGCACAAACTAAGCAAGGTTCCTGTTTCACAGTACATCAGTGCACCTCAACACAGAGCTGCAAGCATGCACAAGGATTCAGGGTGCTCTGCTTCTTATGCTGGATGCTAGAGGGACAACTTTACAGGATTTCTAGGTTTGCACTGCTGAGACAACTGAGTTAGCATCACACTGAGTGTGTTGTGAATCGTATGCGGCACAGCATTGCAGCGCACAGTGTTGTTCAAGAAGCAAGGGGTGTGCCTAGAAAGCAGCGGAGGATTTCCACGACCATCTTATCACCAACCTGGGGGGTTCTTGAACTTGACCCTACGGTCAGTGGGCCAGGCGATCTTGTCGAAGAGAAGGTGCACATCAGACAGGTCTTCGCTGCTGGTCTGGTCCTGCTTATGGCGGTACTTGAGGTTCAATGTATCTGAATTGTAGAAAGGAAAGCAAAAAGCAAGAGGCTATGTTTCAGCCGCATCCAGAGTGAATGACATACAATTAACAAATGGACAAAAAAAAAAAGAAAAGAAAGAAAAGGAGTAATTTCTGCAGTGACGTTTCACTGTTAAACTGAAAATTTTTCCGAAATCCCCCATTTCTAGTCCTTTTTTTCTTGCAGCAGTTTGAAAAAGGTTACAAAGTTGCCTTACCATACCCTTAAAAACTTTTTGCTAATTTTTCTTCTAAAATTGCCCGAATGAAACCTAACTAAAATGCTGTGAACTGTCATGACAACATGCTTTTGTGCTTCCTGTGATGCGTAAGTATGATTATCACAGCTTCCCGTTACTGCAAATTGGATGTGAAGCCAGGCCTGCACAGTTTAGTACAACATCGTCTATATTGTGTATGCATCTTCCCTTCCGAGGTTACCTCCAACTCAGCCCCTATTAGAAGCCCAGTCACTCAACAAACCACACAGCAATCCAAACACATAAACAAGCAAACTTGTACAGCTGCTAGGTTCTCTGCCCTGCAACTGTGACAATGCTTCCAAAATATGGTTCATGCAGCTCAAAGCTTACGGCAGGAAATTCAACTTCTTGGCCACGAAGCTGTTCGGAAATGCAGAGGGAGCAAAGATATAAAAACAAGAATTCTGGCAACAAACGATACAATGCACTTAAAGAATAGAACCAACCATTGAAGAGGCTGTTTGCAATGGCTCCGCATGGAGCAATCGGCTCCCCCGTCTTAGGGTCCTGTGCGAAGGGCTCGCAGTCGGGGTTTGTCTGAAGAGGTCTGCCCAGGAGCTGGGTGTCGTCCCGGGACTTGACGTACCTTCGGTGGTTCTGGTAGAAGTTGGTCAGCCCATAGTACACGTAGACTTCTGACTGCAATGCAGAAGGAAAGGTTTCTTAAAACTGCCAGTTTTGGTGCTAAAATTTGTTTCCAAACTTTCAGCTACAACAGACACCCTGACCTACCTGCAGATAATCTGAGAACTGTGTTTGTGTTTTATTTATTTATTGCATGCTGCCAGCCTGGATGTCGAGCCCTACGCATGGGGCGGGCAGCACAGAATCAGGCAATGGCATGAAGGAAACATCTACATAACATAGAAAACAGAATGGAACATGAGCACTGTGTTAAGGCAGTGCGAAATATCTTACTATGTGTTAGGTCATGTTATGTCTCTCGTTTTTTCTGGGCCTCACCGTGGTGATGCAGTAGTTAAAGCGCTCGACTGCTGTGCCCAAGAATGTAGGATGAAATCCCAACCGCAGTGGCTGCTTTTCGATGGAGGTGAAAAGCAAGGCACCCGTGTGCTGTACGATGCCAGTTCATGTTAGAGAACCAGGTGGTGGAAAATTCCTGAGCCTTCCACTATGGCATCTCTCATAGCTTTAGCTGCCTTGGGACATCAAACCCCATAAACCAAACAACTATCTTATCTTCGTTTCTACTTCATACAAACACATGAACTGTGTCAAGCTTACAGGCTATCAGTGTGACTAGTGTGGAGGGGAATGCAGCAGGATGTGGGCTTAATTTCGTGAACATTTTGCATTCACAAATTGAATTTATTCCCGTCAATGTTGATTTAAGAAATTATTCTTTTGTGAGTTCATTTAAACCATTGTTTCAAATCATTCAGGCTACCGTCTAATTTGTTCAGATCAGGTGTCCAGTTTGATCAAGTGTTTAATCAAATGCAGACTTAAAAAACCAGCTATGCATCTGAGCTTTAGCTCACGCGTGTTTGTAAGCAGTCACAAAGAAGTGGTTATGTTTTGGAACTTGGTCTTGCACAATGCAGACGCATTTGATGCAATGGCTGCCAAGACCTTTTGCTCTGTTTCTTCAACGTCAAGAGACAAGGAGGGCTGATACTGTGAACGAGAACTGCATGCCCATTCTAGTCTTGAAAGCTTTTAGCATTCTCCTAGTAATTAGTACTGCATTAATTCACTGCCTAAAAGGTGCAGACACCTACTGCTAGACACCTACTTCTAGAAGCCTTTTGTTAAACAAACAACACTTGACTGAGGATCCTCACTATATTAGTCTCAACTCTACCCACCACCATATTTGAACTTATCTTATAAAATTTGAAAGGCTTACAAGGCAAAGTTCAATAAACACAATGCCGGTTAGTGCTCTAGAAACAACGACCAAAAACAAAAACAAAAAAAGAAAAAAAAAGAAAAGAAAACAGAACACTTGGTCACCAGCTGTAAAGCATAACATAATTCCTTTAGAGGTACTGCCGCATTGTTATCAGACATTCGGCGCTTTCTATAGACCTTTTCATGACCCTCAGAGAGACTGGTTTTACTAGGCTGTGAAGTGGGCTTGGGAGTAAAAACCTGTGCTCTGAGCACAGTCGAGTTTCTAATATGGCAGTGCCCTTCGAAAACTTTTTGGAAAGGTCTATGTGAAAAGACTTACACTTGTACGATATATATAGCCATGAACATAACCCTCTCAACTCCTGAAAACACACCTTATTCTTGAGCCTTATAGACTTACGTGCAATAACACACAGCCACAGCTAGACATTTGCAGGCAGCACAATAAGCAAAAAGCAAGTTGACCTTTTAACACATTGCACGAAACAATTTATTAAACCTGCGCACTATACCACATCAAGGCTGCTCCGAATTATGACAGCAGTGCTGATGCTTGGGGGTCAGTCTAAGATCAAGGATATGTAGGCATACATCTGCACATCAACTGCTGTCGCTTTCATCTGTGCTATCTATACAAAAGGCTTCAAGTAGCCCTACAATCTACATCCTCCTGATATATTTCATACCCACGCTGCAGAGATGGCCGCAGTAAACTTGGGCATTGTTACATTAACAGAGCAAATTCCAGAATCAGAGAAGACGGTTGCCTTCGAATTCAAATGCTGATTTTCAACATACTGTGTCGGATTGCCGTTTAACATCCCGATATCTAAGCTGTTGCATATCCAAACGTTTTCTCTAATAATATGCTCAGACGTCAGCTCTCGCCGTGACAGCACGATGAAGACATGATCGAGCGCTAGAAAGAAAAGCTACAATGCACACGCTTACCTTGAAATCTTCGGGAAGCGTTATCCGCTCCAGGCAAACGCATGTCTTTGTGATGTCGTTCTGTATCACAGATGCGCAAGTGACGTTCTTGTCTTTTTCCTTGCATTCTGTGTAATCAAACTGGAACTCTTGAACCTGTTAGAGACAGTTTCATAACGTGCGCGTCAGAAATGTGGGGGGGGAAAAGTAGGGCGCAGGTTTCGCGCACAAGTAGGGTCGCCAACGTTACCTCGTTGGACGAAACCAGCAGACCGATTCCTATGGGAACGAATGCAAGGCCTATTACGAAGAAGGTCGGCAGCACCGTTCCTGCCGTCAGAATGGGTTGCCATGCCGATAGCCGCTGCTGCTTGAAAGCGCTGCCTGAGATCAAACACAGCATAGAATGGTTGTGAAATTAACTGGTGGTCTACAGTGGCAAAATCGACAGCGAGAGCCAGCCATCGGCAATGCATATTGCACAGACTTCCGCTTTGCTCGCCTTATCTTGAAGCACAAGAAGCACGATTGCTTCAATTAACTACGCTGCGCAACGCTGGTGAACCGAGCCGCTGTTCCAGTTCTTGTCTAGACAGACGGTGAATGAGAAACGTTCACTTAAAGGTGTCAGATAAGGTCGCAACGATAGCATTTGTAACCACGAACACAATAATCACGCCCCAGTTTGAGACCAGCCAACGTAAAGTGAGTTAGCTTTCCTTTCGAAAGCCTTCAAATGCCAACCAACACTTTCCGAAACAAAATCGCGTCACAACAATTTAACCATGCGCCGCAACATTAAACAAAACGCAGTTCAATGAACAGCAAATCAAATCGGCTCACTCGACGGTTTCTTGCTCTTGCGATCGGGGTTCGACATCTTTTTGGCCGCCCGACCACGCCGGATGTTGACCGTGACGTCAAGCAGACCACGTGACAAGAACGGATCGTGACAACTTCCGGCGGCGGCGGTCGTCCCGTCGGACTCGGAGATCTCATCGGCGAGCGTGGTTCTCTGCATTGCTCTGTGCTGCTTCTCCGGAGGCCCCGATGGAGGCGTCTGACGGGTTCTGCAGTGGAGACAGGAATGGTGGGCGTTTCTTCTTCCCTCTCGAGCGGCTTTCGCCGATCGTTCCTGACTGAGCGCTTGGCAAGCTCCCAGCCACAGCGCCGACAGTACGAGGCATGAAACTCCGCTCTTTAATTCCCATGAATAACGCATGCCGACCAGTACATAAAACGATGTGCAGGTTTGACATTTCATGCTGACCGGTCTTCGTTAGCGTCGCCGGTCTTCAAAAGAGCTTGAGCTGTTTTCGCTTTCTCAGTATTTTGAGAATATCCAGGTTATTTTAGCGCATGCAAGATTGCCACTCCCTCCTTCATGAACTCCGCTTTACGTATCTTCTGTACGTGTCAGTTAATCAACCGAGAACATATTGGAGTAAAATTGTTTAGGCACTATACTAAGTGTTCTGTTTCAAATAAACGCATACAGTCAGGTATTCCAGGCGAAAATCGTACTGGTCTAAATGGTTTAAGGAACAATGCCCCGTTGATACCAGTTAGATCCCAGTTGAATTCGAGTTGGATCCAACTGCAGGATCTAACTGGTATCAACTGGGAATTGTTCCTTAAACCATTTAGACCAGTTACGATTTTCGTCTGGAAATTACATGCGATAAAGACTGAGTCACGCGGATTAAGGTAGGACGGCAGATTTTACTAGAAGCCGACGAAATAAAATACTTGAAGTGAACGTGTCAGCAATCGTGTACAACGAATAGCGATTCCTCGAATGAAGCAACGCAGAAGCTGCGAGTGTTGTTACTCCGCATTTTAAGTGCTGCCAGCGCAATCACGGCCCAGCGGTTGCGTATTCTAAGTTCCATATAAAACCATATGCTTTCATTTGGTTACGGCGCTCGACTACTGTTCCCAAGGACGCGGGGTCGAATCCCGGCCTCGGCGGCAGCTTTTCGATGGAGGCCAAAAGCAAGGCGCCCGTGCGCTGTGCGATGTCAGTGCACGTTAAAGAACCCCAGGTGGTCGAAATTACCGGAGTCCTCCACTACGGCGTCTCTCATAGCCTGAGTTGCTTTGGGACGTAAAACCCTACAAACCATTTAGAATTTAGTTCATATCTAGCTATGATGAGGTTAGTGCGTTTCGATATTTGTCAAATCAATTGGCACTGATGTGAGGCAATGGCTCTGAGGTTTATAAAACTGCGACTAATTAATTGCTAACTCAGTATAATATACATGCGGTGCTATTTCCTTCGAGCGTAACTGCACAATTACTTGAAAGCTACCAAAACGCACGCGTTTTCTTGTTAAAGACAACATTTCAATGTTATGTTTTCCTTTTGAATCCGTGCATACAGTGTGTATGGTTGTGGTCAATAATCCGGAGAATGTGACGGACTACATTGGAAGCCAGAACTGCAACGTATCCGGTCCGGGGTACGGTCATAACAGAAATGTAGTCACTATTCTGACCTTTCTCGCGCAACGTGCAGCGTTAATTCTTCGTTGTCCAACGACAATAATCCGGAGAATGCGATTGGGCAACGAAGAATTACACTACAACGTCAGTGATGAAAGTGAGTTGGTGGTTAACTCCTCGCGCTCATTAGGAGCAGCAAATAATTACCATAAATATGGAACTATGGCTAGGAAGAAGTCAGATATTTAAATTGAGCAGCCTTGAAATTCAGGAGTATCGGCGGTTATTGACCAGGATCTGGAAACTAAGACATCTTGAAGGCGCTATATATATAGCCAGCACGGCTTCATTGTCAATGCTGGTGCCAGCTACTAGGAATTAAGTGCCAGACTTTAGCACTAGATTTTTCTTCAATCGAAACTCCTCTTTGTTTCAGTCTGATCATTGACCCCTAATTTGTGACCCTCGGCTCTAATAACAACACTACAAATTGACGAAGGCAGTGATTTTTACCAGTGCAAGCACCTACGAAAACGTTTACGTGCGTTTTTTACTTTTTGTTTTCTGTCATAGAGGTATTTTTACATGAGCCTCTAGTACAAAACAATGATCCCCTCTTCTGCAGTCCTTATGTATAAACTATTTAATAACTCAATGCTCGCCAGCTAAATTTACTGAGCATTATTTCTTTTCCCGATTTCAACGTCACAGATGTGACGTGGACACCGTACTACGGAAATAGGGACCTATATAGGGAGACAGTTGTCCGCAAAATTGCCAATGCTATGAGTATCCCTAGCGAAAAAACCCTATGAGTCACAATAACCTCGTACAGATTTCTCATACTAAACTAATACAAATCTCATACAAGCTCATATATTTCTCATAGTTGAATGATATTTATATGAGATTATATGAGGTTTGTACGAGTTTAGTATGAGAAATCTGTATGAGGTTATTGTTACTCATAGGGTTTTTTCACTAGGGATGTAACACGAGTGCAGCGTCATAGCGTCCACTGTCCGCAAGTAACGTTCAGCGGAAACCCTACAACAAATTGAAGTTGGCCTGCGTATCGACAGAATATTGCGCTCTGATCAGAAAGGCTGCAGTTGTCGCCGAAAACGGACCTTTTAAAAATTAGGAAATTCCATAAAATGAAGCACAAGTATCGCCACTCGTTTTCGCGAGCATCTTCAGTGACGCCGAAACCAGCCGCGCTCCCAAATTGTGCTCACGGAGTTGTTTTTTTTCTCAACGTAGTTTGAATCTAATGGTCGAAAAATTTCAGAATACGCATTTTTTTCTCTCTCTCTCTCTCTTTTTTTTGTTAGCAGTTGATGCGTCGTTCTGCTGTGTGGAAAACGACCACACACCCGGAAACAGGCGCATAAAAGTTACGGAGGTGCTTACGTGCTGTAAATGCGAAATAAGAAGATGGATTAAGAAGCGGATTAGGATGGATTAGTAGTATAGTCATGCGTATACACTGTATATACTACGAGACCATATGACTCCCGATGACGTCACGCCGGGTTCCGACTCGCATTAGGCTGTCAGGAGTGATTATGCGCTACACCAAAAAATTGGTCCAACCAGGCGCTTTAAACCTACACTAAGAGATCCCGCGGCTACATAACATACACTGTGAAAAAAAAATAAAAAAAAATCGCACCCTTGTCTGTCTACACTCACACCCTTCAGAAAAGGGTGCCTTGAAGTACCGATACACCCTTTTTTTGGGTGCAGCAAGGAGCACTGCGCCCATTAAAAGGATGCATCAGTACTTGAATGCACCATGTTTTGAAGGGTGCGAGTTATAGACAGAAAATATTTTTGTACAGTGTGAGCACATGTAAGGGAGCATTAAGCACATATGCCACTCGACATGCCGCGGTGGACGATGCCGCCTCATTTAGATGACCAGCTAAGTATTCAGCCTGTTTGCTGCACGGCATAAGTGCACGTTACCCCAAGTGGTTAAAATTAATCTGGAACACCTTAATTCAGCATCTCCCGGCACAGGCACAACCACGAAATCACGTGTCAGTCGATCATGACGCGCCTTTTTTTTTTTTATTATTTTTTTTTTTTTCACTACGTCTTCGGCTGCCACGTTGCTAAGCAACCATTGCGCTGAGGCAGCTTCGGATGTGTGATGCCAGTTCTGGTGCAGCCACTGTTATCACCTCTCAAGTTTGCATTAAACGGCGCCGTCCGGTGATATATAAGGCTGGTCGTTGAGGCTGCGGCCTCCCGTGGTTTCGGTTTTGAAACCTGCGGTGAGCCGAAATTTCTTGAATGGCTGCACTTAGCCGCATTGAAAGCTTCAAGCCATGTGTGTTCATTTCCGGCCACCTTCAAATACCTGATTGTGCAACAGGGCAGGTAACCGTAGATAACTAACCTGCATTGTGCATGGTTAGCAACCTGCTCATGAATACATGGTGACCTACTTCCTGTTGCCCGTCACGACTGAGCACAGTACCGAGAAAAAAATGTCCGTCTGTCAGTCACCGTTGTCAACACACGCAGCCTCAAACAATCGATATGTTTCATAATTGGAAAAGACAAGTCGATGTGTTTGTTTTCTCGGATGAAACACTTCAGCCATGGGCGAATGTGTATATATATATATATATATATATATATATATATATATATATATATATATATATATATATATATATATATATATATATATATATATATATATATATATATATATATATATATATATATATATATCGCTGCATAAACGCCGTGGAAAGCCCAATTTCAAGCCTTCATTTAAATTTAATCTTGTACTGTATCTTCAAAAGAAAGATAGCAGCATGCTTAGCAGATACTGTCAAAACCGAGCCGATAAACGTACATATGCATGCACATTTATGGTTTAAGCCTTCACGTCTTATTAGTAGATGCGCAAACAAGTACACGAGCAGCCACGCGGTAATGTTCCTATTCTCGACCACGGCCGGTCTCGAGGGAGAGCGCGTTTCTAGCGCAAGCAACAAAATATGATTACGGAACGTATGCTTGCGCACGATGCGCAGGGCCAGCAGATTATTCTTTTTTTTTTTTTTTTCCATTTAATGTTCAGCAACGTTTCAGGAGACATTGCAGGAAAAACGCACTTCAGGCGCCAAATTTTTCTTCGAAAGGAGAATAGTTACAAAATAACTAGTACATGGTCTCTGACAATCTGCGAAAAGCAAGGCGCCCTTGTGCTGTGCGTTGTTAGTGCACGTTAAAGAACCCCATGTGGTCGAAATTTGCGGAGTCCTCCACTATGACGTCTCTCATGTCCGAGTCGTTTTGGAACGTTATTAAAACTTCCTGTTGCTCGAGTTGGTAGTTCATCTTGATGTAGGGTTTTTTTTTTTTAGCGCAAACAAAGACAAGGACAAGAAATGCGAGACGTACAGGGGGGGGTCAAAAGTTCGCAGGTCGCAGGTTTTGCTTCTGGTCAGCCTATTGTGACACGTGATATCCCATTAAAGCTATAAATGATCTCAGAGGTTAGAATAATGCTTCTTCTACCCTCCACATATATTTTGAGATTTGGGGCCGTCGTAGCTGCCTGACTATACTGCTCAGAAGCAGACCCTGTGGCCTGGGAACTTTTGACCACCCCTGTACGTACACACACAAGCGCTGTGTGTGTACGTCTCGCCTTTCTTGTCCTTGTCTTTGCGCTAAAAAAAACCCTACATCAAGTTGGAACGTTAAATCCCGTAAACCAAACCAGACTAAACAGTGCGATGAGTGAACAGAGAATCATGTAGTGCTCCCGAAGCGACTGAGCCATGTGATTATGCGCTGCACCAAAAAATTGGTCCAACCAGGCGCTTTAAACCTACACTAAGAGATCCCGCGGCTACATAACATACACTGTGAAAAAAAATAAAAAAAAATCGCACCCTTGTCTGTCTACACTCACACCCTTCAGAAAAGGGTGCCTTGAAGTACCGATACACCCTTTTTTTGGGTGCAGCAAGGAGCACTGCGCCCATTAAAAGGATGCATCAGTACTTGAATGCACCATGTTTTGAAGGGTGCGAGTTATAGACAGAAAATATTTTTGTACAGTGTGAGCACATGTAAGGGAGCGTTAAGCACATATGCCACTCGACATGCCGCGGTGGACGATGCCGCCTCATTTAGATGACCAGCTAAGTATTCAGCCTGTTTGCTGCACGGCATAAGTGCACGTTACCCCAAGTGGTTAAAATTAATCTGGAACACCTTAATTCAGCATCTCCCGGCACAGGCACAACCACGAAATCACGTGTCAGTCGATCATGACGCGCCTTTTTTTTTTTATTTTTTTTTATTTTTTTTTTCACTACGTCTTCGGCTGCCACGTTGCTAAGCAACCATTGCGCTGAGGCAGCTTCGGATGTGTGATGCCAGTTCTGGTGCAGCCACTGTTATCACCTCTCAAGTTTGCATTAAACGGCGCCGTCCGGTGATATATAAGGCTGGTCGTTGAGGCTGCGGCCTCCCGTGGTTTCGGTTTTGAAACCTGCGGTGAGCCGAAATTTCTTGAATGGCTGCACTTAGCCGCATTGAAAGCTTCAAGCCATGTGTGTTCATTTCCGGCCACCTTCAAATACCTGATTGTGCAACAGGGCAGGTAACCGTAGATAACTAACCTGCATTGTGCATGGTTAGCAACCTGCTCATGAATACATGGTGACCTACTTCCTGTTGCCCGTCACGACTGAGCACAGTACCGAGAAAAAAATGTCCGTCTGTCAGTCACCGTTGTCAACACACGCAGCCTCAAACAATCGATATGTTTCATAATTGGAAAAGACAAGTCGATGTGTTTGTTTTCTCGGATGAAACACTTCAGCCATGTGCGAATGTGTATATATATATATATATATATATATATATATATATATATATATATATATATATATATATATATATATATATATATATATATATATATATATATATATATATCGCTGCATAAACGCCGTGGAAAGCCCAATTTCAAGCCTTCATTTAAATTTAATCTTGTACTGTATCTTCAAAAGAAAGATAGCAGCATGCTTAGCAGATACTGTCAAAACCGAGCCGATAAACGTACATATGCATGCACATTTATGGTTTAAGCCTTCACGTCTTATTAGTAGATGCGCAAACAAGTACACGAGCAGCCACGCGGTAATGTTCCTATTCTCGACCACGGCCGGTCTCGAGGGAGAGCGCGTTTCTAGCGCAAGCAACAAAATATGATTACGGAACGTATGCTTGCGCACGATGCGCAGGGCCAGCAGATTATTCTTTTTTTTTTTCCATTTAATGTTCAGCAACGTTTCAGGAGACATTGCAGGAAAAACGCACTTCAGGCGCCAAATTTTTCTTCGAAAGGAGAATAGTTACAAAATAACTAGTACATGGTCTCTGACAATCTGCGAAAAGCAAGGCGCCCTTGTGCTGTGCGTTGTTAGTGCACGTTAAAGAACCCCATATGGTCGAAATTTGCGGAGTCCTCCACTATGACGTCTCTCATGTCCGAGTCGTTTTGGAACGTTATTAAAACTTCCTGTTGCGCGAGTTGGTAGTTCATCTTGATGTAGGGCTTTTTTTTTAGCGCAAACAAAGACAAGGACAAGAAATGCGAGACGTACAGGGGGGGGTCAAAAGTTCGCAGGTCGCAGGTTTTGCTTCTGGTCAGCCTATTGTGACACGTGATATCCCATTAAAGCTATAAATGATCTCAGAGGTTAGAATAATGCTTCTTCTACCCTCCACATATATTTTGAGATTTGGGGCCGTCGTAGCTGCCTGACTATACTGCTCAGAAGCAGACCCTGTGGCCTGGGAACTTTTGACCACCCCTGCACGTACACACACAAGCGCTGTGTGTGTACGTCTCGCCTTTCTTGTCCTTGTCTTTGCGCTAAAAAAAACCCTACATCAAGTTGGAACGTTAAATCCCGTAAACCAAACCAGACTAAACAGTGCGATGAGTGAACAGAGAATCATGTAGTGCTCCCGAAGCGACTGAGCCATGTGTGCTAAAATCAAATGCTGTAGGCGTTTGCTTTGAGCGCCGCGACTCCGCGCGTATTATTATTATTATTATTATTATTATTATTATTATTATTATTATTATTATTATTATTATTATTATTATTATTATTATTATTATTATTATTATTATTATTATTATTATTATTATTATTATTATTATTATTATTATTATTATTATTATTATTATTATTTAAGTCTCTTTTTGTAGGCGCGGAGGAGCGAGTCGCTGGTTAATGAGCGGCCGATAAAGCAAGGACCGTTAGAATTGCGTACGCCATATCTGGTTATTCACCCGCGTTGGACGGTGCTCGCAGATTACGCGGCCTTATCACTGGCTCAGCTTATTTTGCCTTGCCGCCCTCGAAACCTTTGCACGTATGTATAATACCGGAGACAGAGGAAGACGGCGAGTCTTTTGTTCCAAATACCGCTCTGTTGATATAGCACATCGATCATTTGTCACCAGTAAGCCCGAACGTGCGATTTGACCCGAAGGCCACGGAGTCGAATTCCTGCCTTGACAGCCGCGTGTCGGTGGTGGCAAAACGCAAAAGCGAAGGCAATGTGATGTCGCCTATGTAGTTAGGCTGGGACACTTGCGGATGAATTTAGTAAGGGCTACCATGTTACAAAGGCGAACCTGTGTCCACATATTCAAATCTGAAGCGGCCGGCTCGCTTCGAGGCGTCAGGGGGCGTTACAAAGCTCCAGATGGTGTAAATAATCCGGAGTCAGCCGCTGGGTACGGCACGTGCCGCACAGCTGTGGATTATTTTGGGACCTATTTGGGACACTTGGGACCTATATGGCGCCCTATAGGTCTCAATTGTCTCTTCGGCATGTTAATATAAGGTCTAACGAACATGACCGCTGGTATAGGTAATTCAGAGCAGCGTAAAATGATGCGGGCGAAGTCAGCGGCCTCTAATCAGACCCTAATTTGCGCCACATTAAACTGGAGCTCACTTACCTAAACGAAGTTTTCTGCAAGGTGTACTTTCTCGGCACAGAATTCCTCGTGCGTTTGTCTGCAGAGAAAATACTTTTCGCCGGGGTACACCCCTTTGCGAAATGAACTCTCATTCTGCTGTGCGCTCGCGCTCGGGGTGGCGAAAAAAGAAACAAAAGAAAACCATTTGTGTAAGGCTCGGCGTAACACTGCGTTTTTATTTATTGGGCCGACTGACGGAGTGACAGACTAAATGTCACTGACAGGTCGGGTGGACGAATTCTTTCGCAGAGACCGCACACGGTCATCGGCTTTGTTTTAATTTGCATTTCATTTTTTTTTTCTCATCGAGAGAGTGACAATGTTGCTTTCTGTTGACATAGTTTCCTTTTGTGTACGTGAGAGAGAGAGAGAGATTTAGAGTTATGAGGACATTTAGAGTATATATTATTTTATATATATATATATATATATATATATATATATATATATATATATATATATATATATATATATATATATATATATATATATATATATATATTAGCCAGCCGCCAAACTTCCGAAGTTGCATATATACAGACAACCGGTCACTGGATCCTGTCGTAGCTGCGACGTTGATCACGTGCTGACTTCCTTTCGTGCCGATGAAGTGATCTTCGTACAATAAACATTTAGGGGCAATGTAAAAATTCAGAATGTCGCTGCAGCCGTTTGGAAGAGTTGTGAAATTGCCGGTGATGGGGACGACAAGCCATCTTTCTTCCAGCTGACCTCATAGTGACAACACATTTTTTCCGGCAGTATCATGTATAGAGGTAGCTGAACAGATTGAAGCATTGAGCTGAGTGCTGTTTTGCAGTTTAACTGATTGGTTTTTCGACCCCCTGCCCCAACAAACAAGAAAAAAAAAAAACATATAGAGATGACCTATGCGGCTTAATGCGTTTGCGTCTCTTCTATAAGGAGAACAGACGACCAATTCCTATTGGTTTGACTTGTGCCACGTGTACGCGAAAAAGCTTACCCCTTTCCAAATAGAGATATGCGATCGTCTGGCTGACGCGACACCGGCATTGGCCATTTTTCCTGCGCCGCTCTGCTGGAGTTTTCGCTCGTTGGTCTCGACTTCTCGAAACTAGTTAGAGATTTAGTGGAACTTTCGGTTTTAGCGCAGTTTTTCCTTTATTTTCTCAGCAGGCGCCGAGGCGAGAAGAGATTTTTATCTAGAGCGCGGCGGCGGCGGCCGAATGGATAAAAACACATGCATGTCTTCACTGTTTTATATCTGTTTGGTTTACAAAACCTACAGTACTTATCAACTGGCGCACAAACTTATCGCGTTTTAATCTAAAGAGAAATCTGGCGTGCACCTGAACGAAGTGTGAGTGTGGCACTCAGGGCCGGATCAAAGAAACTTCTTCCTGTTCTGAAATTTCATTTTTTTTTTTTCGACACAAGTTAGCACGAGCTATTTGTGAAAGCACACATAGATATTCTTGGCCACGCATTTTAAAAAAATCAACACATGTTCGTTCCAACGGACCTTGGTTTTCGAAGAGCACTTCAAGTGAAGCGGGCCTCGTAATCTACGTGGTCATTCCGAAGATTCCCCTAGTAAAGCTGTATTCAAACGTGGGAAACATCTGCAGTGGCCAGTTTCCACCACGGATAATGCCTCGGAGCCGCTTTATTTCGTTATCGGCGCTTTGCAAGTTGGTTTGGTTGATTAGTTTATGTAGTTTAACGTCCCAAAGCGACTCAGGCTATGAGAGACGCCTTGTTGGAGGGTACCAGAAATTTCGACCTCCAGCTGGGGTTCTTTAACGTGCACTGACATCTCACAGCACACGGGCGCCTTGCTTTTCGCCTCCATCGAAAAGCGGCCGCCGCGGCCGGGATTCGATCCCGCATTCTTGGGTGCAGACGTGGGCGATGCGAGGTAGTGCATGGGTTCACATATGATGGCTTCTTCAGGGCACCAAACAAGTGCGAAGCCGTTTCAGCCGCATCAAGCCAGATTTCACTACGTAGTTTTCACATGACTCCTTGATGTCAAACGAACTGTGTCCGCTACCTTCCTGTAAACGTGCAGGCCATAAACTAAGAAAAGTTCAAACACGCAAAGATTGTTTAAGCTGTCCAGAAGAAGACCGAGCCGCAAGCGAATGTTTTTAGTAATTTGGCAACCTTGTTGTGAGGACTGTACGCCTCAAGTCGCAAAGAATTTCACCACATAACATATTAGGTCCCTGGTGTTTCGGCTTCACTGCATTTTATTGGTGCAGTTAAGGAGAATGAGAGACCTGGGCTGTCAGCACTCTTGGCGAGCAACACACACACACACACACACACACACACACACACACACACACACACACACACACACACACACACACACACACACACACACACACACACACACGCACACGCACGCGCACGCGCACGCGCACGCGCACGCGCACGCGCACGCGCGCACGCACACGCACACATGCACACATGCACACACACACAGGCATGTCCAATTTTTATACTAAAAAATGCAGCTTGACACGTTTTGCAAGTTAAGATACAGCAGTTATAAACTTTACCAGTGTCCCGCAAAAAGATAAGTTATAACAGCTGTATCTTATCAGTACTCACCTATACGGCAGAGACGTGAAGGAAAATGGTAGGGGTAACATTAAGAGATAGGAAGCGTGCAGAGTTGATCAGAGAAATAACTGGAATTAATGGCATTCTAGTCGAAACTCAAGAAATGGGCATGGGCGGGACGTGTAATTCGAAGGGAGGATAACCGGATATTCTCTAAGGGTAACAAAATTCGATTCCAAGGGAAGGAACGCGTAGCGAGAGACGTAGGCATAATTAAGTGAGCGGGTAAGGTTAAGCAGTTTGCGGGGGTGATGCAGATGCTGCTAACACAAGGCCGGTTTAACTAAAAGGGTATGTTAGAGGCATTTACCTTACAGTGGGCGGCTGATTGTGGTGATGACTGCTTCTTTTTGTCATTTTAATTTAATAACTGTTCGATTTCTTGTTTTTATTTTTTTAATGAAGGTCAGATTTTTTTTTTCATTTTGTCTACATCGTTTAACAACATTATGTGTGCCCTTGAAATGCCGTCTGAATAGCTACATATTAGAATATGTTTATGCTAAGGTTGTATAAATATTTGTTTTACTAATTAGTTTATAACGGCCTTTGGGAGTCGCTTGCTTTTACTGTGTTTCCGAAAGAGCTAACCCCCCCCCCCCCCTCAAAAAAGACTAAAAAAGACGCTGTACCTTATTTTGCATATCATGAATATCTATTGTTGTTCATGCGTGCCTTTTGGACTTCTATTATTTCTCTCAAAACTTAGCACTGCAATATTTTTTTATCTGTATAGTTATGAAGTGAAACATTTTCTACGCTTATACGAAAACTAATAGGTATACATTGGTATGAGCAGCACTAGGGTTGTTTAAAGGCAAGCTGAAATGCTTTTTTGACATTTTCCCGAGATGCGCGCCTTAGAATATATGAAAGCTTTAGATTAAGCTCACGAAATGGTTTTCGCGCTACCATATGAAGTTATGACACAATCTAGTATTAGATTTGCGACAATTCTCTGGCTTCTCCTCACAGCATGCAGCAGTGTGGTGAAACTAGATAATAACGTCATTGTGGGTGACCTTTAGAGTTTCAACATCTTTTGCCCAATTCTTTCTGCAAGTTACCCGATGCCGCCAAACGACGATTTGCAACCTTTACCTTCGTTGGCGTTGGTCTTTATCAGAGCAAACGTTTCCGCATTGGAAATGCATCATCTCTAGAGATGACGTCATCGCTGGTGTCCCTACTTGTAACCGTGTACTGCGGAGAAGCCTGATTGCCGAAATAGTTTCATTTAGCGATTATGTCGTGAATTTGAATGCTAGTGCAGAACGGCTTGGCATGAATTAACCCTATAGCCTTGACACATTCCACTCCTTTAATTTAGTTGAATTCTAAAATCTCTTCAGTTTCCCTTTAAATAGTCCAACCAGGAAACATGTTACCAAGCTCCAATGTAGCATGAATTCGGGCATTTCGTCAAGACTTACTGACAAAGTATAAACTGCGATAGAGCCCTTTTATATCGAAAGGATTAAAAATTGGGAGACATTTAAACTCCGCAGTTAAGGGTATGACGCGACAGCTCGTTTCACACACACACCGACGGTATATTACTTTTATTTTTTAAACTTTTTATACACCAATACTTAGGATCGGAAAACATGGCTTTCCATTCTGAGTAGTTAAACACCTTTAAACGCATTTTTTTTATTTTTTTAGTTATTCGAATGAATTATTTGATCAATTACGTACTCTAACTTTTTTATGTCATGAAGCATTTTCTTTTCATTCTGAGAATTTGAACACCTTTGTACCATTTTTTTCAATATTCCATTTTTCAACTATTTCAGATAATTGATGAGTTGCACTCTATACTTATTTAGCATCATAAAGCATCGTCTTTTTTTTCCGAGCACTCAGACACATCTGAAACCTTTTTCCCAAAATCCCATTACTCGGTTATCTCAATTAACTGATGAGTTACACGCTGTAAATTTCATTAATTAGCACCATCGATTATTGGCTTTTCATTCTGAGAATTTTGATACCATTGAAAGCCTTTTTGATTTAATTTTTTTAATTCATATAATTACAAAAATTTAATTAGCTCGTCATCGCCTACCACATGCCAATCATAAATCACTAGAACCAAAAATTACCACGATACGATATCTTTTTTGCTCAACCTCCGATTTTTTATGACACTCTATGTCTACTACTACTACTACGCCGATGGTTTTTCGACCGAACTAGCTGATAGCTTAAAAGCGATCAGCTTCAAACCGCGTCGGAATCAGACCACACGAAACTCTTCCATATAGCGTTACGTAAAAAAAGCTTCATAACGGGTAAATGACCGGAGGAGCGTGCGGTGTATGCCAGCACAGCACTCGTTAATCTCTGACCACTCCGTGTATCCCTTGTTGGGGCCGCGGTGTCAAGGTTGCATCGTTATCTGAAGCTTTATCGCTCTGCACGATATGGCTTAGCGGGTAGGGAGCATTTCTCCGGCCTTTATCGTGCTTCGCCATGGAATGACCAATGACGGGAGATATTATCTCGTCTTATTTGCAGGCCAACCTGGCTTACTCGCCGATCTTAGCGAAGATAACTTTGCGCGACCCCGCGAGATATCCACCTTACTGGAATCTTAGTTAAGGTGGATGTCTTCGAGCCACCTGCCGCCGACAGCTGGACAGTGTATGCATCTATGCTACTTTGTGTGTGTGTGTGTGTGTGTGTGTGTGTGTGTGTGTGTGTGTGTGTGTGTGTGTGTGTGTGTGTGTGTGTGTGTGTGTGTGTGTGTGTGTGTGTGTGTGTGTGTGTGTGTGTGTGTGTGTGTGTGTGTGTGTGTGTGTGTGTGTGTGTGTGTGTGTGTGTGTGTGTGTGTGTGTGTGTGTGTGTGTGTGTGTGTGTGTGTGTGTGTGTGTGTGTGTGTGTGTGTGTGTGTGTGTGTGTGTGTGTGTGTGTGTGTGTGTGTGTGTGTGTGTGTGTGTGTGTGTGTGTGTGTGTGTGTGTGTGTGTGTGTGTGTGTGTGTGTGTGTGTGTGTGTGTGTGTGTGTGTGTGTGTGTGTGTGTGTGTGTGTGTGTGTGTGTGTGTGTGTGTGTGTGTGTGTGTGTGTGTGTGTGTGTGTGTGTGTGTGTGTGTGTGTGTGTGTGTGTGTGTGTGTGTGTGTGTGTGTGTGTGTGTGTGTGTGTGTGTGTGTGTGTGTGTGTGTGTGTGTGTGTGTGTGTGTGTGTGTGTGTGTGTGTGTGTGTGTGTGTGTGTGTGTGTGTGTGCGTGCGTGCGCGTGCGCGTGCGCGTGCGAGGGGGGGGGGGTGTGTTCTGTATCGCCCGTTCTGTTATAGTTGGCGAATTTCCAAATGCTCAGCGCGAAGGTAACCGTCCCGAAAAGGCGCTGTTCGGAATTTCTTCTTTCTTTCTTTCTTTCTTTCTTTCTTTCTTTCTTTCTTTCTTTCTTTCTTTCTTTCTTTCTTTCTTTCTTTCTTTCTTTCTTTCTTTCTTTCTTTCTCATTACACATTTAGAAAGACAAAGTTCGTTGAAACATATAATTGGGTAAATTCAGAGAAAGCGATTATGTGATGTCACCTCTTGAGCGAGCCACACTTATCGCTAATTAGTTTCAAGTGTTACTCAGAGAGGGGGTGATCCATAATTGCCTAACGCATTTCATGACCTTCGGTATACGATTAAAAAAAAATTGCTGCTTTCTAATTATTTTCTAAAAAAAAAAAAAAGTCGCTTCTCAGTGAGAGCAAGGAGTTGTCTCCTTTTCTGCAGAGGCTTGTAAGGTATTTG
Organism: Amblyomma maculatum; assembly: GCF_055883805.1. NCBI lineage: Eukaryota > Metazoa > Arthropoda > Arachnida > Ixodida > Ixodidae > Amblyomma > Amblyomma maculatum. The sequence continues at coordinate 89,059,264 of NC_139351.1, read as the reverse complement.
ACAATGCTTCGAAGTGCACAGTTCCGTAGTTCAAAAGTACTGTCTTACTGCGCCCTTGGGTTTTGTAATTTGCTAATTGTATTTTTTTATCGAGTTTTAATTCCAGGTCAGTAGACACCTAGCTGCGGCGCGCATGTCAAATACAGTGACTTTTTCGGTTAAAATCGGATTTTTGAATGCTTGATTCGACGTTTTATGATTTTCCTTTTCGGTTTAAACCGCATTGTCCTGTCCTTGCTTATATATCACGTTAAACACACCATACCAGGCTTCCAGAGATCTGTGTAAACATTGAAAATGCTAATAGAAAGAAGGCCAGCGAAAGCGTAAAATTTAGCGTAAGTCTGTCTTTTATAGTACTTGAGTGGTTCGCTTCCTACTGTTCTGTGATATCTAGGTGATACTTAACTGGTGCCGGGTGTACTAACAGACTCACCTACAACCTGAAATATTCATCGCTGTGGCGGATGGTAGATTCCAACGGTGACAAGAGCATCGTAGCTGAACCAGCGAAAAAGGCTGCAATCAGCAGAAATAGATTCTTTTTGGAATACAATTGCGGTGTTTTGTCTTGTTGGTTTCGGCCGCAGTCTCCAGCAAACGTTTACGGGGCGCGCATGCTTGCTAACAATTAAGTTTACGTTACCGGTGCGTCGCTAACCCATCGTTTGGTTTTGATATTGCGTGGAGCGTCGGCACCTTCTTCTGATCTCAAACTCAAGTCCGGATCTCTGAGATACGGACTTACTTTCGCAAGTCCGTATCTCATAAGCCTTTGCTACCGACTGTGCGCGACAGAAAGACGCTCGTGCGAACAACTAGAACCGCGATGCGCCACGTCTATTTTCTCTCTCTGCAAAGTTTTTCTTTTTTTCTTCTTTTTCCCAGCCCTTATCCTCGCAGATGGCCGGTGATACAGAGGCGCGGCGACGGGTGACGGCGTCACCACCACCGGCGACGACGACGTTGACGAGCGCGCCAACGACGACTGCGACAGCGTCCGCACCGTGACGCAGGGCGCCAGTGTCGCTCCATTTTTAGTTTTGTTTTATTGCGCCTGCGCGCGCCTACGTGGTTGGTTTCGGTCGTCGTCTGCTACCGCTCTGCTGCTGCCTGCCGTCTGCTCGCCGCCGCGCGTCGTCTGCTCCCGCCTCAGCTGCTTCACAGTGCGTTGGTGATCTTTTCACCCGTTATTCTACGACCTCTCAGTGTGGTGAGGTGATTTTGCGTTCCTGTGCCCTGGGAGTGCCGGCATCGACGCCGCCGTCGACTACGGTAGCAACCGAAACAGCCATTATCATCGGAGCCGTCAGTCGGATCAGGCAAGCACAGAAATGCCGACCACGCAGACCCGGCTGGAACCCATCAGGCGCCACGCAGACACAGAGCAAAGGTGAGCGGGCTGTGAAAAACTGACATGTGGGCGGAAGTAACGTATGTCAAGCACTTATACGGGAAAAATAGGCAGTAAAAACGGAGGTCGGGCGAACGTGGGGAATAAAAATATATGGCACGTGTTCGGCCAAGTGGAACCCGGAACTTGTCACCACTGCCCTAGAAATTGGTGGGGCTGTAGTGGCGCATGTTGTATGCATGAGCACGGGCGTCAGCTGCCTCTCCACGTCAAACGTGCGTGGCTCTGCAGGGGCAAATGCAAAACTGATTGATCTGCCGCGCAGACGAACTGCTTAAAGCGAGCAGACGCCCGTCGTCTGCTGTGTGGCTTCAGCGCCCTTTCCGAAATCGTTTTTGCTATGCGTTTGCGCGGTTGCAGAATCCTTTCTGAAAGCTTCGCTGGCGAGGTACTGTATTGACGCAATTTATACTAAATGTATACACAAACTGTGTGCAGTGTCTGACGCACTGAAGAAACAGCCTGATTAACTGAGCAAGTAGATAGCATGTCGCCTGCCATCTTTGTTTCGAAATTTTTTTGAGGAACATTAATTTTCGCGCGGTTTGACCGTTTTTGAGTTAGGCGGTTTTGTGGTTGGACGTTCTTTAGTACTGGAGAACTTGCCGCGAAAAAAAAAACACCACATTTTCGGAGGCAGGTGTTGTGTCCAAAATCTTGCGTAATGATAAAGATGAAGCACATGGGAAGAAACGCGTACTTATCAATTAAGCAGTTTTGAGAACTCTTATAAACAGATCGGTTAGCCTTGATAACACAAAATAATGCGTTTTTTTTTCTTTTACTTGCTCGTATCTAAGTACCACAAAGTAGATGTACGCGCTGTTCCATCGAAAGGCGGGGACAAAGTTTTTATGTGCATTCATATGTCGCTGCGCACGATCGAAAAGTTAGCCAGGCATTCAGCAATTGAAGAACGGCTGTAGACTTTCCATGAGTGTTGGCCTATCTCCTGCGCATATTTTAAACATATTATATATAATAATAATTGGTTCACAGGAAGGGAAAGGCGCAGTATCTGTCACACTTGCATTGTGGACACCTGAACCGCGCTGTAAGGGAAGGGATGAAGGTGGGAGTGAAAGTGGAAGGAGAGAAGGGGGAGCCGTGCTGATTACATTTTCTCGATGATGATTTATGTAGTGCTTTCAAAACCTTTTGTCCCAGCAGCTGATAATAATACAAATAATTAAGCGTTGGCCTATCTTCTGCGCATGTTTCAAACATATTGTGCTCGTTACATTTTTTCTAGGATTATTTATGTAGTGCTTTCAAAACCTTTTGTCCCAGCAGCTTATAATAATACAAAGAATTATAATCGGGGATGATTACCGAATCAGTGCTGCTACGATTTTTATCCTTTATACTTGGTCACTTTAATTGAAAAAAGTTCGCGGAGAAAACTCGCTTATTAAAGAGTATTTTATTTTACAATATTCGCATTTCTTCGAAAGTTTCGCTGTGAGCCGCACTAGATTTACCGTTGTATTATTTTCCCCGCGAATTTCAACCCCACATTTGTTACGTGGCATCATCCAGAAGAACTTTGATGCTTAGAGATATGCTTGTACTTTCGAGCATTTTCCAGCTAAAAGTTTTAGAGAAAAATGCTTTCTATAAGGCAGCTAACAATTTTTCGCAGCTCAGTTATTTTTCAGTCAAAGCACTGAAACTTTCAATGTTCGTTATGTAATATTTTCTTTTTGCGTTTTAAACCTGTTCACATAGATGCCTTAATTTTCACCGAAGGGAAAGCGGTGCGTTAAAGGCGCTTAATTGTCCAACATATACCCCAGTACTGCCACTGTCATTTATGAGACGTTCTAGAATGAGTTCCGCACAGCTGCGGACATCAGTAAACGCAGCACGTTCGTCATTTCAAATTGCAATCACGCTTTTCCCATGGGACATAAACATTTGCCTGAAAACGCGCACTATAGTCACTACCCATCTGCACATGCAACAGCTGCCAGCTTCAATTAGTCATCACGTGAAAAACGTTCCTTTCTTTCTTTCTTTTTTTTTTTTTGCTCGCACCTGTAGATACCTTCCTTTCAGTGCATTTATTTTCCATCTTTCGCACTAACGTTTTTCCGAGTTCGACGACAAGACGTTCAACGTTTATTTTTCAAAGCTGGGGCACCATATGTGTTGGTGTAATTTTCTGAAGGGACTGGACATATTCGTTCAATTTTTGTTTCCATTTTTTTTTTGGTGTGTGTGTGGCAGTGTTGTTATTTGTTCGGCAGCTAGAAGAAGCGCTGGTTTCCGCATTCAATATTTGAATTCAATAGTTTCCCTCTACACACTGATTATGACTCCTTGATCGCAGTTCTAAAGTGAATGGTAGTGTAGCGTATACCCTCTGGTATTAACGATGAAAAAAGAAAAACTGCGTTCATTCTCCGCAGTCTGCTTACGGAAATGAGCGATTGTGACGACATCTTTAGTTCGTTTTTCGCACTCAAGTTAGCCTATAGAAGAGCTCCGTTTTCGGCTAGGCTTATTTTATATATATACAACGGCTCTATTTTCGTCGTTAGTGAGGTCCCCCCTGTGGTTAAACGCGGCAGTACATCGACACATGACAGCTTCAGCTTGTCTCGATCGTGTAAAATGCAAATTGTAAATTGGTCTATAAGAAGTAAACACGCATTATTGCCACATTGCTTCTGTGGACACCTGAACTGCGCCTTAAGGGAAGGGAGGAAGGTGGGAGTGAAAGCGGAAAGAGAGAAAGGGGTGCCGGTAGTGGAGGGCTCCGGATTAATTTCGACCAAGCCGGCAACTTCAAATAAAAAAAAGAAAACTCGCCCGCGAAGTAATGGCGCAATGAACGCGGAAACCGAAACAAACGCTCGGCGTGCCGTGGCGAGCTCTTTTGTAACGACCCGAAACCGCAGGCGTTCCCATTACGCCACCCCAGCCGCGCGACCGACGCGTGAACCTCGCGCAGAGCGCGCGCTCCGACGGAGGGGTCAAAGCGAGTCGTTCAACGGGGTCAAGGGTCACGCCCCCTCGGCGTGTTTTCTCAAGGCGCTTTCACCGCGTGAACGAGTTGGCTGGCCGACCGGCTGACCGACCGGTCTATCCCTCTACCGACGAGGCGAACCACTTTCTTTCTCACCCTGGTCGAGCCAGCTCTCATCGAGTGCTCGAAGTCGGCAGGGAGCCGGCGTTTTCGGTCGGCCCTTTTCCGTATATATAAGCCAGAGGCAAGGGCGCGGGGCTTCACGCATTTATGCGCCGGGGTCCGCATTCCTGAGACAGAAGCGGTATGCGAGCTTAACTTAAGGCCGTCGGGCGACCTCAAGGCTGTTTGTTACCTGCCGTTCCGCTAGCAGCAAACTGTCGGTCGCTTCCGCTGATTGCGAGCCGATATATGCGAACTTAAAAGAGCTTACACAAAAATTTTACTTGGCTGTTTGTACGACGATGTGTTTGACGTTAGTATATATTCCTATACGACTGCTTAAAAAAAAATTATAATCGAATTTCTCCCGGGTGCTGTTTGGTTTGTGGGGTTTAACGTCCCAAAGCGACTCAGGCTATGGATTTCAACAATTAGACGAACGGTAGCTGTGAAGTGTAAGGGGTGTTTAGGTCTTGTGAGGCATGAAAACAAGTAATGTAGTCTATTATATATATCCACTAGATGTCCACTAGATATCCACTCCAATTTAGCTAGCTAGCTCGAACCAAACGAAGTATAAGCGCCTATATTGCAGTTTTTGTCATGATTCTCGCTACCTAAATGGCCATCATTTGGCTGAGGAAACTTAAACCGAAGCTGCACTTAAAGTGGCGTAGGCGAATGCTACCTGCGGATTGTCTTATGAGCCATCACAGAAAATGAAACGTGCAACTAAGTTTAGGCGTGTCTAGCCTTTTAAGCGCTCACATGCAGTATACCCTGCGCTCCGTGTGTCTTTAGAGGACTACTTAAGATTCGTTTTGTCTGCGACTAATGCAATCAATTCATTCCGGATCGTTTCGCTTTATTCCTTTGTCTTTTTTTCGTAACCCCACTTCCCATGCTGTACTTTGTTTTTTCGTTAAAATGACCAATAATAAATTAACGTTATAGTAATTACACGTATATGAGACATTTCGATCCTTTACATTCCCATCTTCCCTCCCATATATATGATTTCGTTCTGTGCGTGTTGAGGTACTTTGAGGTTCCAACAGGCCAGGTTTCTTGTAGGCAAACACTGGCCCGAGTACGAGACACGTGCCAGCCGCAGCGAGCGTCGCACGAGCACGCAGCAGCGCAGCCAAGCTACAACACTTTGTGCGAAGTGTGTGTTGTGGTACTCGTGTTTTTGTGCGATAAACATGACGGCAGTTCTCTATATTTCCTGCGCAACGAATCCATTGTTTCCCGTTACAACGAAGTCTCCATGTGCCCTGAGTAGCGCCCCTTCTTGTTGCCCCACTCACTTCGCGGTGAAAGATCGCTTCGAAGCTTTGTGCTGCGCTCCTTTCAAGTTCGCTTCCGACATTCAGGAAACGTGATGGCGTACGAATAGTCATTAGTTTATCCCGGTGCACAGTGCTATAGGAGCAGGTGTACGGCAGCTTTGGGGAGCTGTAGAATCTTGGCGCTATATTTAACGGTATAATTAGTGCATTCTTTAGTCGCCTGTATATGGTTAGCTGAAAGGCAGATCAAATTCTGCTCGTTCTGCAAAATTTTAGAGCCTAAAAAAAGCGAGACTTTCTTTTTTCATCGGCCTTCCCCGAAATTACGAAATGACCTGCCGCGGTGACTGACGAACTGAATTCGATTCGGGCACAACCCCGGCCGCGGCGGTCGCGTTTCGAGAGCCCAAGACGCCCACGTAATGTGGGATGTCAGCGTACAGTTAAAAAAAAAAAAAAAGCATTTAACAATCCGAAATTATCGGGAGCTATCTATTCCGGCTTCCTACGCAGCCGAAGTTCTACTGGTACGCCTCTGTACCATGCCGTTCCTATTCTTCCTTCCATTTCGCAGTAGGTCCTTGTAGTCTTCGATCGCACAAGTAGGTTATATATACTCCGAACCACTCCCCGGCGGTGTCGCGCGTTTATAGTTAAGAGTCACGGCGTATAGCTGACTTCGTCGAGCATGTACGACTGCACGTCAAGGACTCCTTTTACTATGCAAACATGCGGATGGCGTGCCGATAAGCTGCCGAGGACGAGTCCGGGCGACGCGGGGGCGTCAGGTCGCGTACGCTTTCTTCGCGATAGCTTGAGTTTATCGACGTGGCACGACAGGATTGAGCAGCATTTGCTTCGTAGCGTATACTATTGTATAGGCGCTACACGCGGGATTGCATGCGAATGATACACCACTAAATTTCGAAGGTCGGACTCGCAAAAAGGGACACAAGAGTGGGACAAAAAGGGACACAACAGTCGGGCACAGAGAACTAGATACAAGAATCGGGAATAAAGGGACACGCGGGTCGGATACACAGAGAGGGACGCTAGGGTCGCACCCAGAGAACGCTTCACAAGGATCGGGCACACAGAAAGGGACACAAGAGTGGGACAAAAAGGGACACAATAGTCGGGCACATAGAAATGGATACAAGAGTCGAGAACAAAGAAAGGGACACACGGGTCGGACGGAAAGGAACACGCGGGTCGGATACACAGAGAGGGGCGCTATGGTCGCACACAAAGAGAGCTTCACAAGGATCGGGCACACAGAAATGGGCGGACACACTGAAGTGGACAGAACGGTCGTACACACGAGTCAAGAGCCGTGAACACAGAAAGGGTACGCAAACGCTTGGCACACAGAAGCCAACAACAAGTCGAGCTGAGTGCTCACAGAATACCTGGAAGGCTGAAATAAAAAAGACCACGCGAATTGTCGGCTTAACAAAAGTACTGATACGTTTTTATACGGAAGGGATTCATTGATTGGCGTTTTCTTCCTCTACAGTTACCATATTTGAGCACCACTAGTTATGCTATAGTTTTTATTACCTCTCGGCATTGCATCAGTCTTGGCTTCGGATTATGATGCTAGGAGGCACGTGATCCTTACGAAGCGTTTCACAACTGTTGCGATGAAAAACTCTCTTTAGTGAATTTGTTCTTTAGTAATCCGTTTTCTATCAAAATTTAAACTCAAACCCGATCTACAGCCTTCACGCTTCCGAAAACATAAAACCTGAAAAACAGAGGGCCCTGTTTTACTCTTGTTTGAATAAAGGCTAAATGTAGGATAAAATTGCGGGGAGCTCTGACGGAAGAGTTGCTATAAAGAAAGAAGAGGATGAAGGAAAGAACGAAAGTAGGTGCCAACAGTGCAAAACGCAAAGAAAGAAGTCATGAAGGAAAGAAAGTTGACGGAGCCTGACAAAGACAGAAACGAGGAAGGAAGGAAGCAACAACAGGAACGCTTACAACACAGCACAGGAAGATAAAGGAAGTGGTAAACGGGACGAGTAAGCGGCGTGGCTGGCTTTTGTTCCTGCAGCGACTTGCTCTCTTTCTGGCGAGAAATGCGCCTCCATTGCAGCGCGCGAGTTACCTTCATCGTAGTGTGGCAGTGCCGTTCTGGTACCACCTGTATTCGCCTACGAACGGTGTCAAAAAAAAAAAAAAAGGGGGGGGGGGGGGGGTGATCTCAGTGATCGCGCAGCCTGGACGAACGGCTTAGTCGTTAGGGACACCGGTGGGTGACACCGCGTCACGCTGTTGATTTATTTTGTGGGAAATGATTGTGGTCGCGATCGCCTCGCCTCAAAACCAATTTCGACATCGACAGCAAGAACGCGTAGCCAAAAGGCAGGGTTCACGAGCCACATCACGAACGATACTCGTCTTAAGCATGTCCGCGCCCTGCTTCACACAACTTGAGAACGACTTGGCAGTGACTTGTAGAAAAGAAAGACGCTGTGAACTTCCTGTCGGCATAAAATACGTGGTCGCTTTGCATGCACTCTGAGATAAGCCATTTCAAGCCTTTTCTACACTATTACAGCCGTTATTTTGCTCGTAAGCACTGCACACCGGAACGTTTAGAAACAATAAGCGATTGTACGCTCCGGCAGAAGTGCTAATTGAACAAAAACACCCGCTTTCAAGACACCCTTAGGGCTCCCAACCTCTATTTTCGAGGCGCGACACCAGCGCCACAGCGGCGCGAGGCGAAATTTCCGGGGAGTCTCCCGGCAGCGGAGTCGCGGAGTACAGGCGCGGCAACACGTTGAGCAGTGCCGAAACGTGCGTCGCTCGTAATATTAATGAACTATTAACAATGGCACCTGTCCTCTCGTCTTCGCGTAAAGCAGGAAGCCATTATTGTTGTGTTGTGCACTGTTGCAACAGTCTGCGCAACACAAAGAACCGGGATCCGCCGGTGAGATTTTACCGCTTCCCGAGCAAGTGGTATGAGAAGCCAGCGCCTCAGAGGAGGCGCTGCCTATACGTAACACCGGCTCGCTCTCGCTGCTTTTCGCGCTTTAAACGGCAGCACGCTTTGCCGGCAATGTTAAATGAATTAGACAGTACTGCATGCAATTAGCGGGATGGAATTTTAGATAATTTGCTTTGACCAGTTCCTAACTAGCAGCACAAGAACGGGAAGCACAGATGGACAATCGGAACGCTTCCGGTGTTGTGTGCATCGCTTCTCGTGTTTTTCACTGTGCTTTCCAATTCACTGAGACACTTGGCGGCAGTTTTCGGGCGTAGTTATGTAGCCTAACTTCACTGGATTGCTGGGTTTGCCTGATAAGTTCACAGACTAAACTACCGTTCTTACGCAAACTACTGTATCGTTTGCATCTGCGAGAATTCGGAAGTTTGCAATTTAGCTTTAAGTGCAGTTAATCTATATTTCACAGTTTAAAAATGAATTTCACTAAACGTACGTCTAGACAAGCGCGAAAGTGTACACGTGCGGACAAAAATAGAGCGGTGTCTTTACATCTGCGCAGCGTGTTCGTGAGTAATTGTTATTAGGAATCCACTCTGGGGGACGATATCGCGGTGTTGCAGCACGTGCACATATGAACGCGCGAGCTGGAATGTCGCAGCGAGCTCTCTTATATGCTCACGCGCCAGATGTAAACACATGAAATTAAGTCCGAAACCACATGCGCGAGAAACGAAGAGTCAGGCGATTAATCTTCATGTCGAGCATGCCAAAACTTAGGCAGCATCCTGCGAAAAACCCGAAGTTTTCACTAGCAATGCAAGTCTGTTTATGGCGTCAAAAATGCCGAGAAATTGTGCTGACCTCGAGATGAAGTACGTTGTAGTTGATATTGTCGCATACCTGCGACCAAACTTCGCTTCCACCGAGACATTGCTGTTTTGTATGACTTTGTTCCACACTGTACACGTTAGAATGCAGTCTTTCCCCTTTTATAAGATTTCCGCCGAAAATGTCGTTCAAGGTTGCGTATTAAAAAAAAAAAACCGCACTTTAGCTGATGCATAGTGAAATGAAGCGCCTCAGCCGCCCGCCTCCCGCGTTATGAAATTCCCGCCGAAGAGGGCGCTTATCGCTTGCTCTTGGAGCGCCGTCTGGCACAGGTCAGGATCCTTATTAGGGCGCAAGTCTAACGCGTGAACGCGCAGCCGGCGCTCGCCTTTCCAAAGTCGTTACACATTTTGAAGCATTTAGCTCTTGACGCCGCTCAAAAAAAGGTGCCGATCTAAAAAAAAAAAAAGAACAAAAAAAGAAAAAACACACCATCGCACTAAATGGCGTAATTGACTCTTTTCAATAAGGGTGTAAAGTAACGAGCCGTATCCGTCAGAACGCTCTTAAATGTGTAATTTTTTTTCTTGTCTATACTGGCTTGAGGTTCCAAAGATCGTTCCGACGTGTCAAACGGGTTCCTTACTACCCCCCCCCCCCCCCTCCCCCCTTATTTTGCTGTGTGCGCGGAGGGCGGCAGCAGTAACATATCTCAGCTGCAATCAAAAGGAACCGCCGCCGCCGTAACAGCACAATCGGCCGCTTACGCAATGCCCGAGCGTTTATACGCTAACGACCGCGAAGGCGGAATCGGGTGCGCGCGAGCGCGTAGGCACTAGCCGTCCGCCATCGTGTAACGGGCCGGCGCGCTAGACCATTTTCTCTTTTCCTCCTTTATTTTCTTATTTCTTGTTTTCTGCGTGGCTATTTTGTTGCGGGCCTTCCTTCTTCCTAGGTATGCAATCCCTCCTTCCATTCCTCGCCGTTGTCACTTATCGTTGCGTGGTGTGTGCTTTGTCGTGAGTTGCGCGAGAGACTTAAAAAGTAAACAATAGAAGAAAGTTGCTCGACCTGCTGCCTGCCGCCTCGTTGAGTGGACAACCTTGTAAAGGAGACGGGTATACGCCTTCTCTCGTTAAATTTTTTCCTCAGTTTTCTTTTCGACAGCTGCTTCCCCCCTCTCCGTCCGAAGCCCACTTTCCCTGGTGGCCAGCGTGCGCGTGTGCTCACGAAAAACGGACCGCTTAGAAAACACGGGAAAGTAAGTCGAATCAAAACCAACTCACACACACAAAAATTAACAGCTGGGATCGAGGAGAGGAGAGTGAGAAGGGGGGGGGGGATGGGGGGTTGAGGCTGTCGGACTCCTTTCTCCTCCGACTGCCCTCCTCTTCCTCCGTTTCTCTTCGTCCAGACTTTCTCGTTCTCAAAGTCGGTCAAGCGAGATTTTTGTCGTGTTGCTGCCGCTGCTGCGTGCTTCTCGCACTCTTCCCCATCACTCGACTCTCGTCTCTGCTCGAAGCGTGGTCGCTGCGGCACGTATCGTTCGGCGCTGTCTCTCTTTCCTTCCCCGCTATCGCTCTCCCTCTTCTTTATCCGTCCTCCTCCTCTTCTTCTTCTTCTTCTTCCATCATCCTCCATCTCTGTCTCGCCAGGTAGGGCCTTATCCTTTCATTTCTCCCACCACCCTCGTAGAACACCTTCTTCTCAGCGCCATCCCTCGCACTTTTCCCAGCGTCGCTAGAAGCAGAAAACCACTCACTCGCACTGTGGGAAGAAGACAAGTCGGGCGGTGCGTGCTCCCATAGTGTCGTCTCCGGCGAAAGTGGTCCAGGAGTTTGTCCCACCGTGCCTGCGCGTTTTTTCTCTTGGAGGCCGCCGGCGTACCGTACGAAAAGCGAGTTAGAAGGAAAAACACAACTTGTTTTTCATTGTGTGGTCAAACGCCCTCCCGTGTTACCCACCCAGTTCCTTACTTCCTTGGTCCCACGACATCGCTCGCGACGACACTACGGTGTGACGCGCCTCATATACCCCTGGCACACATCTGACATCCCGCTGCCGGCTACAGTCTTGCTACCTCCACGGTCATCTCAGTGCCTGGTAATTTCCACACGTTCTGCGCTACGATACGGTTGTAGGCTCGCTGCTGGCGTGAAGACTCTTGAACTGAAGAGAGTTGCTCCTAGGAAGAAGCCGTCATGACGTCTCAGGCGTATGCCAATGGAATTCGGTGAGTATTCCACTCCGTAAACTCTTCATATTGCATTTGGTTCTTTCATTAGCTGCGAGGAACGACGGGTTCCTCATTACTCAGCCGAAATGACGGTCCTTTATAAATGCGACAGTTGTATGAGAACCTTTTTCGGGGTAGACGGCACTGCATCCGTAAGTGACATGCATGGGCATTTAGTGCAATCCAACTGGCCCTGGTAGTTAGCGGAATGCAAAGGGGAGGGACAATGCATGCGTAGTACAGCTGTAATGAGGCAAATGAATGGCAGAATCACGACCGGCTTTACTAAAAGCCAGTCGTGGTCAGAATTGATTGGCGCATAGCAGTTAAACCAAAGTTCACCTCTGTTACCGTCATTTCGTTACGTAAACAGGAAACAATCTTAAGTTGAAATTGCGTTATGCACGCTTCGTTATATACTCATTATTTCGACATGCATCGTAATAAACCGTTTGTTAAGACGTGTTTGAACAGCACCACAGTTCTTGCATTCTGAAATTATAACCAGACACGATCATATCTCATCGCGTGCCATGAAAATGGCTCGACAATTACAACGGTGGAACAGTGCCGGCAGTTGATAAAGCCGTTACGGACAAGCCGCTGACGTCAAGACGCGCTGGCGCGTTTCGCTAACATCGCGTACTTCATGTCAACATGCAGTCGGCGGCCCTGTCCCCATCATTTTCTAACAAAACAAAGTACGTAGCGATATCGAAACTCCCATATGATGATGATGATGATGATAATAATAATAATAATAATAATAATAATAATAATTGGTTCACAGGAAAGGAAAGCGCAGTATCTGTCACACTTGTTTCTGTGGACACCTGAACCTGAACAGGAAAGTAAAAGCCAGTGTCTGGCACACTTTTTCTATGAACACCTGAACCGCACCCTAAGGGAAGGGAAGAGGTGCCTTGAAGTATAGGGCTGCGGTGTAATTTCAACCACCAGGGGAGGTGGTGAAGGGTGGCTGTTCCTGGCCCTACGGGGCTGGGACGGTAGGTCAACGCCGCTTGCGGCGGGGGCTAGCCAGCCACCGAATTTTTATCTGTTGTAGGCCGTCATTGCACCCGCCACCGCTTAGGTGGTGGACGGCGGCTGTTGCGGCGCGCGTCTTTCTCTCCCTCTTCATTTCTTCTCGACTTTCTCTCTTCTGTCCGCACGAGGCAGCGAACGTAGCTCAGCTACAGAGCCAGTAGCAGGCCCGTGTATTTCTTTTTCCCTTCTTCCTACAGCCACAACAACCACCACCTGGCGGTCTTTAACGTGCACTACGTCACACAGCGCACGGAAGCCTCTCCGCTTCGCCTCCATCAAACCGCAGCCGCTGGCGGTCGAGTTCGAACCCGAATACTACGGTACAGTAGTGGGGCATCTTAACCACTGCACCACCGTGGCGGAGCATGCTGACTATGGTCTTTGACTGCGTACAGTTTAGTATGTGCTGGCGGCTGTTATAGACCAACACCGTGTTTACAAACATGGCGCTCGCGGGGCCGCAGCCGACTGGAGGTGAAAAGTAAGGTTGGCACCCATAGGAATACATGGAACCGAAATATTTCCAAGCATTTTTCTCATTTCACGGGACACCAGTGATGTCCTTATTCGGTGCAGAGTAACCGTGAACATCCTAGAGCAGATCGTGAAAGTTTGAAATCTCATTACCGAGGCGAAGTAATTTTAAAACGTCGCGAAACGTACGGGGGTGCGAGTTGGGAGGGCGATCCATAAAAACACAAGTAAACACAACTTACCGCAACATTTTTCTCGTTTCGCAGGGCAACAGAATTGCGGTGGCCGGTCGTTAAACATTGGCCAGCGCTTTGAAAAAGTATGCTGCGCCATTGCGGAGGCGGTCAACGTTTAAAACTCCCCGAATAATTTATGTTGTGAATCCGGACAACCCCGAAATGCTCATGTAGCGAATCGCGCAATTTTGTTTTGTTACCCCATGCGGCAGCATGGGGTAAAATAACTTGATAATACTGTCGCTCAAGTGATAAATCCTAGACAGAATTACATTTAAAGAGCAGTTGTCAAACGCCATATGACAATACGGACCGAACGAGATTCGTGCATTGCAGCAGACGATAGCGCAGCTGGCGATACCGCCTCCAGCTCCGGAGCGTCTGCTAGCGACAGCGCCGGTGGTGCATGGTCGTCTGCAACTGTGCGCGGTCAGTTTATCGTACTGTGAACGGTCCCGACTCGTGAGACTTGCAGTACTTGCAAGGGAATTTAGTATGTCATGCAGCATGATGTCGGGGCGTGGTACAAGGCGTTCACCAAAAAAAAAAAAAAAATGAGAAGGGTTCAACGCTGCTGAACCGAGAAAAATGTTACGGTAAGCTGTGCTTACCTGCGCTTTTATGGGTCGCCCTCCCAGCTCGCACACTGATACGTTTCGCGGCATTTTAAAGATACTTCTCTTCGGTAATGAGATTTCATACTTTCACCATCTGTTCTAGGATGCTCATGGTTGCTCTCTGCTAAATAACGACATCACATGTGCCCTGTGAAATGAGAAAACTGCTTTAAAATCTTTCGGTTCTGTGTATTCCTATGGGCGCTAACCCTACTTTTCACCCCAATCGGTCCAGCCTGGCGACAGAAACGCCACTGCATTGTACTTACGTTACAGATCGGTGTTGGTCTATATACAGAAGTGGTGCTTAGCGTGATAACTTATGACTAGAATCTATAGCTATATCTACGCACTGCACACGTGCCCCAGAAGAACCGGGTGATGCCAGCCTGTGCATGTACAGCGGCGAGGCCGTTTTAATCAGAGCTGACGACGGGCCTTCGGCTTTACGACCGTAGGGCATATTATGCATAGTGCCCCAACATTTACGACACGTACCCTGGTACTTGCGAACCTTTATACGTTCGAAGAATCAGCACGGAACGTCTGTCGGTGTATTGTGTACACTCTCTGAGCAGTGTTTGACGTGCCCTTCGCTTATCGCCATTTCGACCTCGTATTTTTGTCGCCTGGTTTCTCCGACTAGAGGGTGGACATGAAACAAGGCAGCGGTTGTGCTCGATACCGCCTTTATTATTATTTTTATCTCGGAGATATATATGCTTTGCGCAGTTTGTGAACGTGAAAGTTGTGGAAGACGGTTTGGCTATAACCTCTTGCGCATTTTTTAGTTTTTTTTTCGGCTGGTTTTATAGTCTTCCGTCTTTATTTTATTTACAACCCCGACCGGAAGGACGGACTGAAATGTATCGCCCATGTGTTTTGAAGGGAGGCCGCTATTTTACGTTCAAGCTTTTGCCAGGAAGTGGTGCACTTGTAGCGCTAAAACGTCAAACGATGTTGCACCGATTCTCGACCATTTGTGATCATAGATGACCCCCCCCCCCCCCTTTTTTTTTCTGACAAATTTATTTTAACCGTACAGCGTTAAATTACAGTCTCGTTCAGTAAAAAAAAAAACCTGGCGTTGGTGCTGTGTCGAAAAATATCGAAGAACAATTCCACTGGTCAAATAACTGGTGGCATAGGACATTTGTTGTTTGGATCGAGAGTCAGGTATATGCTACCTCCACAACACTCGTGCCCCTCCCCCCCCCCCCCTCCCCCTACAACACATACACAAACTTTTTTTTTGTAGTCGAAGTTACTGTAGAATACAATGAGACTAATGGCTCTCCCCCGACAAAAGAAACAATGAAAAGGCGCCACGCCCCCTCATGGTTGCAGCCTTCCCATATCATCCTTGATGGCCCTCGTACGGTATAAATTGGCTGCTTGCGCAACTTTCCTTTCCCGTTTTGGCCGATCGCTGCTCTCGTGATTGGGTGCTACACAATCGATCCGGATGCATGCATATATCCTTCTATATATAGACAAGAAAGCGTACAAAAAAGTGGCAAGCAGGAAAAATGATTAGTCTAAAAGGAGGCTTCTCCTTACGTCATGATGTCGTCGTCGTCGTCGTCTTGCACGAACGAGCGAGGTCGCAAAGCGACGCTCCCTTCTTGGCCGTCGTCGCTTTCAGACGTGTCATCCTCCAGCTGATGCATGTCGTTGGTGGCCCTGGAGAGAAAAAGAGGAGACAGCGGGAGAGAGCATAAGATAGGCACTCAAACTACCACCCGCTGTGTCTAGCTGTTATCGGATCGCTTTAACTGCGGCCATTATGTAGCAGTATATTATATGACATACCTCGGCATTTCTTGTGGCTCAGTCTGTGTCCTCTCCTTTTAGAACCCTTGGCGAGCAGCGGATCGTCGCCGTCGTCGCTACAGCGCGACGCGATCGCTTCTCAGCATATCGTGGCTGTGCGACCGGCGCGGAGACCGTTGGCTTTAGTGGCGAGCGCGCCGCAGTCGCGGCACGCACCTACCCGAAAAGTTCCGTGCAGCGCGCGCTAAGCTCTGGCGCTCGAGCCTCTGTTGTGCCGGCCATGCGCGTAGAAACTCTCCTAGCTCCGCTGCATAAAGTAGTTCCTCGCTTCAAACGCGTGACAAATTGCTGGCTTCACTTGGAATCGCACTCGAAGGTGGTCTCGGCGTTTCTGATGTCTGGTGGCGCGCGAGCGCTGCGTGGCGAATGTAAAACCAGAGATTCTGCAATCATACAAGTTATGCAACTGCAATTCGAAATCGGACAGTGACCAGTATTCGGTCCTTAAAATTTAATGAGTCTTGGCGCTACCTACTGTCACGCAGGTAGTCTGCTATGAAACATCCCACAGCTTAGTCTAAGTCGAGAAGTTGTATAAAAGGCAGCAGATGGCGCGACATTCTGTAATGGCCCAGTTATGACGTCATTTTTTTTATTTCCTGCATGGGTTCAGTGGTTCGAAGTTTCGCAACTAAAGTTACACAAAAAAACTGTAATTTGGCCGTTGCCGCCGGCGCGTGGATGCGTCGCGTCGCCGTTTAAGAACGCCGGCGCATCTCCTGACTGAACGGCCTGTGGCGACGACCGGTTTTGGCAGCGCTGCACGTAACTCGACGTTCTGCCGTCGGTGTTTGTGTTGTGCTCGCTTTCGCGTCGCCGTTCATCGTCGGCGAAGGCTCCCCTTTCGTGGTGTGTATGCGCGTGCTTCGGCGGCGTCTCGTGTTCGCCCGGGACACCTGTGGCGCGATTTCGGCGGAAGCCGCCCGCGCGACTGTCTGCTTGCTTGCTTATTCTTTTCGTGCCGTGTTGTATACGTCTGATTTTCCTTGGCAGACGGACTGAGCACTCCCGTCCGCTTTATTCGACAGCCGGAGGGGGCGACATTCACTCTGCAGTACTTCAGCTTTGGGGCGACGATTGTAGATAGGTGCGTGGAAAGACGGGAATTCCCGTCGTGGATCGCGACGTCTGCGCACTCGTGCTTGAAACTCGCGTCGACTATTCTGAGCGTGCCACACCGTTTCAGTCTTCGAGCGAAAAAGTGTCGAGCCTGTTGCGGAACGAGAGGTGCGAGTGTAGTCTCGCAAGTGCAAACCGAGTCCTTCATCGCAAGGACAATACTGGTTCACCCCGCACTGTATGCACACGCTATAAACAGCTGTCGAGAACTTAGGGAAAAAAAAAAAAAAAAGAAGAAGAAAAAAAAAAAAACATTGAAACCTTGACAATGCCATGTACGTGGCTTCTGCGAAGTTTGCATTTGTTTAGGGAAAAAAAAAAATGAGTTTTTTGGTGGTCAAGGCTTCCATTGACACCGGCAATGAAGGAGTGAGGTGGGTGTACAGGGGTTAGTAACTCCCCCATACGAGCAAATATTGTTAAGCGTCGCACGGAAGGTCTGCCTAGCATTCTGTTTCCTGTATTGTATTATATTGTAGTTTTGCTCAGCACAAGACTGTTTTTTGTTTTTCCAAGGCGTTTGGCTTGGTTCTTGGGATAACTGTCCGTGAACTGATCTTTTTCTGCATGAATGCTGATGAACGGACGACCACGGAGTAAATTTAGAGTCACTCGCTGTTGCTATCTGTAGCGATCGCCTAACGTGCGCGCTGTCTGCGACATTTCTTTCTCTTATAATCTTTGGCGCCTTCCTGACCTTGAATGAACTTGTTTCGGGTTCGTTCCCCGGTTACTAAATGAAAAATGCGCATTGTAATAAGGTGAAAAAAGAAATAAAAGTACCTTTAGGTGACTTTGATTGGAATGAATACTTTAACCGTGGAAGAGAAGCGAAAACTTGATCATTCTTCTGTTAGCTACACCCCCCCCCCCCCCCCCCTCCCTCCCTGCTTTATACAGTTTCATGTATACGCATTCCACAAGGCGTCTCATTTCGTGCAGCTCTCATTCGCAGGTCATGCATCATTTTATGACGTATGTATAAGGCCTGTATTTTTTTTTTTTTTGAAATATTGACGCGCTCACGCATTGCCAGACATTCGTACTTAATTCTGCCGCATTGTCACTAACATGAGGCATACACTGGAGGATTATTAACGTTTATTGATTTTGTTTTATTTGAAAACTACTCGTGGTACGTTGGTGTGGCATGTGCAGGTGGGTTGGTCAGCAAGTTGGTCATTGTATTCGCAGTATAGAGTACGGAGCAATTAAGCGAGTAATAAACAAAAATTATATTTATTTCAAATATTTTGCGGGCAAGGGGGGGGGGGGGGGGGATTGCGATTGAGGGCCGTACAATTTGAAAGTGAGCCTATATATATATGTTTCAACATTTCTTAATCGGCATTCGGCAGTGTGGTTCCAAATATTGAACGTCAATTAAACTGAAAGTTCGTTGAGTTTGCTTTCCCGTCTTGCTTATATATATTAAATGGTGTTGCGCAAGGCATTGGCGCGGAGAGCAAGCTATAATGGACAGTAATATAAGTGCGCAACAAAGACGATGCAAAGAGAATTGGACAACGACGGCGCAAATGACGCAAGGTATAAGTTATTCTACGTTATCCAATACACGAACTGCGTGTGTATCTGACAACGTTGGTATCTGATGCATAAACGCTGCAGGCGACGCCATTTTTTAGACATGATATGTGGGAAAGCTAGCTGTCAGTGCGTATTCCTGACGTTCGATATTTCGAACCGCGCTGCAGATTGAGCAAATTTGTAGCGGCTTACCTTCGATGTTGACGGCGTTCAATTTCGCAGCAAATACAGCTTTGCTTCCTAAAGTAAAAGGACGGGGCGCGCGCTGTATGCGTGTGTACGTGAGCGTGAGAAATGTGGCGCCACTGTCGACGACATAAGTTGTTGATTAATGTTTTATATACGAGCTATATTAAACTTCACGTGCAAAAACAACATAGTCGTATGTTTCGCAGCTTTTCAACAAAAAAAAAAAAGAAAAAAAATCGCTTTGTTTAGCCTCGTGATCAGAACTCCGAACAGCCGCCGCCGTAGATGCATATCGCACGCGACACACACAGGAAGTGCGTTCTGATGCCGCCACCGGCATGTGGTCATGGATCTTCTAGTTTCTGTAAATGTGGTCTCCCATGCATAACTATTGCGCTCCTAAAATTGCCCTTCTAACCAACACCGAAACGTACACACGAGAGAAATATTCTTCCCGCTACTCCTGGTTTATTTCAGTAGACATCGTCACTGAATGTCTGCTATTCTCATAACCTCGTTTTGAGGACGGGTCTTTAAGGACGCTTCTGTTATGTGTGCAGAGCTGATTGCCTTGGGGTCCAACTTTCGTGATTAATTCTGCTGGTCGGAACGGTGGGCAGGAATGTTGTATGTATCCCGTGCGTCCAAACCAATCCTGTTCGGTTTGCTCCCAGAGCATGTAGTCCGTGTAACTGGTGCACCCGGTCGAACAAGTCTTTCGTGCCCACATGCTGCAGGTCCACCTCGCTCACATTTACACAGTGGTTCGTCCTCGAAAGGAGCAGAGTGCAAAAGAAAAAAAGAAGACGCACTGGTTGAAGAAGCAGGCCTCGGTATAGCGGTTGGCCGTGTGTGCGTGGCATATGGAATGCGGTTGACATCTCAAGCGCCCACCGTCGTCGCTTCTTCTTCGTCGTCGCCTATGTCACCTTACACCAGCGCAGCGACATAAAAGAAGAAAAAAAAAAAAACGTCTGCGTGAAGAGAAACGAGAATAAAATACGCGCGGGATTGAGAAAAAAACTGTAAAAGAAAAAAAAAGGCGTCTTAGGCGCCTGGAAACCTCAGACATGCAGAACCAGTTTTTCGTCAAGGCGAGTCTCTCAGCCTGCAGCAGAGTCAGCTTTCTTTTCTTCTCTCGATCCTTGGCTTGCGTGAATAATAATCTCCCCGATCGGGCCAGCACCGAGAATATGCGTATAGACTCGTGCCCACAGCACGCGCCGTCAACGCAGAGAGCGGAGGGTGCAAGAGGGGGGAGGGGGTGATTTCGTTTTCTCGGCGAAACTATGGGGCGCCGGCACGCCCAGAGACACAATCAAAACGTCTGTCCGCAGCCTTTTGAGCAGTCGTTGCTCTCAGAAGGCAGTGTTGTGGGCCAGCGCTCGTGTGACCTGAAACAGAAAACTCGGTATAACGAGATGACGGATATAGCGAAGAAGCGGCTAGGGGCGAGCGGCCTCTTTTCTGTGGAAGCGAAAATAAAGGAGCCCGTATGCTGTGCGATGCCAGTACACTTCAAAAAACACATGGTGGTCGAAATTTCCGAAGCCCTCCACTCGCCTAGGTCGCTTTGGAATGTCAAACCCAACAAACCAAACGAAACGTTCCGCTTTGCTGTGCATCTATAGCACGAATTGGTACTGTTTCCGTCTCTCTATACTTTTATTGACACTGAAGTAGGTGAACATAGTGTCAACGAACCTGGAGCAAAGTTCTCAAAGCTCTTCGCACGTGACACCGGGCTGTCACAATTGTGTTAGTAACGGGCCCGAGTGGGTCGAGAACCGTTGCTAGAGATATTCATGAGTAATTGAGATATGCGATGTAATTTATCCCTTATTAAATATATACTGACACCAGCGCAGAGCTCAGAAAGATGGTCAGATGTCCGTGTAGACAGCTGGGATAATGCCAACTTTCAAAGGTCGGCAATGCTGGAACATAAAAGGTGCGGCCAGATCCGACTCTCAGGACTCGAATCCTAAAGGTTTGCCCTTCAAATGAACCAAGGCGCATTTTCGAAGAGGATATCTTCGGATATCAATAATTCTAAGCGGTGTCTATAAAAGCACGATACATACGCTCACACTGCAAAGAAAAGTATGGAAATGAGGGGAAAGTGACGGACATACGTGTATAAGGAAGCCGACAGTCACCGAGCTGTTGACTTCAGTAGATGGGTGCCGAAGAGATTTTTTTTTTCTTGCTATTTGAGATTAAATAATTTTGTTTGAAGCATGGCATGAACTTAAACCAAGTGGTTTTAGCGTTAACATTTAAGATAATCTTTAGCTAGGCCCACGTCGGTGTTCAAGCTTCTTCCATCGTCAGAACAATGAGGAAACCCTCATAGATGACGTCATTAAAAGTTGACGTGCAAAGTTATTCTGGATGAGCCCATGGCAGGTCACGCCCCGCCGAACGCTGCCATGCTTGTGTTTTGCTTTTTCGGGTAGCGTTACAATGCTGGAAGACTAGCGTGACTTTTCATAACGTCATCGCGCGGCGCCTTGCTTTGCACTGTGCACTGCGGTGAAGCAAAAACATCATCGCGGTTTTCATTGGCAGTGACGTCATAATTCCAAATGCTAGCCCAAAATTAATTTGCATGGTGTACATGCAAATTGCTTACTGTCAGCTTTCGAAAGTTCGTTGAATTCTAAAATCTCTTGAGCTCCTTTTTATAATAAAAGGTGTTTCAAGGAAGCCATTATTTGTTTTAAAATGTAGGCTTTTTTTTTTTTAAGTGCGAACAGGCATCTGAGGTAAAATATTACCACTGTTGGAAAACGTCAGAAAATGGAGTGATTAATGTTAACTATAGTGAGCTGGTAAACAGCTACAAATCTGAATTGCAGCTAGGCGCCTAACAGTAACATATAAATGCTTAATTATCAGATACTAGTTAACCAGGTTAGCAGCTAGCATCGTTATCTACCAAATTTTAGTGTTCGCCAGCGCTGTTAAAGGGACACTAAAGACAGCCAAAGATGGTATGAAAATCTAATAAACTACATTTGGTGACACTGTCGCCGCATATCCGGCAGCAAAAAATCGAATAATTGCTGAGATATTGCGATAAGAAGTTGAGGTTTTTTCTTGTTCCCGCCGGTCGAATTCAAACTGTGGCCTCCAACTACGTAGTTGGAGTTGAGTGACGCACACTATGACGTAAGCGGAGACTCCGTGATAGCTAGCGAGCCGGCGCGGCCCGCGGCGTCGCATCCCTCAAGGGCCAACTTGGCAACAGCGTACTCGCAATGACGGCCTCAGCCGAAATAAATAAAACGATGAAGACAGTAATTTACCGAGCGATGGGCCCATAAAGGAAGAAAAAAAAAACATAGAGCGCTTGTAATGCACAATACTTTACATGTTTCTCAAGCTTTTGCGCTACTTCTTGCAACAAACCGAGCACTCGGTCATCGCAACGCTTCCTGACATGTTTACATACAAATAAGATTTATTACCAGCAAAATAGTGTCCTCGCTGCTGCGCTTGTCAGTTTTGAAGCTTCGTCGCACTTTTTTCCTTCAAGGTTTGTGCTACAGCTCCGTGTTCAGCGAAAATTACGTCCACGGTAGCAGAACATGACCGAAGTGCCGGCGCCACTACATTTGCCAGCGCTGTGAAATTCCACATGTTAAAATGGATCCAGTGCACAATATAGTGCGCATAGGCATCCAGAACATTAGTTGCAAGACGTGAGAGCAGGCAGCATGCGCCGATGATCAAGAAGTTGTAATTTTTATACCGGCAGCAGAAACACTTTATTGTAAATGGGGCCATGACATGAAAACTAAAAATATTTCCAACGTTCTTGTGGCGCGGCGTAGCCGAACGGTTAGCGCCGAACGTTACGGAGCAAGCAGTAGCGAGTTCGAGTCTTACCGCTTATGGCATTTTTTTTTTTTTTTTTACAAATCGATTTTTTTTTATCTTTTTGTAATGTATTTCTGGTGCTCCGTTATTTTTAGTTTTTACTTTTTACCCGAGCGCAATATATCGACGCTCTCCTTGGTATGAGCGGCACGTATGCCCCTTTTGTTTACGACGCCTGCAAATAGCACGTTGAAGGTCTTGTTGACGCAGTATATGTTGGTCAGATGTGCCATGATTTAGTGAACAATTCAATGATAATGCGTTTTTCCTTCGGTACTTAGCATATGTATGCTTTTCGTGGCGTACGTAGCTGCAGTCAAGCGGTCAGGTCGCAGTCGAAGCGGCAACGGCGGCGATATGTTGGCGCAGAAGTGTGAACGAAGGAGTGTGCCGGCGGTAGCGGATTTCGCTCGTTCGTGCCTCCGAATGCTCAAATGGGAACCATCAAGGCGCATCTGCTGCTCGAAGCTCGTAATTCAGGCGCTGCAGGTTCAAACAAACTATCCGAGTGCGCACGAAATGCCTGAGTCGAAACATAACCAAAACTGAAGTGGGCGCCTGTGGCGCCTCCAAGTATATTTTTGTATTTGCCTTGCAACGTTTACGTTGTATTTTCGCCGTCGATTACGTATGATAAAAGCGTGTTGTCATGTTTGAGAAAAAACGTACTACCGCATTTAAACATACAACGTAATTCGCATTTGTCAGCCTCCGGGATCCCTAGCGCGTCACGTGATTTGTAGTTGCGAGCCTCGGCCGTTTGGCTGTGGTGGCGATACCTGTATTTCTGTTATTCT
Source organism: Amblyomma maculatum (assembly GCF_055883805.1). Lineage (NCBI taxonomy): Eukaryota > Metazoa > Arthropoda > Arachnida > Ixodida > Ixodidae > Amblyomma > Amblyomma maculatum. Next base: position 89,035,654 of record NC_139351.1, on the reverse strand, counting down.
TCTTTACTACCTTATAACTGCTCTGTTTTCAGTAAGAGTGGTCTTTTTGTAGTCAGGAACTGGCATTCTATCGATGCAAACCCACTTCCTTTCTCTCTTTAGTGTCCCTTTAACATTGTGGGTGTAGTTTGGCTTTGTTTATTTGAGTCGTATTACCGCACACACAAAAATGTGAACTGAGGCTGCTGGTCCTGACCTCTTTATTTCCGTCTCGTGCTCTTTGCTCGTCCTGTAATATAATTTAGGTGCATACCATTCGCCAAAGCATTTCAATGCCCGTGACTACCTCTCTGAATTTCTGTGTTATCATTTATTACAACGCGGTCACGCGTTTCCAACATTCATAACCTCCGCGTCCTCTGCATCCTTAAATTTTACCACCACGACCACAACAACCACCACCTTCAGATTGATCAGTCTTCACTTCCTCCATGTTTGGTACCTCCACCCGTAGACCACCTCCATCCATGCACATTCACCCATTTACGCCCCAGTAATTACCTCCATCTTCCAATACCTCCCCGTCTAACTCTTTCACATCCTGCACCTTCACCACCTCCTCGTACTCGCCAAACTTTCATTTCATTTCATTTCGTTTATTTCACGTACTGAAAGCACATGAGGGGGCGAGAGAAAAAAGCTGCCTTGTCGACAGCTTGATAAGTCGCGCCCCCTAATACCTCCCCACATCGTTCCTGCACTCTGCCCTAGCAGTGACGCCAAAGCTAAATGATGTGTAATATGTTCGTATACTAGTGGTGGACTGGTGGTGATTGTTAGCCCGCGCCGGTGAGCGTGTACTGCAGGAACGAGCCGCGACATGTTGCATGCAACGGTTCACTCTCTTTGACGGCTCCCGCCTGCGTGTTCGTCTTTTTCAATGCGATGGCTCGTTCTTTCCTACGTATGTATAACTTCAGGCTGGGCGGAGATGTAGCCCCAAAAATAATTAGCATCGTGTTCGTTATTGTCGTCACCAGTCAGTTTGAGTGCACTACAGGGAAAGGACCTTTCAGAAGCACGCCCATATAGCTCTGTCCTGATACTCGCACTCTTTCCTTCCTTCCTACCAAATTCTTTATCTTCCTAATTCTTGCTTACTGATCTTTCCTTGCCTTTCCTTCCTAGTATTTCCTCCCTTATCCTTCATATCCTTCCCTCCTAATCCTTAATTCCCCATCTTTCACAATCCTTCTTCCTTCTTTAAATCCTTCCTTCCTGATCATTCATTCATTCATTCGCTCGATCGCTCGCTCGTTCGTTCGTTCGTTCGTTCGTTCGTTCGTTCGTTCGTTCGTTCGCTCGTTCGTTCGTTCGTTCGTTCGTTCGTTCGTTCGTTCGTTTCGCTCGTTCGTTCGTTTCGTTCGCTCGTTCGTTTCGCTCGTTTCGCTCGCTCGTTCGTTTCGCTCGTTTCGCTCGCTCGTTCGTTTCGCTCGTTTCGTTCGCTCGTTCGTTTCGTTCGTTTCGCTCGTTCGTTCGTTTCGCTCGTTCGTTCGTTTCGCTCGTTCGTTCGTTTCGCTCGTTCGTTCGTTTCGCTCGTTCGTTCGTTTCGCTCGTTCGTTCGTTTCGCTCGTTCGTTCGTTTCGCCCGTTCGTTCGTTTCGCCCGTTCGTTCCTTTCGCCCGTTCGTTCGTTTCGCTCAGATGACTTGTTTTCGCCTTGGCAAAGCGTTCATTATTGGCGAGGTTTTAAGTGGGACCTTCACTCCGAGGAGGAAGCCCCGATGAGAGGGAAGGAGGGCGGTCATGATGTGAAAAAGTTGGTGAGTAAAGTGCGTGACCAGCCAATGTCTGCGGCAGATGGCATTTTCTAGTAGTCGAAGAAAGAGCGATATACCACTTTCTTCTCTCCTGTCCCGTCTGTTGGCGCTGATCAGTCGTTGACGTCGTTATATGCAACAGCTGGACCGAATCATCTCTCTTCAGTTCCTCTCTGTCGCGCTGTTCATTTGCTTTTTTGCGCCTCACCGCGGTAGTGCGGTGGTTACGGCAGTCGACTTCTGTGCCCAAAGATGCGTGATCAAATCTCTGCCGCGGCGGCTGCTTTTCTATATTTCCGGAGCCCTCCACTACGGCGTTTCTCTGGGTTGCTTTTGGTCGTTAAAACACCATAGATCAAACCAAATCAGTTGCTTTTTCCCGCTGTTTTCTGGGCAACTCGACTCGCAGCTACCAAGTCAGCCGTCACAACTCCTATGTGGCTGAGCACTTAATAAGCCTCCCCAAACTGCGTTCGCTGAGGGGGAGGGGGGTCTGAAAATGTATTTTGGCGTAGAAATATAGCTACCTTACAGAAACATGCTACTTAAAATTTTCGAACGCTGCTGGTTTATAACCAGGTGCCTTCCAGTCTAAATATACGTCGGCAACTGTAGACATGACCTTCTCAGAAAGCCCGATATGTGTCGCCACCGCGGCACCTACGCTAACACACGCAGCGTGCGAACCGACGGAGGGTCATATTCACGGAGCGGCGAGACGATTTTATCAGCGAGGACAGCATGAACAACGACAAACACGACACGACTGCCTTGAAAGGCCGCCTGTTTACGGTGGGATGTGAGAATTCGTCGCGCATACGCTCTGCACATTCGGTTCGCTCCTCGATCACATACCTCGGTTGCGCTTAGAACCAAGCACCTAGAACTGCCAGCCACTTCGACCAACTTAATGCAGGAAAGCATTGTATGTATGGGGCACTTACGTCCGCGAAAGTTATGTTGAAATGAGGCGCATGAGTTGTGAGCGAATAAATAATGAGTTTTTTTTACAGGAAAGTAAAGGCGCAGTATCTGTAACACTTGTTTCTGTGGACACCTGAACCGCGCCGTAAGAGAAGGGAGGAAGGGGGGAGCGAAAGGGGAAAGAAAGAGGAGCCGCAGTGGAGGGCTTCAGAGCGATTTCGACCATCTGGGGATCTTTGCTTCCGCGGTCGCTATTTGGTCTGGCGTCCTGTGGCTCTGTGTCTAATTTCGGGCTCTAACCGCTAGCCACCCTGGTGGTGGTGCCGGTGGTGGACTACTGGTGGGAGTCTAATTCGGTGGCTATAATTTTGCAGCTAACGCAAGCGATGGTGTACTGGCATTAGTTTCTGGAGTTTATGTTTGGACGTCAAGGACCAACTTGCCGGGATCAGGTCGCTGGACCAGCCGTTTCGAATTTTGCCATTTTTCTGTTGTGTATAAAGCAGTATGACGCGCGATACTACGAAAACAAACAAAAAAAAAACAACAAAACAGACAGTGTCGTGGTTATGAACATTCTACCACCTGCCACCTTGCAGGTGCCAGACGTCTCCTGTTACGTTCCGTGATTGGTGCACGAAAGGACTACCTGCCGCGATCGCGATTGACAGGCGGAGAAATGAAGAAATATCTCCTTGTAGAGATCGACTGAAGAGGCCCAGGACGGATACAAAGAGACTCGCATATAACGAAGAACGCGTCACTTAATGAAGAGGAAAGAAGGAAGGAAAGAAGGAGGAAGCGCTTAGGGAATGGATGCATTTCGTAATTGCAACTTTATCTGTGCACTCTCAGGAATCCCACTCTGTGCACGCACACAAGCACACACGCACACACACGCACACACACGCGCACACACACACACACACACACACACACACACACACACACACACACACACACACACACACACACACACACGCACACACACACACACACACACACACACACACACACGCACACGCACACGCACACGCACACGCACACGCACACGCACACGCACACGCACACGCACGCACACGCGCGCGCGTGCACGTACACTGATAACGCATAGCTCGTCGCATAAGTCGTAATCATTGCCTGTGCCTTTCTTTTTAATTACAGAACGTTGCGGCGATAAATTTCGCTTCCGTTTTTCCGAGTCTGCGGATGTTGATCGTTGCAAGCCTTGTTCGCACTTGTCGTTTTGGAGGCCGCTTTTCGATGGAGGCGAAAATCAAGGCGCCCATGTGCTGTGCGATGTCAGTGCACGTTAAAGTACCCCAGGTGGTTAAAATTTCCGGAGCCCTCCACTACGGCGTCTCTCATAGTCTGAGTCGCGTTGGGACGTTAAATCCCACAAACCAAACCAAACCGAACCTTTTATTATTGCAACTTATGCACCTCCCGCCGCTTTCGCTCGGTTCACGTCAGTCCGGTGAAGCAGTGCTCGACGTTTCGTCTTGCTTCTGCGGCTGGTGTTTTTTTTTTCTTCCTTTCATGAATTTCATATTCTTTCTCTGAACTCTGTCTCTTTTTGTTATAGTCGACAGCTTACGATGCAGTCGTCGGCTTTGGACACGGAAGCCGGCTTAGCTAGCTGCTGGCTGCTTCGTCGTGGACCGGACTGCCTTGGTCCCAAACTGTCTTACGAACCCGTCGCGTCCGCTCTAGTTCAACCTCGAGGGCAAGCGCGCGGGTTCAACTGGCGCGCGCTTCTTGTACGGCGTGATCCGTCATCATACACATCCGGGAAGTTACCGCTCGCTCTATTCTGATCGCGCTTGCTTTCTTTACTTTGGAGTCTTTCCGGCTACTTGTCTGGTAAGTTCTTTCTCTGTACAGTCATCGCTCTTTCTTTGGCTTGATTTTTTTTTCATCTTTGTTCCTTCGTTTACTTGTTCTTGTCTTCTTTCTCTTCATTTGTCTTCGTTCATTTTCGTTCGTCATATACTTTTTCTTCTTCTTCTTCAAATTTAGTACATATAAAAATCAGCGCAAAAAAAAAAAAAAAAAAAAAACGTGGGGCAAAGCAACACAAAATCTGTTTTTCTTTATTTTTCGTAACACCTTTAATCTTTTATTATATTTGTCTTCATTTTTTCTTCAGTTATTTATCTCTTCTTTCTTAATGTGTTCTTTTTTTCTTCAGATCGTTCTGTAATTTCTTGTTCTTTTTTAATCTTTTCCCTTTGTTTTCTTTTTGTTTTCCTCTCTTTCTCTTCTGGTTGGTTGGTTGGTTTGTGGTGTTTAACGTCCCAAAGCGACTCAGGCTATGAGAGACGCCGTAGTGGAGGACTCCGGAAATTTCGACCACCAGGGGTTCTTTAACGTGCACTGACATCGCACAGCACACGGGCGCCTTGCTTTTCGCCTCCATCGAAAAGCTGCCGCCGAGGCCGGGATTCGATCTCGCGTCCTTGGGAACAGTAGTCGAGCGCCGTAACCACTGCGCCACCCCGGCGGGGTCCTTTCTCTTCTGGGTTCTTTTTTTCTTTCTTTTACTGCAACCCACTCGTTTGTCGCTCGCTCTGGTTTTGTAGAGAAAGCGCATGCAGATAGGAGGAATGATGCCAGGCACTTTGTCCCCCCCCCCCCCCCCCCCCCTTACTTCCCCTTTCCCCCTCCCACTACTTGCCCCTCTGGAGCATCTGGCGTTCGTGCCCCGAATGCCGAGCTCGGCTCGGACGTGCGAAAAGCAACCACCCGTGCGCGAAGTTGCCCTTCTGCGTCCACTGACTGCGCCGGCATTTCCAGATTTGCTAGCCGCGTAGTAAGCCTCGCGAAGGACGCTACACGTGTACAACGAGGTCGCACTTTTGATGGCGTACGCACGCCGAATGCTGGTCGCGCCCGGAAAATGTCAAAAAATATATAAAAAAAAGAGAACGACAAATAAAAAAAAAAAAAGAAATTATGCGTTCTGGGACCAACCGTTCGTCCATGGTGTTATACTCTGAGACCAGCAAGTTTTCTTCTCCCGTTGTAATTCTGTCGGGCTGGGAGAGTGTTAGCAGGAGAAACGTTTCCCGTCGCCATGGGAACGCCACTGGCATTTGGTGATGCGACTGGCGAGATGCCGGCGTTGAGGAAGGCTCTGGCCATTCGCTGATGCCTAACTCCTGTCCAGCGCCTGCTGCTGCACTATTGTACACCGTCACTGCATGCTCGACACAAGCATTTATGACCATAGCATTGTATGTTTTATGCTTCTTGTATCCTTCGACACATACATATTAGCACAAAAGTCGCTACCATCTGTTATGAAAACCTATCCAACATATAAATTAAGCCCGGCTTTAGGTCGTTCTTTATTCTGCATTTAGATTCCATCCAACTTTGTTGTGTTCGATGCCTAATGAACTTAATTATTGCCTAGTGAACGAAACAGAGACGAGATACCTTAACAAAGGTTTATTTGAATGGTGGTGAGGATGTCAGAAAAATGCTGAAACAATGCCGAAGCATCGGTTTAGCCACGCAATGTTCTTAGGTCCCTAAACGGGGAATTTTTGTCCATGGGCACTCACCAATTGTTGCACAAGGCACTATCGTGGACCATCCCATATTCTTGTATGAGGCCACTGCACTAGACGCGCACATCACTCGGCGTGTCCATTGGTCCTGGCGTACGCATGTAGGCCGCTTGCTCAATTTCTCTTCAATTTTCTCCAAGTGACGCAACGCAGAACGGAATTTGTAAAAATGTACTGCCGTTGAGTTCAGGGGCGCTGAAATGTGTTGCTTATTTATACCCTTCATTTATTCATCTGTCCATCTCTTATATCTACACATTGTTAAGGGAAAGTACACAGCGGTAAACGCTAGTTCACTGTGAGACGCACGCACCAGCAGAACGAACCCAGCTTAGCCTGAGCGTCGTCTTTTTCACTACACCACATCAGCACGTCGTCGTCGTCTCGATACTGCGCTCCGTAACAATATTTACTCCGTCTGCCGTCGTATTCCAGTTTTCCCTTTATTTACTCCGTCTGCCATCTTACTCCTTTTTTCCCCTTTGCCTTTATATCCCTTTTCTTGCAGTGCAGGTTAGCAAGCCGATTTTTTTTTCCTCAGTTAACCTCCCCGCTTATTCGTCCTCCTCGCCTCAGTGGGTTTAACTTTTGTTGCCAAAGTGCCGTCTATCCCAATACTACAGTGTACACTATACCAATACAGTTGGTCGTGGTCTATCCACTGCACCGTGTCTGGAAAGGCAGGTAACATGCACACAGCTCATTTCGTTTCCAACAGGTGGCGCGACATTCTGATAATGTCGGAGTTTTCCACCAGTCATGGTGCTGGACCTTAGAGGGAGGTTTGCAGGCAGTGTGATGAGAGTCCCTCGGTTAGACTGATTCAGTTCCGGCCGCGGCGGTCGCTTTTCGATGGAGACGAAACACAATTAGCGCCCGTGTACTGTGCGATATCGGTGCACGCGCCTCATGCTGTCGAAATTTCCGGAGTCCCGTACGATACCTCTCATAATCCGAGTCGGTTTGGGGAGCTGAACCTTATAAACCAAATATTTTCTTTTTCATGGCCACACCGGTCTGACTAGCCTGAGTCTCTTTGGGGCGCTAAACCTTATAAACCAAGCATAGTTTCTCTGCCATAGCCGCGCCGCTCTGACGCAATCGAGATCGGCCAACAGTCAACCGGAGTGGCCAGATCAACAAAAGTCTAAACAATAGGGAGGCAGTCGCATGGCGGCGCCTGCAAGCTGGTAACTTTGTAAACCCGGTCTGGGCATACTATGTCCAAATGGAAGATAGGAGAAACGATAAATGCGAGCACTGTGGGAAGAGAGGGACCCTCGACCATATAATCTGGGAATGTACTAACTCCCCAGGGGCTAAAACAAATATAAATTGTAGAGAAGCCTGGGAAGCCCTGCTGCGGAGCGAGGTCCCTGCTTCACAGCTACAAGCCATCCGCCTGGCGGAAGAAGCCGCGAAGAGCCAAGACCTCTTTGCCTGCTTCTGATCGCGGAGGTCTCTGCTCCTGTCCCTTAGGCCTGCGTGCCGGGGGCGGGAATTGAGGGCCTCCTAATCTGGTTGAAAATAAAGTTGTTATTATCATCATCGTCATCAAGAAAATCGTTCGAAGAACGTGGCCAGCTCTAGGCGCACAGCAGGAACTAGTGTTGTTGTTGTTGTTGTTGTGGCTGTAGGAAGAAGGAAAAGAAAATGCACGGGCCTGCTACTGGCTCTGTAGCTGAGCCACCTCCGCTGCCTCGTGCAGATCGAAGAGAATATAGAGAAGAAAGAAAAGGAAGAGGAAAAGAGACGCGCGCCGCAACAACAGCCGTCGTCCACCACCAGCGGTGGCGTGTGCAATGACGGCCTACAACAGATAAAAATTCGGTGCCAGGCTAGCCCCCGCCACAAGCGGTGGTGACCCACCTGTACCAGCCCCATCAGGGGACACAGTTTGCAGGAACTAGTGAGCGCCATCGGAAGCGGAATCCGCTTATTTCGTCCTCTTCTCCTCAACGACCTGCCACACTGCTGAGTCGCTTTTGTCGTGGCCTTCTCCTACTTGCGTCGATCGACGGACCGTGTTGCTGTGACCTCGAGCAATCTGATTGGCGGAAACGCCGGGACCGGATGTCAATTCGGTTGCCACCACTTCCGGTTCCGGTTTCCACCAATTAGATGTGGGCAAAAATAAACGATACTTCGGAAAACGATGCAAAGTCGGAATACGGGCCCGGATTGGGATGAATGGGCACTTTCTCCCTAAGGCTCGGAGACTTAATGTATACAAGGTCAAGTGTTGCAGTATGAGCATTGAGCTGGTTTAGATAGGAAATGATAGCGATATCTGCCGTTCTGCATTGTTGGACGTGTCTTGTTGAGAAAGTTGACCGCGGCACCTCTCCTCGAGTGAGTCGTGCGAGGGCACTTGGCTCGACTCCCGCGAAGGCGTGTGATGCGATATGGAGAATTGTGCCCCACCGGATTCCGCTTTGAGGATTGCAACTGGAGCGGAAACTGCTTCCGGTGTCTATTTTTCTTACAGAGATAGTTGAGCGGGGACAGCTATAGCTTCTCCGACGTAAACATCGTCAGTGTCATAGCGAAAAAAATTACAAGGGTTCAACGCTGCTGAACCAAATATTGAGCGAAAGCATTAGCAGCGGGGGACCGAGCGTTCTTCTTCCTCTCCTTTTCTTCTTCCTCAGACCACATACATAGCCCCGCTTTAACAAAGCCGTATGAACGCGCCTTAGTGGTCTATAGGGGTAACGTGAATGCCGGGGTCCTAGCAGGCTGATTCTGACATAACAGTCCCATGTGAAACGAGAGAACCAAGTGGCAGCTCCTGCCAGCTCTCACTCTAGTGTCACGTAGGGTGTGACGTCACAGCGTCACGTGGGTAAGACGTGGCTACCGGCCGCGCTACACGGAAGGCTCGAAACCTAGAGCAGTATTGCTTTCGCAATAAAACGTCGCCTGCTGTTCTGAAGGACTTTCAGTTTTGTCTGCCAGGCCCTCACAAATATTTTAGATGGTATCTAAACATCGATGTACATTATGTAGTCCCAGCGATGGGTTGCCAACTGGATGGGGGTGAAAAAACGTTTATTACCACTACACTTATAGTCTGGGCTGCATGTCTAATTGCAGTTTTTAACAGAGCCCGAGAGATTGCACTCAGTAATGCGCTCTAGCTGTTCCTTTCTTTGCTCATTTAATCAGCCATGCAGTGGAGAAGAATCGATAAGTTTAGTTTCTGGTCCACTTAACAACAATAAAAAATGTTAAATGGCCGCCATGAGCGTGGATGGAAGCTGCTTATATGATGACTCTTTCGAGGTAGTCGTTGTAAGAGGATCGGCTGGGATGCGTGTTTCGTTTCGTGCCTTGAATAGGAAGTCGTTTCACTTCTCTTTTTCATGGTTAGTGTGCGTATATATATAGTGCTCGCGTTAGCACACCGCGCCGTGTGCGTGCCGTTGTCGACCTTCGGCGTCCGGCTGGCACGCACGTCGATAGTGCGGTCTTGTGGAACTCGCCGCGATCAAAGGCGACGCACGTTCGAGTGAGGGGACCGCGGTCGTAAACGAATGAAAGGGCACCCTCTGGGCGTTCATGTATACGAGTGCGAAAGGTTCCCAACCTCGATGTTTGTCGATTGACGTAAGGACGTTACGTGAGAAAAGAGGAGGCGGAATTAAAGTTAGAAATAACAGAGGTCACTCGCATTGCCTGTTTGTAGCGCGACCTTGCATATAGCGTCTAAGTTCATGACAACTCTCGTTTGTTTTCTCGTTCGCCTTGAGCTGTTTCCGCTTGCTGTCCGATAGTGAAAGAGGTCCTCCATGCATGCACTACGCGCTCTCCGACAGAGGACAGTTCATGCTTCCATCGCTATATATTTCTCGTGCCGTGAATACGCCCAGCCCCTCGGCGCGGGCTCTCAACAACGCGACCGTGACGACACAGTACGGTCTCGAGCATAGGCGTGCGCAGAGGTGGGGCAGGGGTGCGGCCGCCCCTCCTAATCCTCATGTTGACGCCATGTTCGTCCCCACACCTTCACTCTGTCGGACCTGTGCTGTCGTTTGTAATAGTGCAGGGTTTATGGCCCTGCAGATTTTTTTTCCTGTACTTACTGGCTGCCGAGCATTCGTGCTGTTGCGTTCAAAGATACCTTTACCCCTGGAAAGCCGAGGACTTAAGGAACCGCTGTGAGAAGCGCGTCGTGGAGTAATTTTCAATTCTGAATCCAAATCCTCAGGTTGACGCCATGTTCGTCCCCACACCTTCACTCTGTCGGACCTGTGCTGTCGTTTTTAATAGTGCAGGGTTTATGGTCCTGCAGATTTTTTTTTCTCTACTTACTGGCTGCCGAGCATTCGTGCTGTTGCGTTCAAAGATACCTTTACCCCTGGAAAGCCGGGGACTTAAGGAACCGCTGTGAGAAGCGCGTCGTGGAGTAATTTTCAATTCTGCATCCAAATCCTTAGGTTGACGCCATGTTCGTCCCCACACCTTCACTCTGTCGGACCTGTGCTGTCGTTTTTAATAGTGCAGGGTTTATGGCCAAGCAGATTTTTTTTCTGTACTTACTGGCTGCCGAGCATTCGTGCTGTTGCGTTCAAAGATACCTTTACCCCTGGAAAGCCGGGGACTTAAGGAATCGCTGTGAGAAGCGCGTCGTGGAGTAATTTTCAATTCTGCATCCAAATCCTCAGGTTGACGCCATGTTCGTCCCCACACCTTCACTCTGTCGGACCTGTGCTGTCGTTTTTAATAGTGCAGGGTTTATGGCCCTGCAGATTTTTTTTTTCTCTACTTACTGGCTGCCGAGCATTCGTGCTGTTGCGTTCAAAGATACCTTTACCCCTGGAAAGCCGGGTACTTAAGGAACCGCTGTGAGAAGCGCGTCGTGGAGTAATTTTCAATTCTGCATCCAAATCCTCAGGTTGACGCCATGTTCGTCCCCACACCTTCACTCTGTCGGACCTGTGCTGTCGTTTTTAATAGTGCAGGGTTTATGGCCCTGCAGATTTTTTTTTCTCTACTTACTGGCTGCCGAGCATTCGCGCTGTTGCGTTCAAAGATACCTTTACCCCTGGAAAGCCGGGGACTTAAGGAACCGCTGTGAGAAGCGCGTCGTGGAGTAATTTTCAATTCTGCATCCAAATCCTCAGGTTGATGCCATGTTCGTCCCCACACCTTCACTCTGTCGGACCTGTGCTGTCGTTTTTAATAGTGCAGCGTTTATGGCCAAGCAGATTTTTTTTTCTGTACTTACTGGCTGCCGAGCATTCGTGCTGTTGCGTTCAAAGATACCTTTACCCCTGGAAAGCCGGGGACTTAAGGAACCGCTGTGAGAAGCGCGTCGTGGAGTAATTTTCAATTCTGCATCCAAATCCTCAGGTTGACGCCATGTTCGTCCCCACACCTTCACTCTGTCGGACCTGTGCTGTCGTTTTTAATAGTGCAGGGTTATGGCCATGCAGATTTTTTTTTCCACGGCTAAGCTTGCTTTGAGTATTATTTATGTGTTGCTATTCCATCACATGAAAATGTTTTATAACCATTCCTCATCCTAGTACTGTGTTTTGGCTCCAAGTGCATTGAAGGGGGTGGAGGGGGGGGACGCTGCGGTGAAACTCCCCCTAATGCAGAACCCTGCGCACGCCTGTGGTCTCAAGCTCGGCGACTCTACACCGTGACCTTTTACCCCAACTTGCGTAAACTCTTCGGCCGCATACTTGCTAGGCGTCTTGAAATTAAATCGTCACATTTTATATCTGGCTGCTCTCTGCCACAATTGTCCTGAATTATAGGGCTCGATTAGTTCGGGGCACAGCACTTTGGTCATTTTATCTCGCGAATTAAGTTCGCAGCCGCGACAGCTACGCCACAGACTCGATCCGGTGCAATCAGATTCCAGTGCATGTTATTTCGCTTAAATGCTGCTGCCGACCGAGCGAGGCGAAATAGCCCTTTTTTCATCCATCATCTCCTCACTCCATTATTTTAGCGTCGCTCTGTTACCGAGGTGGCAGTTTGGTATAGTTTCGCGGAACAGTTGTAGCGTGCGCATAGAAACAGCCAATCGCCTATCGTTAGACGTCACTTCGTTCAGTTTCGCATGCGTGTGTGTGTGTTTAGAAGATGCACCTTTTGAAAAGTAATGAATTGCCTTAACTTCTGGAACACCAGTTCTGAACTTCATAATTTTTTTCTGATATGATCCAAACACGCGCTGTTCTAGCTTGTCCGAAATAGCAACAAATGAATTGATTGAAATTTCTGCACTTTCTCTATCAGATTCGCCAGAACACAACTCAGTTGCTGTTTGGTTCTTGCAGAAGTCACCCGGTTTGTCTGAGCCATCTGCTCATGCGCGTTGTCGGCTCGCTTTATGCGGTAAGCAGTAGCACTAGCTGGCTGTATACACTATGTTAATCTCGTTAGAATGGGACAAGTCGTCGATATGCAGTATAGGAAAACTTCAGTTTTTCCTCAATGCTCCTGTTTAGGGTCCCCTGAAATCTACCCCGGGTGGTCAGCGAAATGTTCTTATTCAGTCCGGGATG